>NC_135335.1:19979179-20287918 GCF_023851605.1 Tamandua tetradactyla | reverse complement strand
CTCGCTTTACCTCGACCTTGAGCATCCTGAAGGCTGGGACTCGACCCAATTTCTCACCCACCCCATCCCAGGTAGGTGTGCGCATGGCGGGGTGGGAGGGGCGGGCATGTGGGAGAGCTGCATAAAAAAAGTCCCAGACCTGAACTGAGGGAAGATTCAGGGCTGAGGCTGGAAGCATGTATCTGATGGGGCAGCCGCTGGCCTTGACCTCAGAGGAACCGGGAGGGCAGTCAGGGAGGAGGCCACAGGGCTGGGGCCCAAGGGCACATGGAGGTGCCCACAGCCACAAGCTGCGGGACCCTGGACAAGTCATACTGCCTCTCTGGGCCGCAGTTTCTCCCATCCCCAAAAGAAGGAGCTCTACAAAGGAGTCCCTCTAGGAGTCTACAAAGACCCCAAAATGGGCAGGGCCAGAGGAGAGGTGCAGGAGATGACCAGAAAGCCAGAGAGAGGACAGTGCCCCAGTTCCAGGGGGTCCCAGGAGTTCCACTCCCACTAGGAGGGGGTGGCCTAGAGGAGGTGTCCGGCCAATGAGGGCATGAAGGGACCTTCGTCCAACACAGGGACAGCGACAAACACCCCCAAGGGCCTCACTTTAGGGACACCTCACAGCCAAACTTGCAAAACAGATACAAATACAGGGAGCTAGTTTTCCCTTTCTTTGGTGATCAACACCTGCCAGGCAGGTTTCTATCACTTTATACCTACCCATTAACTCTTACCCCTCATGACAAGCACACGACAGTTGGCGGGTGTTGTCATGATTGCCAATTTACAGGGGAGGAATCTAAGGTACAGGAAAGGCCCTTGCCCCAGGTCAGAGCTGGCTAGAGAGTCAGGACTCAAACCTGGGCAGATGGGCCCGAAGCCAGACTACGCCAAGCTATACCCAACGACTTCCCGTTGCCAAAGGAAGCTTCCATAGTACAGAGCTTCCCTAAGTCAGATGCTCAGAGCACTTACTCCTCGGACACTGGTTAAATAAATCTGGGAAACAGTGCATTCAAGATAGGAAAACAGGCTTCTTTACTGGTGTGCTTCTCACACTTCAATATGCTACTATCAGCTAATATACACCCCTCTGTGGCCACAGAGATTGCAGCATTTTCCAGACTTACTTAAAAACGGGTGGTCTTTAGAACATATTTTTGGGAACGGCTACCCTAGAGCACAGAACTCAAACAAGCCCCTCAAAGCAGCTGTTTGCTTCCCAAGTTTGAGGGAGGCACATTTTCTGCTCCTTTATGGTATCCCAGATGCACCCTAAAGTCGGATAATGTCAACAATGGCCAGTTTATCTTCACAAAGCCAGGAAAATCTAAATTTGAAAGGTGAGACGGAGGCCACAGCTCAGACAACTGAGTGCCGAGGACTCTGAGGACTCTGTTTCACCGTCTCCCAAGTCCTCTCCATCAGATGGGAAGGACTGTGAGTCCCTCTCCCATACAATTTAAGCTTCTTGACAGCAGGGATGGCACCTAAAAGCCTAACATCGATACGTCTCAGACAGCTAGTGCTGACTCTGTGACTTTAAGTGGTTACACCATCTCTCCATCTGCAAACCGGAGATGATAAAAACCCCTCTCCTGCTTCCCGACACAGCTGTGAAGATCCATGAGGTGAGACGTGAGGCTGAGCATTGGGGAGTGCAGAGTTCTGGGAGTGATGGGCAGGGAGAAATTGGGGGCAATCACGCGAAGTCTGCACTGTCCCCTGGACCCGGAACGCTGAGCTTCCTGCGTCTCCTTGTTAGACACGGAGGCTCAGAAAGATCCAACAACTCCTCCACGATCACACACCCCTCCTGCCTCCTAGCCCCACGCCCTCCCCTCTCCTGCCCTGCAGTCTTCTGAGAAGCCCAGAGTTCACCTTCAGCCCCTACAGACCTACCTACGCTTGCTTGTTGGCCCTCCTCTCCTCCACCTGCTCCTCAACCCCAAATTCTCCTCCAGACCCCTCCAACACACCCGGATTCTCTCCACAGCCTTCCTGGTCCCTCTCCCCCACCTCCCTCTACTGTGAGCCCTCTCCACTTAGACCGCAGCCCCCACCCAACACCTCGCTTCCCTTCTTCCTCACACGCCCAGCGAGAAACTCCTGCTCCCGGGGTGGAAAAATCTTCCAACCAGTCAAGAGAATAAAGCCAAAACCCAGTGGATGGAACTGCTAAGGAAATACACGCAATGCCTTTTTAGCACCTTTTCTAGGTGTGAAACCATCACACTTCGTTTCAAATAATTAAAAAAAAAAAAAAAAAAAGACGGGTCGGCTCATAAAACTACCTAGTTTGTTCCTTTGGAAAGTTCTCTTTTAGCAACCTTGACCATGAAGGCCAAGGACATGGGGTCAGGAGAAGCCAGGTCTCAAGGTCCTTCAGGTTCTTAAAACTGTGACTCTCCCATGCCTTATGACAGAGCAAGCAAGACGGAACAAGTTCCTAACCTCGGAGAGAATCAATGGGCACCAACGTCCACCCCAATTCGCTGTCTGGAGTGGCTGAGCTCAGGAAGACACAGAGTCCTCCTTCCTAGATCCTGTGAAAGCGTCCAAGTTCCCTGGCCCAGGAGTATTTGTGGCTTCTGGGCTGAGAGGTCTGGAGAACAGGTGCCATGCACAGGAGAGGAACCCACCAGAGCCCATCCCAGATGTGATGGGCTCCTTCCTCCAGCACGGTCACAATACAAAATCAGCAAGAGAACCTGACACTTGGGTTGTACAAGTGACACCTCAAATGTTACATGCATCACTCAAAAACTATGACAATATTGCAATAAAAAAAAAGGACAAAAAAAAAAAAAGCACAATCCTAAATACCTCAATTTTCCAAGCCCTAAATGTTCTTGGGAAAAGCTGTCTCTTCCATCCTCAAAAAAGTTCTGATTTTTCAGACAGCTGTCTCCCTTTCCCTCCCTCACTGGGATGGGGCTTCCTTACCTCGATACAAAGCTGGGGGCTTCTCCAGTCTCCATTCCGAGGTCTTCAGGGCGGGTCTCCAAGGAAGGTGAGGCGCCTTCTTCGTCCTGGGTCTCTGGCCCGCTTGTCTCACCAACCCCCAGCTCCCTGGCCTCTGAGGGGTCTCTGGCCTCCGGGCTGGTGGGCAGGCCCCCATTGCTCCTGACGCCAAGCTGCGGGCACTGGCTGGCCTCTCCCACGCCATGCTCCCTGGTTTCGC
Source organism: Tamandua tetradactyla (assembly GCF_023851605.1). Classification (NCBI taxonomy): domain Eukaryota; kingdom Metazoa; phylum Chordata; class Mammalia; order Pilosa; family Myrmecophagidae; genus Tamandua; species Tamandua tetradactyla. Next base: position 20,284,746 of record NC_135335.1, on the reverse strand, counting down.
CCAGGTCCCCGGAGAGCTCCACGTTCTGGACCCCCAGGTCCTGGGCCCAGTCCATCTGCCCCACCCCGCATCCCCGCGGCTCAAGGGAATCTGAAGACTCGAGATCACAGGGCACCTCCAAACTTCGCAGGCCTGAGTCGGTGCCCCAGTCCACGTGACCCACCCCGAGCTCTCTGAGCTCTCCAGGGCTACAGCCCAGCCCTGGGGCCACATTTCTCAGCCCGAGGTCAGGTGTCCAGTCTGCCTGTCCAACTCCTCGCTCCCGTGACTTAAGGAACTCTCTGGCCTGCCCAGCGGACCAGTCGGTCTGCCCCACACCACTCTCTCTGGCCTGGTTGTGGTCTCCTACCTCCCCTGCCCCAACCAAATCTCTGCTCCTCACTCCAACATCTGAAGTCCAGTTCTTCTCCCCAGCTCCAATCCCCCTGGACTCCTCAGTCCCTCCAGTCTCCAAATGGCTAGGCAGGCCCATGTCTGCCAAGCCCAGGTTGCCTGACCAGCCCATCTGTCCTACGGCACCCTCCCTGGCTTCCCTGGAACCCACACAGCTGGACACTTCCAAGTTCCTGAGGCCCAGAGGGTCAGCCCAGTCCTCGGTGGTCTTCCCGGGAGGTCCAAGGTGGCCACCTCCCATCTTGCCGGAAGGGCTCGGGCCAGCGCCGCTCGCCCTGTCGTCGCCAATGATGCCAAACTCGTGGCTCCTCTCGGAGTCATCAATGCAGAAGTCGCTGCTCCAGTCTCGCTGCCCCGGGCTGAACCGCGCTTCGGTCTGGGGGGCGACGTGGAGGCTGAAGTCACCAGCCCAGCCTCGCTCCCCCATCTCCCTGTCTCCCAGGTCAGTGCTGCCAGGGCTCGGGGTCCCTTCCTGCCACCTGCCCAGCAGCCCTCCACCCTTCTGGCTGGCGTCGCTGCCTTGCCAATTGTTCTGCTCTCTCTGCCCGAGCACCCCATCCGGGGGCTGGGGGGTGCTAGGGCTCAACAAGCCCCCAGGCTCTCGCCCTTCCGGCCGGCCTCCATCCCTGCTGGCCTCCCCAAGGCTGGCCTCCCCGCTCGGAATCTTCTTCTCAAACTCGTCATCCTGCTGCTGGGCTTCCTCAGGGCCGAATCTGGCACCCAGGCCTCTCGTTCCAAAGCCTCTGTCCTGGGAGCCAAAAGTAGCTGTGGAGCCGCTGCTACTGTTTTTATAGTCACTCACCCAGGCACTCTTCCCGAATCCCTGGCCCTGCCGCTCTGCCTCCTGGCTGCCGGAGGTGCCGAGGGGAGGCGCTCTCTTCTCAAACTCCCTATCCTGTTCGTCTGCATCCCGGCTGCTGAAACGGCCAAGTGGGTCTTCCTTCCCCAGTTCCTGACCCTGCTCACCGGCATCCTGGCTGACGAAAGCACCCAGAGAATCTCTCTTCCCAAACTCCCAATCCCGAAGGCTGGCATCCTGCCTGCTGTAGGCGCTCAGGGAATCCCTTTTCCCGAATTCCTGGTCCTGAAGGCTGGCATCCTGGCTGCTGTAAAAGCCCAGGGAATCCCTTTTCCCAAATTCCTGGTCCTGAAGGCTGGCATCTCGACTGCTGTAAGGGCCCAGGGAATCTCTTTTCCCGAATTCCTGGTCCTGGAGCTCTGCGTCCCGGCTGGAGTAAGTACCCTGAGAAGCGCTCTCTCTGAACTCCCAGTCCTGTTTTTCAGCCTCCTGGTACTGGCCTGGCTTTACAATCACCCGGGCCTGGACTGGGGGCCCCCCAAGGGCAGAGGCTTCGCTCTTATCTCCACTGCCAATGCCAGGTCTGCTGGCCCACTCCCTGGGGTTCCCTTCCCCGGCTCCTTGTCCATACTTGCTGGTCCAGTCACTCCTTCCAGGCCCTGAGTCTCCTCTAGGGTTCGTGCCCCCCAGGCCATAGCCCTGAGAAGTGTCTTCAGACCAGCTGGATGGGCTGAAACTGCTGGGATGTGGCTCCACTGCAATTCCAAATTCACTCTGCAGATCTTTCTGGGCCCAGCCAAGGAGTCCCTAAGAGTCAGGGGGAAAAAAAGAGAGAAACAGACAGACAAAGAAATAGTGCTTAGTCAATTGGGACGGAAATCGATACAGAAGGAGAGTCAGCCCTGCCTTGGGCCTGGAAGCCACACCTAAGGCAGCAGAAAGCCTGGGTTTGGATCCCAGCTACGTGACCTTGGGCAAATCACTTCTAACCACTCTGGGCCCTCAACTTTAAACAGGGAAAACTCCTCGCGCATGGGGCTGCAGCAAGAGAGGATTACACAAGTTCATTTAAGCCAAGTACTTAGCTTAGTGCCTAGCATGCAGCGGGCACTCAATCGATGTGACCTCGTCATATTTACAGCCCTTGAGCAATACCTGGCAAAAGGCCTGCCGGGAGCAGTGGTCTTCACCAGAGATGGGGGAAGTGTGAGACTCAGGTGAGACTCGACAGTTCCCCGCTAACTCCTTTCCAAGGCAGGATCCCAACACCTGCCCAGTAAGTTCCCAGGCCCTTCCCCTCTAAGGAAAGCACCCCCCCACACACACACTCACCCGGCCCCCCTGCTTAGCCCTCTCCAGGAAGACTTCTCACCTCTGCCTTGGGGGAAGCAGGAGGGGCAGGCACTGGGACAGGGAAAAGACTCTGCCAGGACTCCCTGCACCCCCCACCCCCCCTCTGTCTGACTCACCCCTGAGGGCGGGTGAGCCCCAGGCTCAGGGCTGCGGAGTCGGCCAGCCTCATCCCGTAGGGCCGCATTGGCCAGCAGCCGCCCCAGGACGGACATGCTGGGCTCCCTGTCCCCACACTGGGCCATGGCCCCCACCCCGGAGCGGCTGGGTGCGGCGGGGGCGCCGGGACAGGGCTGGGCGGCTCCCTCGTCCCGACCTGTCCGACAGCTCGGCTCTGGCTGCCCGCTGGCCCTGCTCCCTCCGGAGCAGCTGCAGCTCTGGCGGCTCCGCCCAGAAGCCAGTTGAGTCACCCACATCCCGGGACAGACACACCTACTGCAGGAGCCAGCAAAGCCTTAACCCCTTCCTGCTGCTGGGCTGCACCTCCTCTTCCTCCTCCTCCTCCTCAACCCAGACCCCCACCTCTTCCTCTTGGCCTCCAAACCCGCCCCCCACCAGCCCAGGCCAGCCTCAAAAAATAAATTTCAAAAGCCACCTGGGCCCTTGCCCTTAAACTCGGGCAGCCTGGTAGGAGAAAGGACACTGGGCTGGAGTCAGGACGCCAGTTCCAAGCCACTAACTGGTTGGGTGACTCTGCATAAGTCTGTCCCCTCTGGGCCTCAGCACCTGTCTACAAGACCGGTCTTGAGTTAAACGGGCGATGACGATCATTAACGCCAACACTTAGGAAGCGCTTAGAACAAACTAGGCTCTATTCACAGTTCTTGATCTATAGTATAACTCATTTACTCCTCACAATCACCCTGAGACTCCCACCTGACAGGTGTGGAAACGAGGTGCCCAGTGAAAAAGTAACCTGTGCAAGGTCACATCTGGACAAACAGCACAGCCAGGAGTGAACCCAGGCAGGCTGGTTCCAAGCTCTAAGTCGCCACGCTATTTTGTCTTTGCCTTTCATATTAGACCAAACAGTTACTAACCACCACCTATTGCCCCAAAGGTCTTACACATCTTTTTTACCTGCAATACAACTCCTAAAGGTATGTGCTACTACCGTTAAAGGACTCTGAACCTTACAGGTTCACAACTTTTTTTGGAGGGCGGGAGGGATTGGAGGGCGGGGGGGAATGGAGGGCTGTGCATGGGCCAGGAATCAAACCCGGGTCTCCCACAAAGCAGGCAAGAATTCTACCACTCAACTACCCAGGCACCCCCAAAGCTTAGATATCAAGGTACATTTCCAAGACTGCAGAGCTAGCGAATGCTGGAATCAGGAAATGCATTCTCGCAAAACCCTAACCATCGAGCTACTGCCTTCAGGTTCCTCTGCTCTCCCAGACCACCGCGGTACGAGCTGCAGCCCACAGCTGCCTTGCTCACCACTGCATCCCCATGTCCTGATACATAACTATCCACGTTGAAATAAAGAAGCCTACCCAAGCCCTCACCTCAGAGCAGGCACTGGGGCTCTGTGTATCCTTCAGCTCAGGTCCAGCTCCCCGCCTTGCACTGCCAGCGCTGGGAGGTGGCGAAGCCAGGAGGTCGTCCAGCCAGCGGGAACTGCTTTCAGGACCCCCGGGCTCAGGCGATGCCCTACAGAGGTCTTGGGCCCCTGTCCTGGGTTGGGTGGTCTCGGCTCGGGCGAGGACCATGGCCTCCTCCTCCACGGCCAGTGCCTGCCCAGCGTCAGGGCGATCGGCAAAGAGGACACAGGGCTGGTCAGGGGGTGCTGGCTGCTGCTGCCCCAGGACTGGCTCCAGGACAGGCAGGGCTGCTTCCCTGGCAACCAGGAGAGGGGACTCCTGCCCGGCCAGGAGCTCCCGCTCTGCGTACCTCTCCTCAGCCTGCCAGAGAAGGCCCCCCGTTGTAGGCAGGGGCTCAAGGGGAACCACTGGGGACTGAGGTTGGCTCTCCCCATTGCCCTTTTGGGTTGAGGAAACATCGGTGTCGCCCCCCTGCACCCAGGAGCTAGGCCTTCCTGGCCTCTCTGGAACTGACCGAGCCCGCTGCTCAGAAATTTCTTTCTCGGGCACGGCCAAGTCCTCGGTAGACTCAGCAGCCTCAGTGGCTTCAGGGGCTTCAGTGATGGGGGAGGGAAGAGGGGAGTCCAGCTGCCACATGCCCAGGCCTGAGGGTCTTGTGGGGAAGGTCCATTCGAAGGACTGTGATAAGCTCCAATTGGACTCTGACCCACCTCCAAAGGGACGGTCCAAAGCTGACTGGCTTCCCTGGGTTTGAGGCAGGGCAGCCAGCGAGCCCCCCAGCTTCTCCTGGTCCTGGCTGGGTGGCCGGAGCACACCTTCTGAGAATCGGCGCTGAGCCAGGCTGACGGGTCGGGGGTCTGCATTTCCCTCGGCCACTGCCTCCCCTGCAGATGGAAACGTCCGAGGGAGATTCGGCAACTCACCCACCTCGTTGAGAGGCCGGGGTGAGGGCGCTGGGGGTGGCTCCGGGCTGTGGCTCCCCAAGACCTTTTCAGGGGAAGGGCTACGGGGTCTTGGGGCCTCTGGGGCTCCCTCAATAAGAAGTTCAGGACTAGGGGGGTGGCAGGAGCCCTCGTCAGGCAGGGCTGGATTTGGGGATGCCAGAGTCATAGGGAGGCAGAGAGAAACGCTGGAAGCTGCAGGACTCTGGGCTTCTGGAGGCGGAGGGTGGTGGGGAGAACTCCCATCAGGTGTCTGAAGACAGGGAGACCCAGGGAATGGTCCTGAGACTTCAGCAGGGAGGCCTGGGCTGCTGGAGCCTCTATTCTCTGAGGCGGGCCCTGGACTCGAGGAGACCCAGGGCTTGGGAACCTGCAAGAGAAAAGTCAAGAGCTATCACTCACCTCTCAGCTGGGTGAGAGAAGTCCCCTTCTACTCCATATAGACCCCCAGGTCAACTGCTCCCTCACCTTTCACCCCAGAGACCAGAAAGAGAAAAATGGAGATCAGAGGGAGTGCCACTCAGGAAAGCTGGGAGAGGCTCCAAAGAGGGTTTAGAGCAGGGATCCTAAAATTTAGGGTCACAGGCCCCTCTTTTAGGCCACCTTAACCATAAAATACCCATAGCCTTATTCTCATGGTATCATTCAGACCACTTCATACCAAGCTCATCCAAGGACCTCCAAAGAGTCTGTGGTTCATAGATCAAGAACACTTGCTTTTAGGAAAAAGAAAAATTGAGCGTTATGACCACTTGGGCACATGGGGCATGTTGCTTACAGGACCTTAAGCCCAGCGACAGCTCCAGACCAGTTCCCAGTAGTATCTGAGGTGGGGAGTCCCCCAACCCTACTCTGTGTGTCCACAGCTGCCAACGCTACCCAAGGCCTTGGGACCTAGGCAAAGGCAAATGGACGGTCATGAAAAGACCCTGGCTTGGAGTCACCAGCACTGCACACCCTGCAAGCCATAAGCTCTGCCGTACAATGAGCTCTCTGAGTCTCACTTCCCCATCTAAAAACAATGGGGCTGACCCGAACGCAATGTTCATCCCACAGAGTGAGGTGAGGATTAAATAAAACGTGTGCACGTGGCCTCTCAGTACAGGACTCAGGAGACAGAATGGAAACTGTGGGAAGATGCAAGGCAGGGGGAGGGGAGGATGCTGGGGAGCAGAAGGGGGCTGGTGGGGGGAGGGCATCGAGCACCTGGCATTCCTTAGCCACTCCACTCTGCTGACCCCAATGAAGTGAGTCTGGCTCTACCTAAACTTGACCCTCCCCAGAGGGTCTCTCTCCAGTGGGGCTGTGCATCACCCCAGCATCTGGGGAAGGAGTCCAGCTTGTTTCTCAAGGCCCCCCTCATTTCTTCCAGCCTTCTTCTCTCTGCAATACTCTACATTTGAAGCTCAAACCAAATCACCCACATCCCCCTTCTTTCTGAAGTCTTCTAGAGACTCCCAGCCATTCCTCTAATTCCTTGGAAAGTTTAGCTCCTGGCTCTCTGCAGTGCTCCCCAACGCTGCTCCTGTTAAAATTCTGAGTGATGTCAACAGCCACCAGGAACCCTTCCAATACCCTGGCTTCCTGGTCCCTGACCTACTTTCCCACAATGATTTTGGGGCCCATCCTCTCCCAGGGCCATGCCCTGGACCTTTTCGTTCCCAATAACCACAACCTCTCCATAACCTCAATTCCCGAGTGTCCAGCTCACTCACCCCTTTCTACTTGTCCAACACCCTCAACTCTGCAATTCCTCTGGGGAGCGCAGTCCCCATATTCCTGCTTCCTTTCCACTGTCCTCTGTTCCCCACGTGCCCACACGTCTCTCTTTTTTTCTTCACCATCACTGAAGTCATTTTTTGGCACAATCCTCAACTCCCTCGCTCCTTCATCACGTTGCTTGCAGGCAGCTCTCCATGAACCCAGCAGACAGTGAGAGGAAGCCGTGCAACCACGATGGCTGGTCTCACTTCAGATTCACAGCCACCAACAACCACCTACCTCAAACGGGTCCTAGAGCTGCCCAGCAATCTACCACAGTCCCTCCTTTCTGTCACTTCCCACTGTCCCAGACTTCTCCACTTCTCACCTCCAAGCTCTAACACCTCCTCCCACCCTCTCTCCTGCCCAGCTGATGGATTTGCTTCCTATTCCCTGGATACAGAGAAGCATCAGCAGACAACAACCGCACCCCTGAACCCTCTCGCCCCACGCTACCAGCCCATGGGCCCAGGCACTCGGCCTCCCCTCCCACAACCTTTTTCCTTAGCTAAGGCCGGCCCCTCCTCTCTCGACGCATCATCGATTTTTCCCTCTGCTGGATCATTTCCATTAGCCTCCCACCTGCTCTACTTCCTCTTGTCTCAAACCACTGTCCAGATCCCATCTCCTTCTTGCTACCACCTATTTGCTTGACAGCATTGTCCATTTTCACTATCTACAGTCCTTACCCCATTCTCTTGAACCCACTCCAGAAAAGCTTTTTTCTCCACCTTGCCACTGAAAATGCGCTAACAGGTGTCACCCATGACCTCCACGTAGCTAAACCCAATGCTTAGTGCTCAACCTTCCTGGAGCAGCCAGCAGCACGTGACATGCTGACCATATCCTCGACAACGACAACGCTGCTCTTCGCTTGGCCTCCAGGACCCAACACTCACCTCATTGTTATTCCTCTCCAGTCTCTTTGGAGGAGCTTTCTGTATACCCCAACCTCCAAATGCTGGAGTCCCAAGGGCTCCATCCTGGGGCCTCTGCCCCCCTGTCCCTTCACCCACTCCCTTGGGGTACAGCAGGTCTTGAGGCTTTTGACATTTTTACGGCCTTCTATAGGTTGACAATTTCCACTTCTCCCTCTCCAGCTCATGCAGGTCCCCTGAACTCCAGACTTCAACATCCAACTGTCCACTCAAAATTTCCATGCAGATGTGTCTGAAAAGCCTCTCAAACCCAGCAAGTTCAAAAACAAGCTCCTCAATTTCTTTTTTTCCGTTAATTAATAAAAAAAAAAAAAAAAAAAAACCAAGCTCCTCAAATCTCCACTCACCAAACCCCCATCCTACCCGACCCTAAGAATTCCCCGTCTCAAGACATGGCAAGTTCATCCTTCTGATGTGTCAGGCCAAAAGCCCTGGAACCATCTCCAATCCCATACTTTTTCTCACCCCACGTCAATCTAGCTGCAAATCCTATCTATTCTCACTTCCTCCAGGCTACCTCCAGGGTCTAAGGCAGCTCATCTCTTCCCTGGATGACTCCAGCAGCCTCTTACCTGGACAACTGCTGCATCTCTCACCTCCCTGTAACCTATTGTGAACTCAATTGGCAAGGTAACACTTTAAAACTAAGTCAGCTCATGTCAGTCCTCGTCTTCAAACTCTCCACTGGCTTCTTCCCTTCCACTCAAAGCAAAGTAGCAGCCCGCAATGCTCGATGCAATCCAGCTGTCACATCTCAGTCCCCAACTCCCACCCAACTCTTCCTCTCTCACTGCGATCCAGACGTCCCGGCTCCCTTGCCAGGGAAACATCAAGGCCTTTGTACTTGCAGTTCCCTCTGCCAAAAATGCTGTTCCCAAGGATCCAGAGGGCTCACTCCCTTACCTTCTTCTCATGCTACCGTCTCAGGGAGGCCCTCCCCCACCACCCTCGCCCCAGCGCTGTCCACCTTTACAGTTCCCCAGCCACCTGTCTGCTAGTCTGCATGACACCAGTGTGTGTGTCGGCCTCCCCCAACTGGGAGAGGCGCTCCCTCTCTGCAGCCTCTCCTGCACCCAGCTCCCAGTCGGCACCCAGGAAACGTTTGTGGGATGGGTGAATGAATGGAGTCGGTTCTCATCACAGGGAAGATGGGCAGCCTCCAGCTGGCCAAGGCTCTCTGAACAAGGTCCACCCTTCACACCATGACATCAGGTAACCTTTACTACATCGTTTACTGTGGAAGGCCTACAAACAGGGCTTCTGTCTAGAGATATCATAGGGATTAAGTCCATTACCATTCCTGGGACACACCTGGCACACAGGAGGAACTTCATAAATGTAGCTGTTCCGATTATTACCTTTACTTCTTACAGGCCTGAACCACATTTAGCACCGTGGTGATGGGAAAGCACTGGCTTGAGGGGAGAAGTCTGGGCCCCAATCTGCTGAGCTAACCTGGGCAAGTCACCCCCACCCCCTCGACCGGCCTCATTTCCCCATCTGAACTACAAGGAGGGTGGAACAGATGATCTCCCGCACAGCTCTAAAATGCTAGACTGGGATTCGTAACAGAAGGATAACTCACGTCAGCAGGTGGCTCAGAGCTGGCCGAGCTCTGAGCCAGGTCCCCGTTGAAAGCCAGGTTGGAAGGGGGGCTCCTGCAAGGGAGAAAGACAGGAAATGGAGGCACGGAATGCTGATGCTTATCACAGGGTAGAGGAGAAGAGCGAAGCAGTCTCTAAAAGCCCCCAAAAGCTAAACACCCCCAGGCATTTTACCTACTGATCTTTGCCCAGAACTACCCAATTTCCCTAAAGGAACTGCCCCAGAAAAGAATGTCTATGCTCCTTCAGCACATAAAGAGTTAAATTCTCCTGCTTCTTTAAGGAAAGCATTCTGCTTGCTTCTCAGGGTTTCCCAAAAAGATAACTCCTCTTTCCCCCAACCCATAAGGAGTTAAGGCTTTCCTCCAGCCAGGGAGAGTACAGCTGGTCCCGTCTGCCCTGCCAATACTTCTTGAAGGATTGCAGGGGGGAGGAGATGGGGGAAGAGTGATTTTCCAAGGTTAAAGCTGTTCCTCTAAAGCCCGACTTGAGGGAGGGAAGGAGGACGGAGGGCAGAACCCAGCCTGGGCAAGGGTGTGACCTCCCCATGCCCAGATCTGGGACACAGGAAGGGTTAACTCCGGGGCTTGTCCCAGGGACCTTCAGGTGAGAGAAGGGCAAGGCTGATGGGCTGGGCAGGGGCCTTGAGCTTCCCCGCAGCAGGGATCAGCCCTTCCCTTCAAAGTAGGGGAGGAGAGGGTTGGGGGTCTCTGCGTCTCAGACAGGCTCTCCTTGTCCTGGAGAATGCCCCCCACCCCCCACCCCTTGGCAGCTGATGGCTCCCGAGAGCTCCACCCCTCCATACAATGCCCTGCACACAGGGCCAGCCTATCTATATACCCACGCCAACTCTGCTGGAGCAACGGTTTCCATTCCGGTAATTTCTGTGCATTCACACTACCAGGACTCAGCAGCAAAGTGTAAGGTATGTGCGTGTGTCATCTCCCCCTTCGGAGCCCTCCTACTCACCCGGCTACACCCCAGCCCTAGGACCCAGCACTCTGCAGCTGGAGCTTGCAGTTCAGAATAGATTCCAAAATCAAACAGACCTGAAGTCAAATCCCAGCTCTTGCTGGGGGAGGTAGGGAAATCACTTTGAAGCCTCAGCTTCTTCATCTCTAAACCGGATCTAATATTCTGTTCACCAAACACTACAGCTGCGGATTAAATGAGGTGATGTTTGGAAAATACCTGCTTTGTTGCCTGGCTCTCAGTATATGTAGAAACTAAAAAATAATATTTCATGCTGTACTTGTCAACTCTCCTATAAACCTGCTTCAGCTTTGAGATCAGAATCACAGTTGTAAATACCATAATGATAAAACCATCTGTTGGGAAAATGCTCTAAGACCCTGAGGCAGGGTTCTGCCTGCACTCAGAGCATATGACTAACCACAAGGTAAAGGTTGCAGCCCACTCCCTAGGATGGGGTCACCCACCCTGTCCTCAGCCACCTGACCAGGCTACAAGACATACAGCCTGCCCGCCCTCACCTGTCCTCGGGGGTCTTGGTGTGCTCTTCTTGGCATTCTGTGGGAGACTTGGCTGGTGCCTCCTGGGGCCATCCCCTGGAGAGGCTCCCACCATCATCATCCCGGGGGCTGGCGGCCACTCCATAGGTCCTTGGGCCGTAGCGTGAACTACCATCGTGGTTGAAGGTGAGGCGGGAGCCCCAGAGGCGGTCAGGGCTGGCAGGGACCTCTTTCCGCGGCTGCTCCATCTTGGCCAAGATCTCTTCCACTGTGGTGGCTGCGAAGCGCTCCGAGGCTGGGCGGAAAGGGGCAGGGGCCTTTCGCACGCCCCCTGGGGCAGCACATCGAGCAGAAGGTGTTAAGGGGGGTGCCTCCTCTTTCCCAGTCTCTTGGGAAGCTTCTCCTCCAGCAGGAACCTCAGCCATAGGCCTTGGTGCAAAGGGAAGGGGACGCTTGCTGCCACCGTAGGGCTGGGGTCCGGCCAGCATGTTCATTTTCCGGGCGGAAGGCAGTTCAGCCAGGGGTCCCCGGGGGGGCCGAGGACCAACAGGCACCAGGAGGCTAGGCTTGGCAGGCAGGGCTGGCTTGGCAGGCAGGGCCCGGGGTTTGGGCTTGACTGGGGGTTTGGCCCGAGGATCACCTACCAAAAAGAAAGTGGGGGAGACCATCAAAAGAGCCAGGCAGAACTTCTTGCATTTCTCATTCCACCTCATCTCTCGACCCTCAATCTCAGATTGTTCACACCCTCCTCACAGAAGTTAAATGCCACCTCTTCCGTGAAGTCTTTCTTGATTCCCCACACCTAATCCAGAATCACCTACTCTCTGCTCCAAACTCCCAAAATATTTAGCCTATTTCTTTTATAAGCGAAAATCATTTAAGGGCCTACTGGTACCTCATTTCTCCTTGTACCCCATTTGGCACCTAAGACAAGTTCTTATCGTGAAGAACTTGAATTCTTCATGAATTTATGAAGATGAATGAATGAATGAATGAATGAGCAAACAAGTCAGTAAATAAATGCCTTCCTGTCCATATCAGTCAGTCCACCATCTCCTCAGTCTAGTCCTTCCCCTTGAATGCTACTCTATTATCATTAACAGCAAACTTTTTATCCCAGCAGAGCTTCCCCACCCCCAGTAGCCCCCAGGCCACCTCCCTACCATCATCCGGTGTATGACCAGGAATGCAAACTTATTATTGACCTAAGCCAAACAGAAGAAAATCTGCTACAGAGGAAAAATAGGACCAGAAACCTACCTTTATATAAGGCATTCCAATGCCAAATACAAGACCTTGAAATTACTCACAGCCCTTCGCACAGAATCCTATATCACCCTCATTCGGCTTAGTGTAAGCAAAGAGTCTAGACAGGGAGCCCCGGGGCCTAGGTTCAACCCCCACCTAGGGGCACTCCGCCTCTTCCTTCTGGGCCACCGGAAAACATACCAAGACCCCTGTCTGCTCTTACCTGCTGGGACTCTGAGGACCTCAAACAGTCCCAGAGCTGAGAAGCTTTCAGACTCGTCCCAGGATGCCTCCGGCACCCTCCTCCCCAGCCACCCGCTCCAGCCTGCACCCATCAGTACCTGGCTCAGAGCCAGCAGGCGCCAGCTCCTCCTCCATCTCCTGGGGCGGTGGGGAAGCCATGGCTGCGTTTTCCCTGAGAGCAGACACTTTCGTCATATGCGGCAGACCCTGTACGAGGATTAGGAAACGGGGCCGTGAGCCGGGATGGCAGAAGACCCAGGAAAACAGCGGGGGGGCGGGGGGAAAGAAGGTAAAAGAAGTTAGGTGCTGGCAGTGGGCTTAGCTGAGGGACGTCTCCTACTTCTAGGAGACAGTGGAGTGTGGGACAGAGGAGGGACCTTGAGAAAAGGGTAGGAAGGAATGAAGTATGGGAGATTCCTAACAGCCAAGTCCTCCACTCTTTCTAGATAACTCCCAAGTTTGCCTCCAACCCCAAAGTCCTAAAGAGTTTCAGGGACGCACCCACGGCTCCCTTCTCCTGCAAGCTTTCCAAGACACTCCATCTCCAGCTCCCAAGGCCCCCTTTGGACCCCGCAGCCCCACTGGACGTACCTACCCAGGCAGAGCAAGAGGGCCGCAAGGTCTGAAGTTTCCCCGTGAATCACCTCATGGGAGACGGGAAAAACCCGCTCCTCCCCAACCTGGGGCTCCGCCCCGCCGCCTGCCTCCCCTTTCCCTCTCACCCTCCTTCCCGCCCTCCTTCCAGCAGCTGGGAGTGGTTCCCTCTTGCCCCCCCCACTCACCCTCCCTTCCTCCATATCCTTGCCCCAATCCCGCCTCCCTCGGAGCTGTCTCATCCAAACACGGAAAAATAAGGAATAAAAAGTAAACATCTGGAATACATTTTTTTCTTTAATTTCTCAATCGCTTTGGCTTCAGCTTGGAATTTGATGAGGTAAAGCCAGGGCCTGGTCCTGTTGCCATAGCAATGGCCTCCCACTGGATTTCCAGAGCCCAGCCAAGAGGAAGGAGAATGGGACAGGGCTTGGGAACATCCGGGGGGTGGGGTGGCTTGGGAGGAAAACTCCCTGGGGTTCCCCCTTCTAGGACAGTCAGGGTGGGACAGTCACAGCCAATGACAAGGCAGAATGTGGGCCTCTCACCAACCCAGTGTTGGCATGAAGGGGTCTTAGGGTGGGGGTCGGGGGGAGACAGCAGCTCTGGGGTAGGGGTCATTTGGGTAGCCCTTCTCCAAACCTGTAACGGGAGCTGAGGGATCTAACAGACCAGGGTTCAAACCAGGCCTGGTTCCACCACTTTCTAGCTGCAAGACCCTGGGTAGGTGGCTTTCTTTTCTAAACCTCAGTTTCCCTATCTGAACATGGGGGCTAGTAAGGCTGCCTGGAGGCTTAAGTGAGATAAGACATGCAAAACCGCTTAGCACAACCCAAGTGCACAGGAAGGAGGCCCAGTCAATGTTGGCCATTTTGTTCTTATTCCGTTTGCAATGTCACCAAGAAGCTTCAAAATCCCCGGGAACCACCTCATCTCCCCAGACCCCAAGCTGCCAGCATTCCCAGACCATTTCTTCATTCCCACACGCCCGCCTGGGCCATGTTACCTGTCCTCCAGATACTCCACCACCTCCTCAGTTCCCATCCCACCCACAAGAGCCCCCCCCCCCCACCCCAGCACTCCACCCTGGTACTCAGAGCCTTGGCCCTCTATTCAAAAGGAAGGGGAAGGGTTTCTATCACCTGGGACGTGCAACCTGTGAGGACAACCCAGCAGGAAGCATGTCCTCCCTGAAAGACATCCCCATTCCAGCGCGTCTGGGAAGATACCCCCAAACTCTAAGAAGCCACCTCTGTTGCCCAACCTTTGCCAAGCCCACCCCACCCACCTTGGCGGTGCCCCAGTTTGCTTCAGAGATGGGAGAGGGTGTGAGAAGGGTAGAGGGGAACCCAAGACTGCCAGCAGGGTCAGTCTGCCAAGGAGCACCCAGGCCAACCCGTGGGGGGCTGGGAGAATGGCCGTGCAGGGCGGCAACCAAGTGCGCGTGGAGGAAGGGCTCGTGGCAGAAAAAATAAAATTTAAAAACACAAGACTGTTTCCTTGTCCTTGAACGTTATTACAAGGGACATGGTGTGGGAGATTACCAATGGGGATGAACTGGCCCCGAAACGACAGATACTTTCAGCTGGGGGCCTGATAAGCTCCTCCAGGATGTGAGGGGCTGGCCCAGATGGGGGTCGGCCCACAGCGGCTCCGAGACCCCGGCCAGGGGACCCCAGGTGGTCAAGGCCCTAGTCAGAAGCTGCAGAATCACAGCGGCGGTGAGCACTCCCCAACCTCCCGAGTCCGGGGAAGACGAGCCCACCCTTGGGAGTGAAGGCCGCCAGAAGGCCTGAGGGTGGGGGTGGGGGGCACTGGGCAGCTCCAGCCCCGGGCGGGAGCCCCGAGGGGTCTCGGTGCGTGGGGGAAGGGTGGGGGGTGCGCCCCTACGGACCCTGGGATCTCCGGCCAGATGCCGGGCCAGAGAGGTCGCCAGGGACAGCGCGTACACTGCTGGAGGAGGGAGGACCAACGGCAAGACGGAACAGCCCGGGGCGAGGGGCCGTCTGGAGGGGCCCAGTGGGAAGCTCTGGACACAGAGGGGGCGGCGGCAGCCGAAGCGCAGGAGGAGGAGGAGGAGGAGCGGGCGGAGAAAGAGGAGGGGGCGACAGAGGCGGAGGACCTGTGCGCGGGATACCAAGCAGCCGGCGAGCAGACGACGGTCTGGGGACGCAGCCCGGGTGGGGGGCGGGCTGGGCGGCTGGGGGCGTGCCGAAGGAGCAGGGGCAGTGTGGGCCCCGGGTGAAGGGGAGATGGGGGGGGGTCGCCCCGGCAGCAACGCCCGCCCCCGGCCCCGCCCCAAGCCTTCGCCCCCTCCCCCTCCCCCTCCCCTCTGGCTCCGCCAGCACGAGCTCCAGCCCGTGCGCCCGCCGCCCCCATACACACGCGACTCATCTCCCCCCGGGCGCCCTGCGACCCCCGCGCCCCAGGCCCCGGCAAACTTTCCCGGCGAAGCCCCCTCCGCTCCAGCCGGGGCTCGGGCGGGCAGGCACCCACCCCCTCCATGCCCCTCCCCCGCCCCTGCCCCGGACCCCGCCCCTCCCTCGCGCTCCCGCCCGTCCCCGGTCACTCACGCGCTCCCCAGGGATCTGGCTCCGCTCGGCTCGGCGCCCCGACGCCAAGCCCCGCCGGCGCCGCCGCTGCTACCGCGGTCACCGAGGGACCGAGCTAGTGCGAGCCGCGGCGGGGCCCCGCCCCCGGCCCCGCCCAGGCCCACGCCCCCGGAGCGCCTCCTGAATATTCATGAGCCAAAGCAGAGCCGCGAGTGGGAAGCCGGTGCCGCGCTCGCACGGCCGGATGCAGACAGAGGCAGCCCCGTGCTCAATTATTCATGAACCCTGCGAATGAAGGGACCGCCCCGGGTCCAAGCCCCGGCGAAACTGACGCAATTCGGTAGCTAAGAGCTTTGGGCAAAATGGCCACCGAGACGGCTGCCTAGAGAGGACAGGAGACTGCCTTAGGACAGCCCAGGACTCAGCCCCAAGCCGCCTGTGCACATTGCAGTGCCATAGAGTCACGGCTACGAAGACGGTACCCGCTGGAGGACTAGCGAGGTTTCCTGTTGCGTCCTCCCGGGACTAGAAGCAACGTGGCCGCCCCACGTGCGTAAATTCACATTTATACCCACCGTAAGGACTTTAGCAGCTGTTTTCCCACGAA
The DNA here is from genome assembly GCF_023851605.1 of Tamandua tetradactyla. Lineage (NCBI taxonomy): Eukaryota > Metazoa > Chordata > Mammalia > Pilosa > Myrmecophagidae > Tamandua > Tamandua tetradactyla. Next base: position 20,268,700 of record NC_135335.1, on the reverse strand, counting down.
TCCTCCTTATTTATTTCCTGTTAGGCTCTCTTCCTAGATACAGGTACTTTCCAACCCCCAAATTTAGGATTCCTCCTTCCTCCAGTAAGAACAAAAGCTTCACACATTTCACACCTTCCCTGCACCCCCATGAGGCGCGCACACCGCCCCCCAACACCCATCACTCCTCCTCCCCCAACTCTCCAGGCTCAGATTTCCACTCCCCCTCACCCCTACCCTTGTAGGGAGGCTGATCAATCCTGATTGAATTACCTAAAATCTTGGAAGACCCTTGACTCATAGGTGATGAAGGATGGAGCCAGGAACTGCCTCCCATCAGCCTGGCTAATGGAGTGGAACTGTGAGCAAGACTTCCTAATCACATCAGCTCTCATTTCTATACTCTCAGGTGGCCCATTCTGGCAGAAGAGGTTGAAAACCAATGCTTGGCCAGTCGGGAACAGGACAGGATGTACCTGGAGACCTGCTTCCCAGCTGGCCAGCAGGCCTGCCCAATCAGGGCACTGCAGGAGACAACACCAACAGTAGTAGGGCCAATGCAACAGGGCCAGAGAGAAAGCATAAAAACATGGTTTCCAAAGTCAGTTCCCTTTATTAAATGTTTTTTTTTCACAGACCAGAAATACAAAATAAATGTAGAAATATGCCCCAGTTAGGAGCTACAGGCCTAACCTCACGCGACCCCTGCTGCAGCAACTTGAACAGGATAAGCAGCAGCGAGTATCCCTAAGGCTGAGGAGCTGGACCCCACATTGCCCTGCCTCCCACCCAGTGTCTTCCCAAATTATAAAGAGCCAACCTTATGAGGGAGCAGAGTAAGACGCCTCCCCTGCTGCCCCAGTGAAGTGCGTCCAACCAGGAGAGCTTGTGCAGATGGCACAGAACTCCAAGGACTACATTTCCTGTCAGGAGAAAACTGGTACTAAAGCAGGGATGGGAGACTGGTGGTGCGACAGGACAAGCAGAGAAAGAGAATGTTCCTCCTCTTTAGTCATCGGATCCTGACACCGAGTCTTCTGAGCTGGGGGGAGTACTGGCTAGTTCCTCTTCTTCAGAATCCTGAAAATCAAAGGCCTCTTAGGGGGAAGGGTACTGAGTCCTGGCTGCCCTCCCAGCCACTTCTCAGTAGCGAAGGGCCCCCAATCCACCTTCCATCCGCCTTCAGAACCTCAGAATTCCACTCATTCACTCAACCTCCTTTACGCTTACAGACCAACCACAACACCTGGCCCAGGAACATCCCCCCGGATGCCGCTCACCACACACTCCCACACACCTCACTCCGCCTCCTCTTCTTTTTGCTTTTGTTCTCTCCTGAAGAGCTTTCGTCACTTGACACAAACTCTTTACTCTTAAAGCTTTCACTTAGCTGCTTGGATGAAGACTTAGACGATGAGCTCCTAGAGGGCATGGATTTTTTTTCCATCTTTACCTTTACTTTCTTCTTCTTTTTTGACTTGTCCCTGTATTAGCAAGAGGGGAAAAAAGGGGTCGGCCTTCAGGCTCCTTCCCATCATCGCCTAGGCCAAACCTCTCCTGGTCTTAAGAGGGCCCTTTCCCAATCCAGGCAATGTTGCCCAATTCACACGACATAAACTGTCAGCCATGTTAGTCCAAAGTGTCCCAGGGAGAGAATCCTAAATGAATACACCAGAAGAAATGGGTCACAGCTTGAAGCAGTTCCACCTGCAAAACTTATCATCTTGAACAAATACATGCACATTTTGCATTATGTTCCATTATAATTAAAACAAACAAACAAAAATGTTCCTTTACACCTTCAAATAAAATCGACCATCCAGGGAAATAGTCCATGTTTATCCGGTGGCTTCAGCAACCCCCGAGAGCACATTAACCTTGCTTGGGAAGCTGCCCACCCCCAGCTTTGAGAAGTACTGCCAGTCAAATATCTGTAACATCTCCACTTTCAACTCTGACCTGCAGAAATCTCTGCCAAAAAAAAAAACAGATGCCATTTTGTTCCAGAGACTCACCTCTTAGAAGACTCGCCCCGGCCCCCTTCATAGTCTTTCATGGCTTTTTCATATTCCCTCCTGGCATCCTCAGCCTTGCGATCCCACTCCTGTCACTCACACACACACACACATGTGAGAGGGTAGAACAGAGAATGAGACCTCTTCCCCCATGGAGGCAAAACATCCTCTACAGAAATTTTCCACCAATGGCCCAAGTGTGCCCCCTGTCCCAATTACAAGACCCTCACCCCACCCCACCCCAATAAAGCCCTTCTCGCCAGCCCTGTAAACCCTCCCCTGTCTCTGCTACCTCTTTCTTCTCCTTGGACATTCCCTTCCAGATCTCGCCCGCCTTCTTGGAAAGATCGGTGATGCTGATGCCGGGGTGGTCTGACTTGATCTTCTCCCGGCTGGCGTTGAGCCACAGCATGTAGGCGGACATGGGCCTCTTGGGCGCATTGGGGTCTTTGCCTTTTTTCGCCTACACGAGGGAGGATCCAAATGCCTCCAGACATCCACTTCCCAGACACTCCCCGCCCCCCCCATTCTCCCACAGCTATTACTTAGATTACCTACTTGGGTTTAAAAAAAAAAAAAAGGGGGACCAAAGAATAGCAGGCCACAAAGAGCTTCCCGAGGGTGGGCAACAGCACGGCTTCTCCCCTCAGCATTCCAGTGCCTAGCTCCGTAGGGGCCCCCTTTTCTCTGGGCCTGACCCCTGATTCACATGGCCCAGGAGCTAAACTTTACCTCAAGGGCAAGGACCAGAGAGAAAAACTTCCAAGAAGATAACCCTCAATGCCCTAATCACTGGCTACACAAAAGCAGCCCCAGGATGGCCGATCGGCAAGTTCTGTTGGCGGCAGATGGGAAGTGGAGAATGGCTCCCCTCACACCCTCCCGTCTAGAGCCAAGTCTGCACCTCCACAGGCTTCTTGCGACTCTTGCGATCCCTGGCCATTTTGGCCTTCTTGAGCTGTTTCCGCTTCTTCTCCTCCCGGTCACTGTCGCCCTCGTTACTGGAGGAGCTGGCAGAGGCGTTGCTGTCGAATCTGCCAAAAAGAGCGGGACTCAGATTCAGGAAGGGAAGGCAGCACCCTGCAGCCTCAGGACAGGAGGAACACAAATCCAAAGACCCCTGCCTAGAAGAGAGGGAGAAAGACCGCAGGGCAGCCTCTACCACCGATCGCCAGCCCTGCCTCCTCCCCTTTGCTGAGGGGGCTTCAGCCATCTTCTCCCCAGTCCTAGCCATGGTAACTGGTTATTCGCTCAATATGTTAAAAACCAAACAAGCCAATGGGCTCTAGCTGCTTTCCTTAGTCATCGCCTAACCCGGTCCCTTCTCCATCCCACACTCCCAGACAGAAACGTCGCCTCATACTCGTCCAGCACGTCAGCACTTCCTTGTGGTTAATCATCTTCATCTACCCTCTAGCCTTTGCTGATGAAGGCTGAACTCTGTTGCTACCAGAAGTGGGAAAGGCCAGCCTCAGTTCCACCCACGTAGTTAACACCTGCCCAAATACAGACAGAACTCCTCAAAAGATGATGCTTACACCTGTGGGTGCTGCAAAGTCCTCAAGGAACTTTCATAAGCTTCTGCTCACTCACCTTCCTAAGGATGGGGCAAGCAGTGCTAGGAGACATCAGTATTTCTGCAGCCCAAATATTCATTCCCAATACTTGTGGATTAATACAGTCTCAATTTTCTGTTGAAACTGCCTCTCCCATACTCAGAAGGGGCTCACCCCAACTGCAGGCTCTAAAGGCCCTGCACACCCTGTTATCTCAGGCTCAGGAAAGGGTATGTGACCACACTGCTCACTACCATTGCTCTGAGAGAAGGGGCACACTGGATGCTAAACCAGTAAGACTAAGCCTGCCCACAGCTGCTGGAGTCCACTTGCGACTGCATGAGGCAAGCTGCCTAGAAATAAGGAAGCCAAAAAGCAAGAAATACAAACAGATTCCCCACAACTTTTGAAGGCCAGGTCCAGTAGTGCCTGATACAAGTTATATCCCTGCACTCTCTAGTTACGTGAACTTATAAAATTCTCTCTTACACTTAAGCAAGTTCGAGTTGTATTTCTGACACTAACAATCAAGAGTCTTGGCAAAAAAAAGCATGGAGGGACTTACTGTCATTTTACAGATGATGAAGCTGAGCCTTCATGATTTACCCAAAGCCACCCAGTTGACTCCCATTCCAATCTCTCCCCACTGTGCTGTGCTAGCTTCAAAATGCGCCTTGCACGTACAAGGGCCCTGACTATTTTTGAAGCACCTCTCAAGTGACCTTGCTGGACACTCCTTTTCTGCCCTGGGTCAGTGGCTAATGCTGGGACAAGAGAAATGCCCACAAATCTTCTCGACTCTTAAGCTTACAGGCCACCATCTCACCCCCACAAGGCGCAACCAAAACCTACTCCTCTGCCACGTCTTCTTCCTCTTCACCTGGGTTGAATGACTCATCTGAAAGAGAGTAAGGGCTGCATCAGCTCTGTCCTGGTGGAAACCCCGCCCCCTCACCCAGACTCCCAGCTCTGGCCCAGGGTGAGCCCAGGTCTGGCTCAGGGAGAGCAGTCTGACTGCCCCCTGCCCTCCACACTGCCCACCAGTTTCTTCTCCTGAGTCGTCACTGCTATCATTGGCATTCTCTTCCCGGATCTTGCCCTCCTCCTTCATTCGCTCCAGGTAGGCATCGTGCTGGTCTTCGTCCGAGTCGGCATATTCATCGTAGCTGGGGTTCATGCCCTAACCAGGAAGAGCTGGGCGTGAGGGTCCAATTCGCCCTCTGCCCAGAACCGCTGCACCCTCGACAACACGCCCCCGTGCCTGTGAGTAAGATCAGAAAAGCAGCTCCCAAAAAACCCTGGGGCTGGATTATCCACACACAGCCAACATGCAGGGCCTGCGCCCCAGCACTTCCTGCCAGCTGGGTTAGTCCAAGCTCCTCCCTCTCCCAGCCCCACCAGGAGCTCCTGATGGGCTACAAAAACTGATCTAAGACCATGCTAAGGAAACCTGCACCAGGAAGGGGAAGGGGTCACACGCACCTCTTTTTTCTATAAAGGCAAGAAGAAAAGAAAGAGTAAAAAAGAAGCCAGAAAAACCCCTGTCCCTTTCTTTCCCATATAGAGAGGACAGGGGAAGAGGCTCATCCTTTCCACACACAGAGACGTACCTCTTTTAATCCCCGGTTTTTGATGTTGAGCTTCTTTGCGTTGACAAAATCAAACAGCTTCCCATACTCCTCCCTGCGGGGAGAGACACACCACGTTACCAGACAGTTCACCCCAGAGCAGGGGTGAACTAAATGATATCCTGGTACCCATGGGCCAGAGGAGACAATAGGTTCTGGACTCTTGACCACATTATCCAACCCTATTTTTTGGGGAGGTCAGGGACCCCCAAAAGTAACAGCAGCAAAGAAGAGTCAGACAATAGTCCTGAAAGAAACCTGTGCAGCTCTGGAATTCTGGGGAAAAAAGAAGAGAAGTATATCTAATTACCAAATAATGATGGAGGAGAGAGTGTTCTTATCTTTTTACTGGTGTGTATTTCATACCTCATAGGCTGCTTGTGAGGATTAAATTTGAAGATGTTTGTAAAACCTTTAATCCACAGTGAAGAAGCCAACGCTCAATAAAAATTAGCTACTGTGTTCTCAGACACGAAGCTCATTCCAGGAAAGAAAGAGATAACGTTTCCACCAGGGAGAGGAGTGGAAGAGAAGAGCGAGGATTGAACAAGTATAGCTTTGTAATACGGAAGACATTTTTTTTTTTAAGTACAGAAAGAAAATAACGAGAAGCTTCCACAGACTGAGCAACCTGGGGAGAGGATCAAATCCCACCAAAGCAGAAGAAAACCGCAACTCAAAGCTTAAGAAGTCAGAAATGGGTCACAGGTCTGAGGGAAGCCCCAGGCCGTGCGAGACTTCGTAGCAAGGCTGAATCAGGGCCAGGATGCCCCGAAGTGGCTGGCGAAGGCGCTCACCTCTCAATGCTGCTGAAGGTATACTGAGTGCCCTGCTTGGTCTCAATTTCAAAGTCGAAGGAGCGGGTGGTGGTGGTACCACGGGCAAAGTTGACGAAGGAGATCTCATCGAAGCGGATGTGCACGGGGGGCTTGTGCACGTAGATGAAGCCCCGCTCCAGTGGGTACAGCAGACCTGAGCTGGCCTTGTAAGAGCAGGTGATGCACTGGGCTCCCGAGTGCCTGGTGGAGGGGACAGGGAGCCTACTCAGTGCCAACCTCACCAGCAGGGTGGCACAGAGTCAAAGGGCACACCTGGCAGTGGCAACCCATGCGGCCAGGCCCTCAACTGAGCAAGTCTCACGAAGCTGCTCTGTCGGGAGGTGACTGATACCAAGCATGACCACAAGGATGCAACCAGGTCTCTCTAAGAGCTGCATCCCCACCCCAGGAAGGGTTCACCAAGGAGACACAGCATTTCCCATGCCCAGGCCTGCACCCTCACCCTTGGAAGTTGCCTGGGACAGTGATCTTGCGGTTCACCAAGGCCTTCATGACACGGCTGACCATCTCGTAGAGGGATCCTGACATGTTCTTGGTGAGCCGCCCCTCAAAACGCTTTTCCACCTCCTCCCTACAGACACAGAGAGCAGAGGTCAAGAACACAACAGCCGCCTTTTTCGGGCATGCCTCGTCTCCTGCCTGGACCGCGGTGGGAAACTAGTCCAGGGAAACACTCACTCGTTCATGTTGAGAGTCAAGGAGATGTCCTCATCTTTGGAGAAGAGCAGGATCAGGAAGTGGTAACGGGTCTGGCCCTGCTTGATGGGGGGATCTAGGCTGATCTGGTTAAGGAAGACAGGACGAGGGTAAGCAACAATCGATGCGCCCCAAGTTCTTGCTGATTAATCAATGTAAAACCCTGAATGCTGGCGAGGTCAATCCACCAAAGGCTCAGGCAAAAACCAGGACCATCCACCCTTAGCGGTTTCTGCATACCACAAAGAACATCTGGCGCTGGTCCTTGTGAGGCAGCAAGAAGAGACGCAGTACTGTGGTGTAGGGGATCTTATAGTCAAAGGTCTTGCCGTGCAGGTGCAGAAAGGTGGGGTAGATCCGAATGTCGTAACGGCCACGGGGAGTCAGACACTGCAGCTCCCGGAAGATGCAGATGGCGTCTCCGGTGGCCTGGATCACGTCTGCCTTAGACAGCACATTCTGGGCAAAGGCCTGCAAAGGCACACCCTGGTATAGGCTGAGCCCCAAATCTTAGGGTTCGTTCATATGAAACTTAATCCCACAAAGGATAGGTCAAGCCTACTTAAAATTAGGCCTAAGAGTCACCCCCAAGAGAACCTCTTTTGTTGCTCAGATGTGGCCTCTCTCTCCAGCCAACTCAACAAGCAAACTCACCACCCTCCCCGTCTACGTGGGACATGACTCCCAGGGGTGTGGACCTTCCTGGCAACGTAGGACAGAAATCCTAGAATGAGCTGAGACTCAGCATCAAGGGATTGAAAAAAACCCTAGAATGAGCTGAGACTCAGCATCAAGGGATTGAGAAAAAACCTAGAATGAGCTGAGACTCAGCATCAAGGTATCGAGAAAACTTTCTTGCCCAAAAGTGGGGAAGAGTGAAATGAGACAAAGTGGCAACGGCTAAGAGATTCCAAACAGAGTCGAGAGAATATCTTGGAGATTATTCCTACACATTAAATAGATATCACCTTATTATCAAGATGTAATGGAGAGGCTGGAAGGAACTGCCTTAAAACGTAGAGCTGTGCTCTGTAGCCGTGTTTCTTGATGATGATTGTATAATGATACAGCTTTCACAATGTGACTGTGTGATTGTGAAAACTTTGTGTCTGATGCTCCTTTTGTCTACCTTATCAACAGACGAATAAAATATATGGAATAAAAATAAATAATAGAGGGGACAAATGTTAAAATAAATTTAGGTTGAAATGCTAGTGATCAATGAAAGGGAGGAGTAAGGGGTATGGTATGGATGAATTTTTTTCTGTTGTCTTTTTATTGCTTTTTCTGAATCGATGTAAATGTTCTAAGAAATGATCATGATGATGAATATGCAACCATGTGATAATATTGTGAATTACTGATTATATGTGTAGAACGGAATAATCTTAAATTAAGAATGTTTGCGTTTGTTTGTTATATTTTTTTTAAAAACTAAAAAAAAGCACACCCTGGTCATCAGGCAAGCTCCTGTCCCCAGGTCAGCCCAAGTCTGCTCACTACCATCTGCTCCCAAGGCAAGTGGGGGCGGCCTCACCTCAACGGGGTCCACGCCATCCTCCTGAGTGGGAGGCACGTAGAAGCGCACCTCCATGAGCGAGACCTCTGCATCGTCGTTCTGGTGGAATTCCAGTGTCACCTCGTTCTTGCCCGTGGTGCACTGGGACACATTGCTGAGGGGTATCTCGAAGACAGGCTGGTCGCCGATGTCAAAGGAAAGCAGCTGCCCTATAGGGAAGGCATTATTAAGCCACATGCTCCTCCCCTGAACAAAGAGCATTTCCACCAGACCGTAAGTTCCGTGAGGAAGGGGAACTGGGGTTATTTTGTGCACACTGGCGATATCCATAAAATGCAGGATGAATGCATGGACTGACCAGAAATCGGAGACAGTGGCACAGGACAGAGAGCAAAACGAGTCAAAGACCAAAACCCTTCATCCTACCTTCTCCTATAAACCAGTCTCTCCTAAAACTCACCGCCAAACTTCACCGTCCCCCAGTTCCAGCCCTTCACACAGAGGTCCTTCTCCATTAGCTCAAGGCGATAGTGAGTTTTGAAGAAATCAGAGAGTTTCTCAAACTCCTGTGGATAGAGGAGAAAGAGAACCTCAACACAGCCTTGAATAGGCTAGGGTTACGTATTCACAAGAGACTGTCCCGGTACCCCCTGTGTCAAAAATCCATGCTAACTTAATCTCAGCTGTAAAGTAGTTTAAAGAGATTGTATACAGGGAATGGATCGCAGGCTAGAGGAAGAGTAAAGTAATGAACTGACATTCCTGTTTATGAGACTTAATAGTACTAGCTTCTTAAACTTTGTATAGGTGTTACTTTAAAGGAAGTGGCAATTAAGATAAAGAAAGTCTTCCAATCTGAAGCAACTCCAAGTGGAAAAATAAAACAAAAGCATCAAGCCAAGCTTCTCAACCTGGATTAAGAAAACAGGTAGAAATCATCTAAATAAAAACAGCAGGAAATCTTAAAGAAACTCACCAGACTTGAACAGCATAACAGAACCCTGACTGTTCCACGGCCTCAATGGCCCAGCTCTAATAAGCTCAAAATAGCAATACTATCGGAAAGTCCCTACTCTCTCTAAAAGTTCAAAAATATACAAGATAACACAAAAAAGGAGGCTATTTGCATTAGGACATCTCACCGATTCTCGGAAGCCATCGTATTTGTAGACGTGGCCGTTCTTTGTGAGCAGTTTAAGTCCATGGCCTAGAGCTACACGACGCCAGATGCCTTCCGTCAGCTCCCCAGCCTGGATATTGTCCACTTTGCCCGTCTTGCTGTTCTTGAAGATAATGCCTTGGCGGCTCAACCTCAGCCGGCCATCGTTCTGTCGGGAAAACAGGCCCAGAGAGGTGGAGATGGTACACACTGGGTGCCATGCATGGTCCCACCCAATGCCCTTTATCGATGCAGGAGCAACACCAGAAGTCGTCAGGGCCAGTGAGAACAGACAAATAGGAAGAATGGATCTCATCTCCACTCTGGCACCCAAAGCCCTGTGGGTCCTTAACTGCCTCATCTCTAACAGCGGGATTTGGAACCGAACAACCTATAAAATCCTTTCTAACCCTGAGATCCAAGGAGTCCCTCTCAGTGTCGTTCCTCGTTGGAGAAGCACCAGACACACATAATATTTTGAATCCTCCTCTTCCATACTAACCACATTATCAAAGCAAGCCCTTGTTAAAGCACAAACTCTCTACCCCACTTCCAACCGTATTAAAAGTTCAAGCCTTTCTCACCATTGAGCCTTTCACCTCCTGATAGATGTCGTTGAATTCCAGGGTCTCTGCCATGCTGATCTGGCCCGCTGGCCTGGGCACGAAGCCCTAGGCTGCACAAGGGGGAGCCAAAAAAAAACTGGGAGCTGAGTCCCAACTCCTCGGTGCGCGTCCAGTTGTTCCGCAAGTTGGGAACCTAAATTCAAAAGGACAGACCAGCACGAAAGACATCACTGTGCTCGGGGCTGGGCCGAGGTGGCACCCGCGACTGGCCCTGGGACGTCTCAGGATCTCCCCTGCCTGGGAAGCTTCAGGCAGCCTCTGCGGGGTAAAGGAGCCAGGCCCGGCCCGAGAACCGAGGCCCGAAGGAGCGCTTCCACCCCAACCCGACCCTAGCTCGAAGCGCTCCCCTGGGCGCCATGGCAACGAGCAGCGGAACTCCAGGGCTTGCCAGGACCCCACACCTTGCCCGGGCCCCCAACCCAGCTCAGGCTGCAGAGTTTCCCTCCCCGAGCGACCCGCGCGGCGCGGCCCCAGACCCGCGTCTCCCCCTCCCCCCAAAATGGATTCGCCCACTGCCCGCGGATTCGAATACGGAACGGTCCATCTCGAGCGTGCCGCGGGGGAGCTGAGCCCGCCTCCCTGGGGGACGGGGACGCCGGCCACCTACCTCCTCGGGCGGCCACCTCACGAGGGCCCCGGCACGGGCGGTGGGCGCGCTGGGGGGCGCAGGGGGAGGGGGAAACGGGGATGGGAACCTGGGGGCTGGAAGAGGGACGCAGGGGAAGCTTTCCCGCGTGCGCGGCCCCGCGTCCCGCCACCGGAAGTCGCGCTTAGACCATAGAGAGGACGAGCGGGCTAGAGAAGCGCGAGCCCGGACCGCCTGTGAGGCGGTCCCATAGAGTGTCAGCCGCTCTGGAGGACCCGAGGGAGTCGTTTGGGGGCTGAAGTCCGCTTACCCCGGGGGGGTGGCAGGGGAATGGAATCTGACTCCAGGAGGGAAGTGCTTCTTTAGGAAGTTACAGCCCCTTCTTCAGGGGAGGACTGGATTCTAAAGGGAAATTGTATAGTTTTGTTTTATCAAGACTTTGCACGTATGCGTGTGTCCGTGCTGCGGTGTTGCACGTCCTTCCACTGCACGAGAGTGGTTGCTTTGGAGCGGAGAGGAGTCTCTGGAACCTGAAGGAAAAGATTTAAAGAGCTGTGGCGAGAAACGACCCCTCCCACTGGCTGCACAGAGAATGCGGGCGTTGGTGTTGTGACCATATGGCTCTCTGGCTGTATCCCCGGTCCAGTAGGGCTGGATTCTTTTTGAAATTTCACTGTCTGCTCCCAAAAGCCGCACTCAAAACGGCAATTGATAGGCCCCCCCGGAAGAGGCTGGCAATCGGCGGTGTCAAGTTCCAGCGCTGGTGTCACATGCACCGTAGAGCCGGAAAGGATTTGAAATCCCATCAGCCTGGGATCGCGGAAACCGAGCCGCACCGTGCGTCTTACAAAACCAGGGAAGGCCAGACCGAGAAGAAATGTTGCTCTAATCCAACTCCTTCTGCAGATGAGAAAAGTGGGACCTTCAGGGGACTTGCCCAGGATCTCAATGAGAAACCTGGAGGCCAGAACCCAGGTCTTCTTGAATCGCGATTACTCCACATTCAGAATAGCTGATGAAGTGTCTTATATGAAGACATTAGGGTAGAATATTTAAACCCAAGATTTCCCTGACAATCTGACTTCAGTTACACCAGCTTGCTGTGATAAAGGACAACAGAAATACACCATGGCCCCCTGATCTCATGGCTTCAATCTCTGGGAAATGGCTGTTGCAACACAACCTAGCAACATAAGTTCATTGAATTCAATCAACACGTACTGAAGACTTATTATTAACCCAACACACTTCCAGGCTTTGAGAAACCAGTGAACAAGATGAAAACAGCCCCAGCTGTCAAGGGGCACGTAATCTAACAAATGATCCAAATAACTAAACCGATAGTTTTTTTAAAAAAAAAATGTGATAACTGCTTTACTGCAGGTAGAGTTTCAGCCACTGTCAACTGAGGTTAGAAATATGTGACTCTCTACTCACCCCCTCCCAGGGAAATATGCAATAAACCCCTCCCCCTAACCCATGCTGTTGGGGGAGGGGAGTGGGTATGGCTGCTGAATTGGGTGGTTTTAGGCGTACACTCAGAAATGAAGGGGTTGCTCCATTCAGGCAGGGTGTTAGGTGGCTGGAGGATAGGGCATAGTAAGAGACTTGGGAGAGCATGAAGCAGCTGCTGAGCTAGGACAAAGATGCAGCGTAAGAGAGCAGAACAGAGATGGTAGACAGAGTGCAGATAAAGCACGAATCCCAGAGGGACCTAACCAGCTGCATCCCAGGCAATCAGGAGCCCAGGATTAGAGACCCCACCCCTGCCGTGACATCACAGGGGAGTGGGGTGGAGACAAACAAAAAGGGGGTCTCCCCCGCCCTGGCCCTGGGCTCTTGGCAGCCTAGAACGTCAAGTGCAGAGAGAGCCTGGACCCTGAGCTAGAGTTGCCTAGCTTAAAGGAACGGGGTCCCTGCTCCCCGCACCCCTCTAAGCTGCACCATCCCCCCCACCCCTCATCTCCAGGCCTCCATCTCTGTCTCCCTGGGCTGAGGACCTCTCCCTCTTGAGGCTGCTGTTAGGCCCCCTCTGGGTGGCCCCTGGGCATTCTCACCATGAACTGCATCTCAGACTTCTTCACCTATGAAACCACCAAGTCGGTGGTTGTGAAGAGCTGGACCATTGGGATCATCAATCGGGCGGTTCAGCTTCTGATCATCTCCTACTTTGTGGGGTGAGTCTGTGGCCCTTTCGGTCCTAGGAGGGGAGGGTCGCCTGGTCTCGCCCCCTTCACCCCGCACCATGCCATGATCCAGCCTGCTGGCCTCTCCTCTTGTGGAGCAGTGCCTTCAGTGGAACTGTCCTAAAGGACCAGCCCCGGCTGTCCACACCCAGGGACTGGTCCCCAGCCGAGTTTGTTTGTTTTTTCCCCAGTAAATGCTCCAGAGTTGGAGAGCAATTCCAAGACATACCCTCTGAGGTATGGGGTCCTTACCCTGGCACTGCCCCCACCAGGAGAGGTCTCAGGTGCTCCATCTCCTGTTCCTCATCCCCCCCACACCCACCCCAGGAAATAGGCGGACCCCACCTTCTACTGCTCTCAGTCAACTCTTTGGGGTCTCAAAAGACAAGGGAGCCTGGGAAGGGGGATGGGAAGCCACAGAAACAAAGGACATAGTGACAGGTTGATCAGGTTGGTGATGGGGTGGGAAGGAGGGTCAGCCGAGAGGATTTATTTTAGAATGAGGGATTCCCCTTCTGGCCCCGGGGAGATGGGAGAGAGCTTGGAAAGGGGAGAAGCCCTTGCTCTTGGGCAAATTACACTGAGGAAAGAGTTACTGAAGAGTTTTTCTTCTGAAAAAAAAGTCTGGGGACCCCCTCCCCCACTCAAGAATCCAGAGACGCTCCCCTTTGTCAGAAAGCACAAATTTCCCTGCTTATACCCAAATTTGTGCTACATACCCCATCCTGGGATTTGCTTAAGAGCCAGTAAGGTCTCAAAACTCCCACTAAAGTCCCTCTAGACCCCCACTTCTTGGAGGCACCCCACCACCACCACACGCGTGCACACACACACACACACAAATAGCCATGGAGCAGACAATGATCAGGAGAGAAAACACAGGTTCTTTTCTTCTTGTGATCGTTTCCATAAACTGGTGGGCACCAGGGAATACAAGCAGAACCGTTGATGGTTTTCTTTGTGCAGGTCTCTACTCTCATGCTTTTCCTCGAGACAATGGGTGTGTGTGTGTGTGTGTGTGTGTGTGTGTGTGTGTGTGTGCATGTGTGTAAGAGACATGGAGTCGTGACATGAGTTAGTTCAGGCAGTCAAAGAAGACATTCTGTGTGCACATGAGCCGGGGCAAGTGTGAGGATGTGGGCAGAAAAGTGTGTCTTAAGCGATTTTTTGCTCCATGTGCTTGTGAGAGCCAGTGGGCTTTGATTATGTGGGTGTTATAGGCGAGGCTGTACATCAGGAGCGCCTCGAGTATGTTAGAGAAGAGAGTCGAGCTTTCAGAAAGAAGTAAAAGGCCTTGAGGTTCCCTCCCAACTTTGAGTTTTTTGAAATAAAATGTTTGCAAATGTTGCATGTCTCCACCTCCAGGGCTTGGCTCAGAGTTGGTTTTTGAATGTTCCATGTTCACGTGTGTATTCGATGCTGTGATTGTTTATAATCACAGATGGTATGTTGGTCTCAGTGAATGCAAAAGCTGCCTCGGCACATTCCAGCCTCGCCTGGCTCCGTTGGTCCCAGGAGGGACATTGATGGATGGAGGACACAGACAGCTGGCTCCTGGACCAGCAGCCCCTTCTGCCCCCACCGCCCTTGTGTCTCTTATCACAATCCCATGCTCAGGGCTGGAGCCCAGCCTGCCCCCGAGCAGGAAAGGCTCTTTGGCATTTTGATACCCAACCCCATCTATCTCAGTCTGACAGTTCCCCAAGGAGCAGCTCCTTCCAATTACATCAGCTCACTCTGCAGCCCACCCCCCTGCCCCAAACCCCATCTCCGTGCACATGCCCCGTCGTAACTACATGAATCCATTGTCATCCGTTTAGCAAATATTTATTGAGCGGGTCTTCATGCCAGGCATTGTACACCCCCAGCTTCAAATGGTGGGCAAGGCAGATAAAGCCCTTGTCCTCGAGGAGCTTACAGTATAATGCAAGAGACTGATGCTAAGCAAATAATATCTGCAAACAAATGTAAAATCTCAACTGTGGCTCAGGTTTAAAGAAGAGGTTCACAGTGACAGGAGAGCCTAACATGGAGGTATTTGACCTGATTGGGTAACTAAAGGAAGATTTTCTGGAGAGAGTCCATGTATGTCAAGATCTATAAGAAGAACCCAGAGGGTAAGAAGGGAAGGTAGGGGTTCTCTGTGCAGGGAAAAGCTTGGCAAATAGGAGGTAGAAGAGAAGGTCATTATGGCTGGAGTAGAGGGGCAAAGGCCGGGGTTGTGAGTTAGGGTTGGGGACATATTCAGGGGCCAGAGCTCAGACACCCTCGAGGAGCTTTCATTTTTACCTAAGAATAAGTAATGGAAAGCTACCGAAGCCTCTAGCATGCGCGTATGTTTACGTGTGTGAGAGAGAGAAAGACAAGACTTTTGGGCTGGAGAAATGACTGTGGCTGATCCATTGATGGTGAGGTTAGAGAGGGCAGGAGTGGATGCAGAAAAGCCTGTTAAGAGGCTGTGCAATGATTGGGGAGAGAGATGATGGTGGCTTGGACTCAAGAGAATGTTGGCAGGGAAGTGGGTGCGTATTCTGGAAATTAAACCCCAGGTCTCCCGCATGGAAGGCAAGCATTCTACCACTGAACCACCCGTGCACCCCCTCAGTAGAATTTGGAAGGATTTTTAATACTGAGGTGTTAATGCTTAAACACTTCTTGAATCTCTTCCATATTGCCAGGTAGGCAAGATGGTATAGCCTTAGGTAAGGCATGAGCTAACCACCTCTCTTCTGCACTCACAGAAATGCACCATCTAGCAAACTCAGGACAACTCCCACTCACTCCTCTAGCCTCACTGCTTGTCTGGGGTTGACACTGCTTCATCACTGGTTTCCTTTACCCACCCCAGGTGCTCCGAGAGGCTGGGATATACCTGGTGTTTCTGTGCCCAGGTAGCAATCACCGGGCTGCTCTGTAGGGTTAATTCACTTCCTCAGAGCAGATCCGATCCATGGATCCTGTAGGAACTTATGGATGAAGCAGAAAGAAAGCCTTGGGGTCCGAGTGCCTGGAAGCCCCTGCTGGTGTTTGGCCTATGGTTAGTTTCCCGAGTCTTCCTGGAGGAAGCTGCCTTCCTGCAAACCGGTGCTTAGGGTGTTTCCCAACCCTTTGAGGCTCGGTTCACCACTGAGACCTATGCTGGTGATTTCTGACCTGACCCCACCTCTGCTCTCCTTGCCCTGTGCCCCCTCTGCAAGCCCCAACCCCCAAACTCACCATCTGCACAGTCACCTCCTTTGGTTCCCATATTCAGTCTAATTTCATAGCTTTTGTAGATCCCAGTACATAAAGCATTTAGAAGGGGGAAGCTGCCCTGATTTAAAGAGAGGGTCCTGTAATTCAACCTTCTTGGGTCCCCACACCATCCTCCCATCCCAGGGTAGCATCCTAAGGCACCTCTTCAGTTCACTAGGTGACAAATCCGATGGGAAGATCTTTTCAAATCCCCCTCTTACAGGTCAAGAGAGAGAGAGATTTTCTTCTCAGCCCCACCCCGTCCCCTCACCACAGGTCCAAGATGGGGAAACCCAAGGCCCAAGGGGGAGCATTGCAAACCTGCTTTGAAGCCTGACTCTGATGGCTCACGAGGAGTGTATCCTTGGATGAGTCTCTCTGAGTCTCTAAGTGTCTCTGTCCCCACATCTGGGAAATGGAGCAAAGAGTACCTCCTCCTGGGGATGTGATGGGAAGGGGAGGTAAAATGTGTCGAGTGCCTTGCCTGAGATGGGTGACTCCGAAATAGATGGTGACGGTTGTTATTTCCTACATCCCCCCCACCACACCTCCCCCTTCCCTCTGCCCAGCTCACACCCTTTTAAGACACCCCTCTGCTCCCCACCTCACGCAAGCACACACCCGTCACACCCACTCCCTGGTCTCCTCCTTGACTCCCCAGGAATGGACAGGAGGGTGCCGGGATGCCTGCTCTGGTCTCCTTCCTGCACATCCCACCTGCCAAGGATCTGCCACCCGCTTTCCGCTCTATAAATAATAAACCAGGAACACGAGAAAAAAAAATAATAATAAGTCAGAGCAGTGAAGTGAATGCCAAGAACTGAAGGCTGGGTCCTGCCCCATCTCCTTAGCCCTGGCCTCCAGAGACAGACCCAGCCCCTCCTTTCTGGAAATGAAGCATCCCCTCTTTTCGCAGTGCCTTGATGATGTTCTCGGGCCCCTTGGGGCCACTGAAATTCTTCCACTTGTTATTTAACTTAGAGAGAGAAGTCTAATGTGGCTTCTTCTCCCCGTGGGGGCAAGAAAGGAGCCTTGAAGGACGAAGAGGAGGGAGGAGATTGGTTAATTGTTCCTCAGAGTCCCTCAGGGCCCTTTCTCCTGAGAACTTCTTCCTGATGATGCACCAGAGGCCAGCAAGACAGGGACTGGGGTCCAGGGGGCCACGGCTGGAGATCTTATAGTGTGCCTGCTGCAAGCACAGGAATGCTCTGGAGCAGACTGCCTGGTATGGAGTCCAGGTCCTAGCTGTGTGACCTTGGGCAACTTAACACACCTCTCTGTGCCTCCATTTCCTCATTTGTAACATGAGGACAAAAACAGAGCTATCTCATTAGGTTGTGGTAAGGAATGGATGAGCAGGTCCCCCCAAAGCACTTCGTGGGCCCTGTCAGCCACATGATGATAATATTCCCAATTCTGCTTCTCATCTGCAAATGTTGCTAGGCCTTAGGGGGCAGGAGGCAGTGCCACGGGGCTCCATTTCACTAGGTCAGCACTCAGAGGTGTGTCCAGTGCCTGTGTCCACTGAGGTTGCAGAAGGGGGTATTTCTACAGCAGCGTCCACTCTGATGAGCGGGAGGCAGGCGGCGGTGGTGCCTTCCCAGCTAGCAGGAGAGAGCCTGGCTCTGGTCCTCACTCTTCTCCCTCCAGAGACCCCAGGCTGGGGGCTGATACAGCTCATTTGGATAACTCAGCCATCTTCTGTAAAAGGCACACTAGGATGGACCACGGTGGATGAGATTTCCACCTAGACTCAACCCCACCCCCTCCACAAGAAAAGAACCCAATAGAAGGAAAGCAAACAGCTCTAGGGACTTCCCGGAAGGCTTGGTGTCCACAGAGCATTTTACTCGTTAACCACTCTTTCACCAGGATGTTGCCTGCTGGAAGGCAGCAACAATTGAACCCATCACAGGTTAGGAACCAGCAACTGATTGAGAGCCTCCACGCACCTCCCAAACGTATCTGATGGTGTTTTCCCATCTGTAAAATGGGATAGTAACAACTTACAGCATCCACTGCACCATTAGGAACAGATGTGACGGGAATGGGTCCCTGTGGCACCAGCTGTGAGTGCTGGTGAGAGAGCAGTATTAAGGGACGTCAAGTCCCCAGGACCGTCAGCCCCAAGGAAGAGGATCAGTCATCCCGAATCACAGAGATGCAAGGAAAAGAGCTGTCTGCAAGCCTTTCTGGATGCGAAGGGAGAGTCTGGGGAGGGTGGTGGGGCATGGATAAAAGGAAGAGACTGTGTGATCCCCATGGCCCCAGAATGGCTCTAAGCTACAGGGAGAAGTCAGGACAGGTGAATGCCCGCTGGGTGGCAGCACAATCCAAGAAATAAGGGCGGTGGCAGAGGGCTCCACCCCCCCATCTCCACCCCCCATCTCCACCCCAAGACACACACACACACACACACACACACACACACACACACACACACACACCCCTTCTTCCAATCCTCTCCACCCCATTCCAAACCAACTCCATTTACCTGCCCTGGAGAGGGCCCAGCCACAGGATTCCTTCCCTCCCTCCTCTGTCCTTTTCATCTGATGCTCGAACAGATGGAGACTGCCAAGCCTCAGCTCCCAAGTGCCTTCCTAACTCAACCCCTGTTTCCTGAGGCCCTGCAGGACGCTGGGCACTTAGGATAGAGCCGTGAACGAAGCCTGAGGTGCACAGGGCCTCGGGGCAGCTCCAGGCAGCCGGCCCCTTCTCTCTCCTGGATACCTGCCGAGAGAGAAGAAGGGCCCCCCACCCCCGTTATCAGCTGGGGTTGACTCTATTAGTCCCAAATGGGTTCTTGTTATTTGCAAACGATCTCTCTCTTTTTGCAAATAAAACACAAATATTTCATCGGGACCTAATGGTGAAACAAAAAGATAAGTGGAGAAGAGTTGGAGAAGCTTGCTCTAGTCCAGCCAAGGGCTCCCTCCTGGGTCAAATGCTTCTGGCCCAGACTGTCCCCTGCCTGCTGACCCATATTATCCTAATGCTGGCAGGAAGGGGAACCCTCAGCTCTGCCCCCGTGGATGTTCCTTTCTCTCTCTCCACCCCTGCTCTTCCACCCAGGTGGGTTTTCTTGCACGAGAAGGCATACCAGGTGCGGGACACTGCCATCGAGTCCTCCGTGGTGACCAAGGTGAAGGGCTTCGGTTGCTATGCCAACAGAGTGATGGATGTGTCAGATTATGTGACCCCACCCCAGGTAGGGCTCCCTGCCTGCCCCGGACCCAGGGCAGTGTGTGGATGTGCAGACCTGGGCGGGTTGGAGAGGAGGGGGATGGGTCAGGAGAGGAAATGGGTTTTCCAAACAGGACAGGAAGCGTCAGTGACCCGGAGAACCCCTTCCCCTGCCTCGGGAAGAGGTGGGGAAACGGAGCCTGCCTTCCGTAACATGGTCCTGGCTGTCGGGAAAGCTGGGTGCCTCCCCAGACTGTCCACAATTTGCACTAGGATCACAGGCAACCCACAGAGGGAGCAAGAGGTGCCACGTGGGCGATTGGAAAAGTGTGATTTGGATCTCTGCTCCACCCTTTCCTAGCCCTGTGTACCTTGGCCAGATCGTTTAACCCAAGCCTTGGTTTCCTCATCTGTAGAGTGGGGACAATAATAGTATATGCCCCAATGTTGCATTTTTCCCTCTCCTTCCGTCTCCTCCCAAGGGCACCTCTGTCTTTGTCATCATCACCAAGATGATCGCCACTGAAAACCAGATGCAAGGATTCTGCCCGGAGGTGAGGGATGGGAAGCAGGTCAAGGAAGCAAACATCGGGGGTGGGGGGTGAGGGTGGCAGGGAGGGGCTGTGAGCAGAGACCCAAAGTCCAGCCTTGGAGCTGTGATGCTAAGACCTCTACCGGCTGTGGGGAGGCAGTGGGAGCCAAGGGGCTCGCCCGCGGCCAGTACAGGGCCCTCCACCACCTGCAGACGTGTCTCCCCACAGAGCGAGGAGAAGTACCGGTGTGTGTCAGACAGGCAGTG
This sequence comes from Tamandua tetradactyla, assembly GCF_023851605.1. NCBI lineage: Eukaryota > Metazoa > Chordata > Mammalia > Pilosa > Myrmecophagidae > Tamandua > Tamandua tetradactyla. The sequence continues at coordinate 20,248,692 of NC_135335.1, read as the reverse complement.
CCGGCCAGAGCACTTCGCGGACGGGGGTGAGTGCAGCCCCTTCCCCACCCCCTCACACCCCCAGAACATTAGGCAGGACCCAGGAATGCAGCACTCTCCTCTGGGAGAACTATCATCGCAGGAGAGGGAATGGAAATTGGCCTATTCTGCATCACGTTGAAGACATTTCTAGAAGCCCAAACTCTGTGCCAGGTCCAGCAGTGCTACAGACGTGACGTGGCCCCTGCCCCCAGGCTAGAGTGGTGGACAGACAGGTGTGCCAGCAAGGTCTGTCAGCAAGGTGAACGGGACTGCGGGAGCCCCGGGGAGGGAGAGGATTTTAAAAGGGCATTCCAGGCAGAAGGAACGGGCTGCAGCAAAAGCTCAGGGGTAAGGAAGAGTGCTCTGCGATTGGAGAACAAGGAGAAGACTGGGTGGCTGGGACGTGGCGCATGCTACCTCCCCTTAGCCAAGTTTGGGGGTCAGGAGGAAAGGAGCGAGAGGGCTCTGCAGGGCCAAAGTGCAACAAGCTAGCTCCCCCGTTCTGCCTATCCTTTCCCTCCACCATCCAGGGTCCCTATGTGGGGGGTGGAGGGCGGGGGAGGTAAGTCCCTGATGAGGAGGGATGGGAGCTGGGAAGAGAGTGGCAAAGAGGCAGGCAATCACCCAGCAGCACGGCTCCACCGTTCCAGGGATCCTCACTGGCCGCTGCGTGAACGCCAGCTCCGGGCTCCAGACCTGTGAAATCCAGGGCTGGTGCCCCACTGAAGTGGACACGGTAGAAATGTAAGGACAAGAATAGGTGGGAGGGGAGAAGACACTTCCCCAGCTCCCCTTTGCCTGCGCTGGGGAGCTCTGCATCTCTGAGGGTCTGGCAGGCTCCCCCTGAGTAGTGAGCATTCCTGGGGTGCAGTGGTGACCTCTGGATATCACCGACCCCAGCCTGTCTCACCTGCCACCCTCCCCTCCTTCTCACCCCCAGACCCAGACAGGCCCTTCCCAATGCCAGCTCCTATCTATGAGACGCAGAGGCCGGGACCGTGTGCCCTTTGGGAGACTTCCACCAGGGAAGGCACTCCTGGGGTGAAAACTCCCCTGTCCCCCTCTTCTTCCTGTGAAGCTCAGGGCTCCCGTTCTCACCTACAGGCCCATCATGATGGAAGCAGAGAACTTCACAATTTTCATCAAGAACAGCATCCGCTTCCCCCTCTTCAACTTCGAAAAGTGAGTCTTCGCTCCCCAACTAGAGCCAAGATGCACCCCACCCCCCACCCTATCCCCTCTTTTCTCAGAACAGTGGACGATCTTCCGTGGCTCTCCCCACTTTCTCTTCATCTATTCCTCTCCTGTCCCCAGCGTCCCAGCTGACCCTGACCCCCAGGTATCAGGCGTATCTTGGGGCCTTCTTCTCTGTCAGCCTCCTTGCCTTGGAAGCTCAAAACCCAAATGGGAGTTTCGGTGGGATCAGGGGAGAGACGATTTCAAGCTGGCCCTGGGACTAGAGATAGCTCCAGAGGTTGGAGGCCCAAGGGACTCATCCCATTTCTTTTTCCCCTCATCTAGGCTCCATGTAGGTATCCCCTTTCTCCTGGTCAGTTCAGCCCCATTCCCTCAACAACTGCTGCGTGTGCCTGGACCGTGCGCAAAGCAAAATGCCAGGGACTACGTTTACGTGAACAGTAATCAATCGCAACTCCAGTCCTGTGGGAGCTGTAGAGATTAGACGGGACGCACACACGAGATGGAGGGTGATAGGGGTAACAGGAAATACGCAGGGAAAGAAGTGAGAGAGAGGGCGAGTGTCTGGGAGATGGGTCTCAGGTTCTCCTACCTGGCGTGGAGGGACTCCGAGACTTCGGAAGGCTGGGGACGAATCAGTGCCGGGCTGTCATTGACCCAAGTTAACATGACCGGCTTTGCCTCCTGCCTCTCATCCTCCCCAGGGGGAACCTCCTTCCCAACCTGACAGCTGACGACATGAAGACATGCCGCTTCCACCCTGACAAGGACCCCTTCTGCCCCATCTTGAGGGTGGGGGATGTGGTCAAGTTTGCTGGGCAGGACTTTGCCAGACTGGCCAGAACGGTAAGAACTCGGCTACTCTTCATGAGCCCGGAAGCTCAGCCCTGTCCGGGGTCTTTGAGGCCCTTGGGGAGGCAGGTGGGAAACTCGGGGAAAGGGAGCCGCAGAGAGGAAACAACCCCGAGTCTCCACCCCTGCCCTGAGCAGTCCTGCTTCTCCCCCACCCCCACCCCCAAGCCTCCGTGTCCCACTCCCGTTCTCTCATCATCTGCAGGGAGGGGCCTCGGGTCTCTGAAAAGGCCCACGTGATGGGAAAGTGGCTCCGTGGCCTCTTTCTCCCTCCTGCATTGCAGATAGAGGAGCAGTGTTTCCAAAAGTTGGATGTAGAGGCTTAAGGGGTCTCACGTCACCTGGAAGGAGTCAAGTTGCTTTCCTTTCTCCCGACCCCAGAATGGAGAGAATGGACCCTAGAATGGAGAGAAGCCATGTGTCACGCTTCCCCACCTCCACCCCGGCTGTGCACTGGGGCAGAGGGCTATAGAAGAGCTCATATCTGACTCCTTTCTTCAGGGCGGAGTTCTGAGCATTAAAATTGGCTGGGTGTGCGACTTGGACAAGGCCTGGGACCAGTGCATCCCCAAATACTCCTTCACCCGGCTGGATGGTGTTTCTGAGAAGAGCAGCATCTCCCCAGGCTACAACTTCAGGTAAACCCCACCGTGTGTCAGGGTAAGGAGCCAAGGACTGCAATGCATATTGGGAAGAAAAGGTCTCACATTCTTCTCCCATTGGTTCTCGGCTCAAAATGAGGAAGAACTTTCCAACCAATCAGCCCCTCGATGAGGGATGAACCGCTTGTGAGATAATGAGTTCCCTGTCACTGGAAGGGATCACGCCAATAATTTGTGCTCCAGCTTAGCAGTTGGACCAGATAACCAAGGTCCCCTGAAATGCTAGGGTTCTGTGATTTTGGCCTCCAATTCCTACCTCTCATCCTGAAACTAGTTTGCTAGCTGCCGGAATGCAACACACCAGAGACGGATTGGCTTTTAATAAAAGCGGATTTATTTTGTTAGTTCTTCAGAGGAAAGGCAGCTAACTTTCCACTGAGGTTCTTTCTTACGTGGGAAGGCACAAGATGGTCTCTGCTGGCCTTCTCTCCAGGCCCCTGGGTTCCAACAACTTTCCCTGGGGTGATTCCTTTCTGCATCTCCAAAGGCCTGGGCTGAGCTGTGAGGGCTGAGATGAGGTATGCTGAGCTGCTTGGGCTGTGCTACGTTGAACTCTCTCATTTAAGCACCAGCCACTTAAGTCAAACGTCATTCATTACAGTAGGCACACCTCCTAGCCGACTGCAAATGTAATGAGCAACAGATGAGGTTCAGGTACCATTGGCTCATGTCCACAGCGACAAAGCTAGGTGCCTTCCCCTGGCCAAGTTGACAACTGAATCTAACTATTACACCCCCAAATCGCCCCATTCCCTCTCCTGTGTCTGAATTTTCTAAGGTTTCTCGAGCCACAGAGTATGGAGAATAACTGCTACCATTTTACAATATGGTGTTTTGTGTTTCTGTCCATAAGCAGGAGACTTCTATTTCTAAAAAGGCCCCAATACGAGTCAAAACCGTATTGATCTGGGTCACAAACAGTAATGATAATCATAGTTCTTCTTCAATGACTTTCCAAACAAGAATTCAAACCAGTCATTAAATGTCATCTAGTTTATATTCCCAGGGGCCTTGGTACTTAAGGGATCCTTTGTTTGCTCCATTTTGAAAAAAAAAAGAAAGAAAGGAAGCATGGGATAAATTATTTGGGAATGGCTGAAAGCCCTTGAGCAAGTCCTTGACTTTCTCCCATCCTAATTCCCCCATCTTTGAAATGGCTATAGTATCATTGGCTGGAGGAGCCCGTGAGCCCATGTGTGAGACACCTCAGCTCTCTGTTCTGTTTTTCCCCTAATTTTGGAACATCCAGAAGTTTCTGGAAGGCCCTGATTAACCAGACAATGTTGTGTACACTAAACAGGATAAACAGATGAAATAGCAGCTGATCAGAAAAAAAAAATGCATATAAGAATACATTTCAGTTAGCTGTCCAAAGAATTGTTACGCACATTTCTTTGGTGTTTATGTCTCCATTCATTGTTCTGATATTTTCCAATAGAATGGTGTATATAAGAAAGAAAGAAAGAAAAAAAAAACTTGCCTTTTTTCACTTTTAATTGCAACTTTAAAAAATAATTACTCATTCCCTTTAAGCTTTATATTTAATTAGTTTAAAATATATATATGTATCGTCTCTGGAAAGAAGAATTTTTAAAAATTGAAAGCGCTGTCGTAATCAACTCCAAACTTAAAAAAAAACATAGGAAACAACACATATTTTAAAGCAGGTTAAAAATACTGTTTGGCTCACTGGCAGAAATTGGCATGTTTATTCAGTCAGTGCATCCCACTGAAATCAATACAAAGGATATTTGTATGGTGCTTAAAATAGTAACATATTAATAAAATTCTCATGATCCAGAAGGCAAGTTTTCATCTTCATAACTTCCCTCTGGCCAGTGGGAATTCTTTGGACCCCCAAATAACTCATTTGGCAGGCAAGCTTATTAGAGAGACTGGAATTACTATGAAGACCCCAAGTTTTAGAACATCTTTCGTTTAATAATTGGTTTGGAGGGGTGTTTTTTTAATCTTCAATTTATTGTGCTATGTCTGCCACACCCTATTGTGGGCACAGCAGGATGTGAGATAGACCTAGCCCTAAATAAGTATGGATTGTATTCGGGGAGTCAGGAAGTGGTGAGAGTTTCCTGGCAGCAGGAAGCAACACCCTGCCTTAGATGAGGGGGTGTTCTCCAATGGGAATCCTTGGTCCTCTGAAATTTTAACCAGAGCCCCGTTTTTTTGGGAGCAGGCAATGCTGTTTGAGTGTGTGAGTGAATGTGCTGCCTGAGTGAGTTTGGAAGTGTGTAAATGAATGTGTGAGTATTTCAGTGAGTGTGAGTTGTGTGTCTGTGTGTGAGTGTGTGCGTGTCTTTATAAGTGTCTAAAGACCCTGCAGTATAATTCTAGGGGTCCTAAAGGAGACCATCTGAGAGTTGTGGGTCTCTCTTAATACCCTAGGCTGACTCCCTCACCAAAGACTTCCAAGTCAGAAGTAGGAAGGGAACAAAGCTGCTCAGTTTGACCCTTGTATCTTAAGAAATTCCAGAAGGCCCAAGGAATCATACTGATATGGAGGAACCTCTCATACTCTGTCCACACCCTCCAAGCCCTCTACCTGGAACCCCACCCACTGCCCTCATGCTGCCTTCAAGCCACTGGCACCCCAACACCCAAGATTAAGCTAAGAGCCCATGTTGAGAAGGCTGCAAAGCTACCTTTCGAATCCTCAGATAAGAGCTAAGGGTCACGAGCCAAGTTCAGCCGAGGACACAGGGAGGTTCCTATCATTCAGGACAATTTGTGCTGCCCTTGAGAATTTCACAAAGCTACTTATGAGAAAACAGTTCTCCCTGCCCTCTGCCAAGCATGTCTGTGTGCAAAGGGTTTTGTGTGCCGCCTCCTATTTGTTCCTCTCCAACCCTACAAGGTAGATGCTCCTGGTCCCCTCTGTCACACTGGAGAAAGTGGAGGGTCACAGAGCTAAGTAATTCCCACGGTCACACAGCGAGTAAGCAGGGGAGCCTGGATTCACACATAGTTTCTTAACTGATCTCCATCCCATACAAGAAGGCTAAGCATGTTCTCATGTATAGATCTTCCCAAAGACATCTCGAGGTGGTTGGTCCTCTCCTCCCTGCTTAAAAATGAAGAGAGACCAAGGGACTAGCAGATGCTGGAGGCAGAATTCCTAGCCTGGCCTTTGGTCTCCCGAACAAATTCACGTGTCTCTCGCTCTGCAGCGGAGGCCAGATTTTTCAACTTCCAACTGTTGCAGTTTTGCTCTGGAGGGAATGGAATTATTCAACCAACATTCAGCCTGGTTTTAATCTGCCAATTCAGACATCCAGAGGCAGCTAGAGACTTGCATTTGCATCACTAATTCTGCAGCTCCTTTCCAAACGTCCCCACACTTTCCATAGCTCCTTGCACGAAAAGAATCAGAATTCGAGAACATATAGCTGTTCAAAACCCCTAAGAGGCACTTAGACTAAGGCCCGTGTTTTAGAGATGAGGAAGCAGAACCTCAGAAGGGGACAGTGACTTGCCCAAGGTCATAGGTGCATCTTAGAGAGTAGCCTCGGAGGTCTTTTGATGCCAACTACCACATCACTCTCTCTGCCACACAGCTCCAGACAAGGGGCTGCCTCGTGGGGTATCTCCAGCCATCATCAGATTGCCCAGGTATTGGAAAGGTAATTCGTATCGAGTCAACTCCTACTCAATGTACCAACTGCTATCCATTGACATTCATCTTTATTTGCATGATCTTCTGAATGATTCTGCTCTCTCCTCACGTGAAATTTGGTGGAAAGATTTTATTGTTTACTCCTAGGTTTATTCTGCTTGGCTAAATACTCCAGGGGCTGCTTTAACTTAGTGTTTTTATACATTGAGAGCACAGTTGATGGGCTCATCTGGATTGGTGGCAGACAAGGTGCAGCATTTCTAAAAATAAGAACTGGTGAGAGTTTCCTGGCAGCAGGAAGCAGCACTCTGTCTTAGACAAGGAAGGGTGTTCTCCAATGGGAATCCTTGGTTCTCTGAAATTTTAACCAGAGCCCCGTTTTTGGGGAGCAGGCAATGCTGTTTGAGTGTGTGAGTGAATGTGTGCCTGAGTTTGGAAATGTGTAAATGAATGTGTGAGTATTTCAGTGAGTTTGAGTTGTGTGTCTGTGTGTGTGTGCGTGTCTTTATGAGTGTATGTATGTAAGCATGCATGTGAGTGGATGTCTGTGAATGTGTGAGCATGTAAATGTGCATATGAGGGCATGTGAGTATATGAGTGAGTGTGACTTTGTATGAATATGGGTGCCTGTGAGTGTGTCCATGAGTGGGAGTGGCATTGTGTAAGTGGGTGTGTGTGTGAGTCTGAGTGCATGTGAGTTTGTGAGTGGGTGTGTGAGTATATAGGCAGAGATGATGCAAATGGCTTTTAAAATACTGTATCAGTCGGTGTCTCAGCAGGAAAGAAATGGCACGTTCACATTGCATAATTCGAGGAGCATGTAATAAAGGGACTGTCTCAAAGTATGGAGTCCAGACCAGAGTCTAACACTCATTTGGGAAATGAAATACAAACTTTATTATTATTATTAAAATAATAAATGTCCATGGTAAAAAAAAAAAGCAATAATCACAATACCATGAAAAGAATTAATAATTATTTTAAAATGTGTTGCTCTCCCAAGGAAACCATTAATAAAGTGATTTGTACTTTCTTCTGTCATTTACAGACTTTTTCAGATATTCCTTTATAATGGAAAATAAGAACCCCTTCTGGGATTTTTGAAGGCCTAACCCTTTCATGCCCCTGACAATAGCATCATTGCCCAAGAAAAATACATGTGTTTATAGACCTGACAGTTTTGCAAGCAACTTTCTTTCTTAAAAACCACTTTATCTCTACACATAAAATATAAATACCTTCTAAGAGCAATACTGTACTATGCAGAGTCATGACACAGAAAACCCCCATTGCTTCCCCAGTCCTGTTCTCCGGCAAGAGGGTAACCCCCTGGACAGTTGGGTGAGTTTCCTTCCAGCCCTTTAAATTAACATATAGTTAATATTTATGCATTCTGGGGCTTTGAACATCCTGGAAGCCCATCCCTGAATCTCAGATTGAGAGCCCCTAGAGTTCAGTTCGCAAAGCCTTTTCCCTCCTGCTTCTGATTTGGGCTTCACAGCTTGTCCTCCCTCCTCTCAAGTAGTCACAGGAAGGTTTTATGACTCGCCCAAGATCACCCAGCCTACTAAGAGGCAAGTGGGAGCTGCAAGCCGGGAACCTCATCTCTCTCCATTGCTTCTAGCACACCTTCCCGCATCACACTGCTGGCAAACTAAATAAAGAGTAGCAGTGATGATGGTTGCCAGAGTGAAAGGAGAGAAGTGAAATCTCGCATTTAGCAATGTCTGATTCTCTTTTCCCCTCCGAGAGTGAAGCCAGCTTTGCTTCGAAAAGGCAATGCAGTTTTGGATTTCCTCTCTTGGTGTCTGGGACAAAAAACACTTGTTCAGCTGCTAGAGACTCCTCAGCAGTAGGTGTTTCTAGTGATGGTTTGGTGTTGAAAATGTACCCACAGCAGCTTTCATGAAGCTCTGAGATTTGGCGCCTGTTCCACTTTCATGCCGAAACGTACAGATCAGCAAGATCTTAGGCCAATTGACAGAGACAGCCTCGAAGTGTGCCCTTGGCTTTGATCATTCCTCCTACAATCTGGATTTTGCTCCTTCCAGAAGCCAGGTTTTAAAAGCAGTCATTTTCCTCCGTTCTACAAAAACACTTGAAGACCCTCTTCAACTGGGGCTTATTGAGCTTGAATTTTCCATGATTCATTCTTGTATTCATCTTCTTTGGGTTAGAATGGGAGGTGAGATAAAAGCAACCCTGAATTTATATAGCCCTTTATAATTTTCATGCCTGTTCTATATTCGCAGCAACCAATATTGTTGGGTGAAAATGCTGGCTGACACTCATGGAGCATAACCAGTGAGCCAGAGATTTAGCAAATGCTCTGTGTGGGTTACCTTAACCACCTTCTGAAGAGGGAGTCTTTTATAGCTGGGAAACCTGAGGCTCAGGGGTCCATTCACCTGCCCGAGGCTACACAGATCACTCTAGTAGAACCAGAATTCAAACCCTGGTATCCTGACTGCAGGGACTGTGCTTTTATTCTTTTTTGTTTTAATTTTTATTTTTGTATGCTGTATGGCGGGGTCACATTTCATTATTTTTTCCATATAAGTATTCCATTATTGCAGCACCATTTGTTGAATTTTGTTTGTTTGTTTTGCTTGTTTGTTTTTTTGGGACGTGCATGGACTGGGAATCAAACCCGGGTTTCCCACAAGGCAGGCAAGAATTCTACCACTGAACTACCCTTGCACCCCCCCACAGAGCCTGTGCTTTTAATTACAGTTCTCCTGGTAGGAGAGGACGGGTTATCCCCATTTTACAGATGAGGAAACTGAGGTCAAAAAAGATACCTCCCATGATCATTCATCTGATAACCTGACTTTCCAATACATCTTCTGGTTCCATATACATTGAACTTTCCCCACCACGTTAACTACAGATAAATTAACGGTAACACATTAAAGAAAAAACACCGCAAATAGGCTTTTAATGTCTGCCTTTGAGGATGATTAGTTTTCTAGAATAGCAGTAAATAAACACTTTGGGATATTGCCCCACCCTCGATGCAATGAGTCTGCCAGGAGATATTTCCCTATCGGTGTAAAATCAACTGTAAACGTGTATTTCAGCTGGCAAAACTACTTCCCACCAGGCAAAAGCTTTGCTGAAAACACTCCCTCCTTCACTTAGAAACCCAAATTCCAGGCCCAAGTTTTCCCTTACAAGTCAAACCCAGATCCCACAAGTTTGTTGCTGTTTTTCCTGCTGCTATAACAGTTACGTGTCCCTGCTTTAGGAAGGAATTTCCACCGCTCTCTGGGAGGATGGATCATTTCTAAACAGATGTCTGAGCGCTTCCAAGGGATTTGTACATCGTGATAAAAACCCTTCGCCATTCAGCAAGCGTTGATCACTGCAAATGTCAGCTCAGCATGGGGAAGCTCTTCTGAGAATTGGAGCTATCCAAAGCTAAAATTGGGCTGTCCCTGCAGGTAGTGAGTTTCCCTTCACTGGGAGATTCAGGTCACAGCAGGGAAACCCCTTCAAGACATTGAAGGGAGAATGTTGCAGGTCTCTTTCAAATTCCAGATTATATCAAAGGCTGAGCTTTACGGTTGATACAGAGATAATCGGAACCGGTTCCTCTGTTCAAGGAATTTTTTGTTGTTTTGTTATTCAGGGGATTTTTAATCTAGTGGAAATGATAAACCTGAACCCAAATACCAAAGATGTTTATGCAAAAAAAAAATATTCTGTGCTGGGGCAAGCCAAGGATAATTAAGATGAAGCAATAGTGAAGCAAAGTGGCCTGGTGTTAGATCTGGAGACCTGGGCTCCTGGGTCGGGGTTCGGGCCTTGGCACAAATTCTCAGTGTGACTGTGAGCAAGTCCCATCCCTTCCATGGGCCTCAATTTCCACCTCTCTAAAATGGGCCTGTTAGACTTTCTAATTCCTGAGCCCGTCTGAATGCTAAAAGCCTGAATCAATGCATGTGGGTGTCTGGGAAAAGACTGGGAAACCCAGGCTGCTGCAGCATGCACTATTATTTATAGATCTATTACACTGGAATGTCGCTTCAGCCCAGCCCTGCCCTGCAGAAGCACATCCAACAAATTATTTATTATGGTAATTGGCTCAGTCTTTATCTATTGGGGCTATTATGGCATAGGGAATACTCACACACATGCACAAAACACCTCAGGCCTCATCTTTGTTCAGTTTGATTCTGTTTGATTCTTGTCCTGTCTAGTCAAGGAGCAGGTGTCTCAGCAAAGTCCTGTTGGGAAAGCATACTCAGTAGGGGTTTGTGAAGACGCTTACAGAGTAGGAACCAATAGGGAAGTAGAGACACCCAGGGGCTCCCGAGGTGGGAAGCTGTTACCACCCCCAGACCTGCCATACTGGGGAGAACTGGAGCCTGGTTGAGATCTGGGGTCCCTGACAGGAGCAGCAATTGCAAACAGACGGAGCACCTGGCAGGACCACAGGCAAACATGGAAATAGCAGGAGGAATAAATGCCCCAACTGCTCTCCCTCCCGCCCTCTGGTCCCCTGCCAGGGTCTCATGTTGGGCAAATCCCGCCCCCTGCCCCCCAGATACCAGACGGGAAGGGAGCAGGGGAATGAGGACTGTGGAGGGAACCTGTAGGGTGGGAAGGCTGGAGACTGGATCTAGACACAAGTGGACTGGAGTCAGCCTCAGGAAATCATCCCCTTTCCTTCGAATGTCTGGGCTCTGGTGGCCTGTCCAGTTGGGTCCATCAGGGACACCTCCAAGCCCGGACAGCTCCAGTTCTGCCCCTGCCCTCTTGGCAGATGTCCAGACTCAGTTCTTTCCTCGGATTATTCAGGCATCTTCATAGTTACAGCAGGGCTTGTGCATTCCTCAGCTTCCCAGGCACGAGCTTAATGAGCTCCCTACCTGCCCAGACTCCAATGAACTCTCCTTCCCAACACCTTTCTCAGGGCAGGGGCTTTGGAATTGAGTGCCTGAGTTCAGATGCCAGCTGTGCCCCTTGCTAACTGGGCAGTTGCCATGCCTGTCTGAGTCTTGGGTCTTCCAGACTTCCAGAAATCAGAACTTCATAGCTTGATGATGGGTAGCTAATGTCTATTGAAACCTCTGCTTCAGTATTGGGCTCAGCCTTCCCATCCAGTAGCTCATGCAATCCTTTCGACAACCCTACAGCTAATGCTATTGTGTCCATTTTACAGATGGGGAAATTGTGATTCAGAGAGGTGAAATTATTTTTCTAAGGCCATATAAACTTACTCAAGGGGCAAGCCCAGTTCAAGCCCAGAGCTGCCTCATTTCAAACCATCTAAGCCTGCAACAATTCTGTTTTGAGCTGTCATCATGAGGCCTAAATGAAATAATGGCTGTGGAAGCCTCTAGCCTGGTGCTTAGCAGGAGTGACTACCCCACAAACCCTACTCTTTGCCCTATTTCCCCTCTATAGGGACAGGTTCCCACCTAGCTGGCTACCAGGTCTAAATGTTTTCTGTTTGGGAGAAACAGCCCGTTGTCACCACCTTATATCAGCTCGACCTGCAGAATTGGGAGAATTTATAGAAACCCAAGGCAGGAGAAAGAAATCTGGAAGCCAGGCAGTGCTAACCTCCACTTCTGAGATGTATAGAATCTCAGAGATTCATATATTCTCCCAAAGAGCATTTATTATCCTCTCTTCTCTTGGTCTCATGCTGTGCTAGGCTTTTGAGCAAACAGAGACAGTGAGATCAGTTTTGCAGTCCAAGAGGAAGATAAATACACAGACTATGAGCTAAATCCAGTGTGATTGGGTACAGCAGAAGAGGTCTGGACCTAAGCAGAGCAGGAAAGGCAGCCCAGGAGAATTGCACAGCTTCAATTCCACACTGATAAACCACATTTCTGGGGAAGAAGAAAGCGAAGGCGTGATTTGTGACATTTGCCAATTTCCATGGTGTAAATACTCCACCACTGTCAATTTCAAGCTATGAGTGAAAAGTCGCTAGGACCATTTCTCTTCTTCTCTGTGCCCCAGCCCATCGTTACTCTTTCAGCTTCTTCCAAATCCTCACGCCCTCTTCCATGAGAGGGCTTTTTACAAGGGACGTGCAAGTTCCCTCAGCTCAGAAAGCTGCCCGCACCCCTGGCCCTCTTGCTTTTTGCCTGTCCATCCTTCAAGTCTCAGCTTTCGTGTCACTTGCACAAAGAAGCTTTCCTTGGCACCCCAGGCTAGATGGAATGCTTTTACTAAATGTGCTCTTAAAATGGTGCTCCTCTGTATCCCAGCACTTATCTCGGATTTTAATCATTTATGGGATTATATGATTGACATTTCTCTCCCTCTCATGGGAGCAGAGCTCATCAATGTCTCAGCAGTACCTGGCATGTAGTAGGTGTGCTCTAAATCCTTGTGGAACATTGAAGGAATGAGAGGCCATCTGTGCTGGGCCCTGATGGATGAATAGGAGTTTTCCAGGTAGAGAAGGGAAGGAGGGCATTCCAGGAGAGGGGAAGAGCACGGGCAAAGGCATAGAAGTCTGTTTCTATGATGTGTGCTCAGGAAATAAAAGGGGTTTATAACAAGTAGTGTGGTGTGGCTGGAATTTGAAATGCATGGCAGGGTGGGAGTTTTGAAGCTGAGGTGAAGAAGGTGGACTGGGCTGGAGTGAGGGACTTGGATTCTAAGCCAAGGTGTCTGACAGTGCTGTCATTCTCACTGACCCCGTTTCCCAGCTAAGAAAACCAAAACTGGAGAGGTTAGAACCAAGGCATTTGGGAAAAATCAAGGCCCAAGTATCATGCAGCTCTACCCTTCCCCTTTTCAGACAAAGGTACTGCCTGTGAGGCCATGTGGCTCTCCTAGGACAGAAACTGTGCCTCCTGTCTGTTCTCAGCCAAGGACTCTGAATACTGACCCCACTGGGAAAATGCAACAGTGATGCCAACTGGAGACCTGAAAGAAATCACTCAGGGCCCACTAGCAACCAGGCAGCAGATAGAACAGTCTAGAATGCTTGTTAAAAGTGTGGTCTCTGGGATCAGATGGCCTGGGTTTGACTCCCAGCTTCACCCTCTGGCTTTTGGTTCTGTGACTTTGGACAACTTTTTAACCTCTCTTATCCTGAATCTTCACCTGTTAAATGGAAAGAGCAGCATTACTGAACTGTACACAGTTGTCATGAGAATTAAACGGATTAATACATGTAAATAACTTAGCACGGTGCCCAGTGCATAGTAAGCGCTCCTTGAAGGTTGGCTGTTACTATTCCTACTAATACTGCCTCAGCAAGCAGGAGTATATGGCTAAGGGCATGTGGCCTAGAGGTCATCAATCCAGACAACACTACTTCCGAGGCATTTGAGCTTTGGCATGTTACTAAGTCTCAGTTTCCCCATCTGTGAAACAGGCATGTTTCACAAGACCTGCCTCATGGATTGTCATGGGTATTAAATGAGGGTGACATAAATCCCGGCCTGCAGCACCTAGTGGGTAAATGGAGATCTTGTTATTGCATTTTATCCTCGTCTTAGGATAAGTAAGAAAAGGGACCTGTTTAAAGAACTTAATATATGTAGGTTCTATCTCATGTCATCCTACCCACAGCTCTTTTTACTCCTGTGTTTGAGTTGCTATATCAAGCTCATAAAAGTGGAGTGAATTGCCTACCATCAAAAAAGCTGATTGACAGCCTTGGGAACCAAACTCAGATCTCCTAAAACTTCCTTAGATGGCTTATTCCTAGGAACTTAGCATCATGGGAATTGGCCTTCTCTGTCCAATCCTGAATGACGCCTCAATTTTTAACTCATTATATATCCTTTGCAAAACGCATCTCCTCCCTGAGTCTCCTTTTTCTCAGCTATAAAATTAAGGCAGAGGGGTGGTTGTAATAGTTGAGTTAGCATTATTAGCTGCTGTAACAAACAGGCCCCACCCATGCCCTCATGTCTCAGTGACTTAACACAAGGGTTTGCTTCTTGCTTGTGGTACAGTCCACTGTGGGTTAGGGGAGTGGAGTTCTCCGTGCAGTCATTTGAGGATCTGGGCTCCTTCCAGCTATTGGTTCAGTCTCCCTCGGGCCTCCCAGTTCTCCCCTGTCTCATTTGCAACTGGCCATCAGTGAGGAAAGACAGAGAGGTACATGCCCTTACACACCTCAGTGCAGAGGCAATGAGCCTACTTCCATTCACATGCCATTGGCAAGAGGTAGATGCAAGGAGGCTGGGAAATGTGTGCCAAGAAAGGAGATAAATCAGACCTCGGTGACCACCGAGAGCTGCTCTCTGCCCCAGAGTTGGGCCAGATCCTGTGGTCTCCACCGGCCACAGTGGAATCCAGAGTTGGCAACTGGCTTCCCCTGTCTGCAGCCTGGGCCCTCCCTCCCTGAGTTCTGTTCTCTTGCCTCCCGCCCGGGAAGAGAACCCATCCCTGCCAAGTCTCCTCTGAGGGTGGGTGGCTGGTGAGATAATGATCTTACCAGGCTTATTGCCTCTTGGAAGGCAGGTGCTGGAGAAAAACCAAGTCCGCGTTGATTTTTCTCCCTGTTCCCTTCACATTCCTTCCCAGGATAAATTTAGCCAGCCCTCGCGCTAAACGGCAGTGCCCAGGATGTCGACTTTTTGTTCTCCCAGTCGATGTCAGAGCGTTTTTCATGGCTGCAGCCTTGAGCAGGGAAGACAGACTTGAAGATTCCAGCCCCAGCCTCTGCCGTGCCCCAAACGCCTGTGCCCCTGCCCCCATCCCACCCCTTACCTCCATGGGCATCAGCGGCCACCTCTCTAAGACAGGGGCCTGAATCTCTCCAGTGGACGAAACAGAAGACAGAAAATAGAAGGCCTTGGAAACTTGCACACTAAGCGCAGCCTGGGTGCTTAGCAGCCTAGAGGCAGGACGGTTCAGGGGTGAAGAGCACGGACTTGGGGGTCAGCCATGCGGATCCATCTGGTTTACCATCTCGGTCTTTCGGCATCTATAAAATGGGTCAACAACAGTGCCTTCTTCATGAGATTGACTGAGCTGTGTGTTTCAAGGAATCTACACCTATCTCTAGTGTTCATTGCCCCTCTGGCCAACCTGAAAGCCACAGTGGGGACTTTCCGGGGCCTTTGCCCATTCTGGATTCTTCTTTCCCAGGCTTTAAACTCTCCCGGGTAACCTCTTTGGAGAATTAAGTTCTCAGCCCTCGTCATCTCTATAGAAATGGTGTCCTTTCTGGTGTCTGTGCCTCCTGCTGCTGCAACTTAAACTCGTTCCATTTTTTGTGTTTTGGATTTTGGAGGCTCTCTTCCCCTCACTCAGACCATAATTTTGCATATTTATAGCGATGGCTTAGCCCCTCCTTCTTCCCCTGCCCCCCCCCCCCCCCAAGCCTTTTCTTCTTCAGGGTAAGCAATTGCAATTCTTCCAGCCTTCCTTCTGGAAGCCTCTCAATTCTCACTCTTGCCTTCACCCTCTTGGGGGGACCCTCCTGCCTCTCCTACAATGCCTTTCAGTTGCAAAGCTCATGGTGAAACAACTTCCCAGGTCAGGCTCTCCAGGAACCTTCCTCTTACCAAAAAATCCCTTACTTATGCTGGGACAGCAAATGCGACACTCAGACTGAGTGCACTCAAATGCACTGCACGGGCGCTGGCTGTACCTGGCCACAGGCAGAGGCAGAAAGGGTGCTGCCCATGCTTCCATGCTCTGCCCCAACACAGATAAACCTCTCTAGGCTTGACTCCCTCCTCTATAAGATGGGGGTGCTAAGAGTTGGGGTCCTGAGAGAAAACAAATTACTCGTAAGGGTGCAGGCAGGATAAAGGGAACCACCACGGCTGGTGAAGCAACCCAGGACTGACCACACGGGGAAGCAGCTATCACCTAGGAAGCACTCTCAGGAACCCAGAGAAGGCCGAGGCTATAGGACAGGGTCATCCTGTAGACCGTGACCTTAGGTAAGGGATCACAGCCTCTGCCCAGCAGAGAGAAAGCCAGGAGCCTCACTGCCTTCTCCTTTCTGTCCTCCCACCCTCTGATCTCCTGGTGGTGCCTTGCATTGTCTGAACCCACCTGGAGATAGAGGACAAGGGAGCTTGGTCGAAGCTGTCCCTGCAGGCCACGCTCCCAGGTCCCAGAGCTGCTCAGAGAAGGCAGAGATGGGTATGGAGGGGCCGGCAAAATGCGGATGGTGCCCACCTCGAAGGGTGGGTCTCAGTAAGCATTTGGCTGTTCTCACTAGCAGACCCGCAAGGGGGCATATGAGCACTCCAACTCAACAGACACAGGAACTGGAACCCTGAGGGCTAAATAACAAAAAATCTGCACGTTTAGCAAGTGGTAGAGCCAGGATTTCGACTCTTTTCTCCAAAGTTCCCACGGCCATAGCAGACAGCGGGAGCATTCTTTTGTCATTTCAGATGATGTGCCCCCACCACAGGATACCTTCCTCCCAGACCGGTGACCCCTCCACTGTTGATTCATCTGAACTGAGCAGCCCCTTCTCCCTGCTGTGTATTTTCAAATGTGGCTCTCCTGAGAGGGGTAGCATGTCATCCACGGGGCATGCTCGGTGGATGCATTTCTCAGAACTTTTTCTGCTGGGAGAGGCCTGAGACAAGCCTTGGGAATCTGTGGGAACCAGAAACACTGACAGGGATGCACAGAGTAACAGCAACTACCACCCCACTCGTGGAGCTTGCTGAGCCCTCTCACACCCATCGTCTCACTTGGTCTTTACTTTTCTGAGATACAGACATCAGAGCCCATTTGACAGCTGCAGAGGGAGTCCATTTTACTAATGTCAAAAATTTGGCCTTTGGACAGTCCAATGGTGGCTCAGTAGCAGAATTCTTACCTGCCATGCCAGAGACTTAGGTTTGATTCCCAGAGCCTGTCCATGCCAAAAAAAAAAAAAAAAAAAAAGTTCTGCCTTTGGTGGGCAGGAACACGCAGGGGAAAAGGACACTGGCTTAGAAGCCAAAGACTCAAACCATTTGAATCCTGGGTCCAGTACAACTTAGTAATTATGAAACTATAAGGCAAATCCCTTCACCCTACAAGGATCTTCAAAATGGGGTGTGAATGCCCACTTCACCACGTTGGGATGAGAGTTAAATGTGTGATCTTTCTTATAAATTCTCCCAACACAGTGCCTGGCATCTAGCAGTCAAGGAAAGGGAGGGAGAGGGGACAAGAACTTGAACTTGAACCAATCTAGTCTTGAGTCCCAGCCAGCTGAGTAACACTGGACAAGTCATTTAAACCCCGTTGAAGCCTCATTTGAAAATTAAAGCTGCTATATCCCTGTTCCACAGGTTTATTGCAAGGGTGAAATGAAATGAGGTGTCCAAACCCCCTTTTTAAGACTGTTTTACAGATGTAGGTATAATTCCTCAGCAATAGTAACGGCCAGTGTCACTCAGCGAGCATTTGCTGAGTGCTTACTGTTCCAGGTCCCGTTCTAAATACCCGATGTGTGAGTGGTTTCATTCAATTCCCCCGGCAACCCTAGGAAGCAGGGTATTTGTCTCATTCCCACTCACAGTGGAGATCGATTCTCAGAGAGGCTAAGTAACTGGCCCCAGATTGCACAGCCGGTAAGTGGCTGAACCAGGATTTGAACCCAGGAAGACTGAGAAGCTTGTGGAGAGGGAGCATGGCAGTGAGCCGGGCTCCGAGGTACCCAGACAAATGGAACCCAAGAAGCTTAGAGTCCGGCAGTCATTCAAACTTTCATACACTTCGGAATATTTAAGGAGGTTATTTAAAAGGCAGATTTCCGAGCCCTGCCTACAGAGATGCAGAGTTCCAGGACGGGGCCTGGGAATCTGCCTTTTTAACAAGTCCCCAAGGTCATTTCTCCAGGGTCACGGAGGTCCACGGCAGGTGTATCATCAAAGCATCGTTAAGGGGAGCTCTGTACGTGAGGGCCATAGGGTTTTAGAAAGTCTTAAAGGTTCATGCAGGAAGGACAGGCACCCACCTTTGCCTCTGGCCTCCAGGTTTGCCAAGTACTACAAGATGGAGAACGGCAGCGAGTACCGCACGCTCCTCAAGGCTTTTGGCATCCGCTTCGACGTGCTAGTGTATGGAAACGTGAGTCCTTGGGACGGGTACACAGGGTGGACAGGGGAGGTGACCCAGACCGATTCTTAGGCCCTGAAAGGGGTTCCTCCGGGGGACAGGGCTCTGCCACCGACCAGCTCTGAGACTCTCAGCTGGTGACAAAACCCATCTGCTCACCTGTGCCATGTTGGAGTGGGGCCCTGCTGATCCATCAGTAACCCCTCTGGCTCCACAGTCTCTCTGGCTGGGAGTCCAAGGTCAGTCCCAGGCCCACCGCCACCCTCCTGGACCCTCTGTCCACCTGCCTTGGTCTTTGTGTACACAGGCTGGAAAGTTCAATATCATCCCCACCATCATCAGCTCGGTGGCAGCCTTCACCTCTGTGGGAGTGGTAAGTCCAGCTCCTCCGGGCTCTGATGGAGGCGAGTCAGGGTGAGGTCCAGAGTGTAGCTCCAGAGTCCATAGTTCAACTCTGGTGGACATGGGAGTGACGCTGCTTCTGCCTAGAATGTAAAACCCAACCTCCTGCCTGGTGCTTCAGTCTCCTCCACTACTTCCCTGTCGGGTTGGCCCTTGCTTGAACCCCTTCATGCATGAAGAGCTCATTACCTCCAGAAGCAACCTCTTCATTTTCAGGGGGCTCTAGCTGTTACAGAGTTACTGTTTCTCACCTTGAAGGTTGGGGAGGAGACTCCAGGGTTCCTGTAGATCTGAAAAACTTTGTTCTTTGTTTGTTTGTTTGTTTTTCTGTTTTTGTTTGTTTGTTTGGGAGGTGCATGGTCCAGGAATCGAACCCGGGTCTCCCGCATGGCAGGCAAGAATCCTACCATTGAACCACCCTTGCACCACCCAACCTGAAAAGCTTTGACAAGGAACAGAGCCGACTGGCAGCACAGGGACATAGCCCCTCTCCCCAGGGACTTCTACTTCTCAGTCCCTCTGCTTCTCCTCCCGCCTTATCTCTCCACATCAGAGTCTGGGGTCACCTCCAGGATGGAGAGAGGGAGGTAGTGACACTCTGCAGAGTCCCTGGATAGTCTTTCTAAGTAGAACCCCCATTCAGGGCATCTCTGAAGGACTTGCCCCCACCCCTTGCCTGTTGATATGCCTGAGGGCAGTCGCGCCTGCTGCCCAGGCAGCTCGGGGGGCCACCTGAGCCTACCATTTCCTTGAGTCCCTGTTCCCACCCATCCTGGGCAGCCCCTCAGAGCCCACCTTGCCTCTCCTCCTCTAGGGAACTGTCCTCTGTGACATCATCCTGCTCAACTTCCTCAAGGGAGCTGACCAGTACAAAGCCAGGAAGTTTGAAGAGGTGAGCAGGGGGCCCGCGGGAGGCTGAGTGGTAGGCAGGGAGGGGCCCTGGATCTCAGAACTCTCCATGCCACATTGTAGGGTCTTCTGCAATAGAGTTCATTGAGTCTCAATGCATATTTGTGCCCCAGAGAAGAGGACACGTGGCCAAGAGTGGATTCTGCAGAGAATCTCAAGGAGGGGGCTGGTCTATGGGTCACCGTTGTCAACATCCCCACCCACTCCTCGTCCCCCTCTCCGTTTCTGGGCAGGAAGGGTCCTGCCATGGGTAGCTCAGGTATCTGTTCCTCTTGAGATGCAGGATGAGTCTGTCAAGTGGGGTCACGAAGGACTTCCCATAGTTCAGAGAAGATAATGCCAACCCTTCTGCCCGCAGGTGGGTGAGCCCACGTCCAAGGTCGCTGCCTCGGCCAACCCAGTGTACCCCAGTGACCAGGCCACGGAGGAGAAGCAGTCCACGGACTCGGGGGCCTTCTCCATTGGCCACTAGGGCCTCTTCTCGGGGCCCCAAGCTTGCCCTTGGGCTCCAGGCCTCCCAACAGGGAACCCGGCCTGGGCCACGGGGGCAGGGGCCCCATTTCCACTCCTCACCCCCTGCGACCACAGTCAGCGCCCAGGTGGCCAGGTTCAGAGTGCCCTGGCAGAGGGGCTGGGACCCCTGCCAAGACCTCAGCTCACCTCCAGCTCTTGCCTCGCCACCCCCTGCCTCCCAGGACCCCAAGCCAGCGGCACCTGACAGAGCCCCTCCCGAAGAGTTGCAACCCTAACAGTAAGAAGGAGTGGCCACAAAGGCTGGCCCAGCGACAGGCACTTTCAGACCCATCATCTCACGTAATCCTTTGAGCCATTCTGCAAAGGAGATGTGAGTCTCCCTGCTTTGAAGATGAACTGAGGCTCAGAGAGCATCTGAGTAATGAGTCCGGTCCCGCGAGAGCTCAAGCCCCATTTGAGGGGGACCAGTTAGACAGTGGTATGGGGTCTCACCTCTGACTTGGGAGGCCCCAAATTCAGGAGGAAACGAGGCATTACTGTTCAAGATTTTTTTCCTTATCTCACCCCAAAGCTCTGTCCCCAAACCAGAAAAGGGACCCCTGGTATCTTCCCTCTGGGGTTCCCCCTGCACATGAACATCCGGACCCCACACTCTCATACATCTGGGCCCCCCACCCCACCCCTACATCTCAGCCCCTGCACTCTGGGAGACAAATCAGGCCATCCCCAGGGTGGGAGGTGTTTGGAGACCTGAGGTCCTGTGCTTCCTCATTTAATATATTGGTGAAAAGGCTCCAGCTCATTCATTGTTTCCAAGGGGAAATGCTTCTCACCTAAGCCTCCCCCCACAGGGTCCTAAAAGGCATTGGGGTTCCAGTACTAAAAGCTAAAGGAGACTTAGAGACCATCTGTTCACCCTCTTCATACTAGGGGAGCATTTTACGTACAGAGATGAGAAATGATTTGTCCAGTGTCACACAGTGCATGAAAGAGAATCCAGGCATCCTCCTTCTCAGGGAAAGGGGCAAGAAAAGGAAACTGGAGCAGCTGTGGGGAAGGCACCAAGTCTACCCCTTCCCTTCATTTGCCCAGACTTGCCCCTTCCCCTTTCTGGGGCGTCCTGCATTGAGAGGCCCAGAAAACCCAGCCGGGCAGAACTCGGGAACAAAACCAGGTTCTGGGAGGCTCAAAGCATATATACTTTGGGGCTTTTAACAAATAATGATATAAAATTAAATATTAGAGGGGCACAGGCAAATGAGTGATGCTGAAGCCTGAGTTTCTTTAAGCTCATGGCAAATCCGCCTCTGGGAAGGTGGCTGAGATCTTAGCAGGAGCACAGTTTGACGGTAGATGGAGGGCTGGTCCCTTCACAGAAGGGACAGGGACATGGGGTGGGGGAGGCTTGGGGAGGTGTTCTAGAGAGGCAACAAAGGGTGCTTACAAAGGCCTCACCCCAATGACCCCCCAGCTCGGAGGGAGAGGGGGTGAGACCCCCACCCTACAAAAAAACCCGTTGCCCTTTCCTTCTCTCTGCCTCCAACCACAGCTCCACCCTCAGAATGGTGAGATAATATCTCCCAAGGGCCAGCCCCAGGAATCAGTCAGTGTCTGGAGATCTGACCAGACTGCACTTTCCCAGCAGAGGCTTGGGTGAAGGCAGCAGCATATTCTCCAACCTCCCCCAAGCACACTTCCTGCTGCATCCAGACCTCAGAAGGCAAGGCCAAGGCTGGGTCCTTGGGGTATTGTCTAATGAGGAGGGAGATGGAGGCGGCTGTCCAGGGGAGACCCTCTCCCCCAACCCCTCCCTTTCCTACAGACTGGGCTGGGCCCCCCCGGGGGAGCAGCAATTCTCCTGGGCCTGCCAGCAAGTGTGTGAACGCCCTGACTTTGTCATCCCCGTATCTGAACTAATTCTCCCTTCTATGTGTTAGACTTCGGCTTAATGTTAGTGGTGATAACGATAACTAACTCGTCTTTGTTGCCTCATGATTTACTCAGCCACATAATCACACCCACCCTGGAGAGGTTGCTATTATTTGCTATGAAGCCTGGTTGCATAGCCAAAGAAATTTGCAATGCGTGGAAATTACAACTGGACCCGTGGTTATAACGCTATGCTGCTTCTTTCATGACTTAGCAGAAAAACTAACATTTACTGACTACTTACCACTGCCGAGCCATGGGTGAAATGCACTGTTTGCTTCAACCTTCGAAACAGAGGTTTGGTGAGGTTAAGAAACATATGTGGTAGAATTAGAGCTTCAGTCCAGAACTTCATAATTCTGGAGTCTGGGGACTTGACCTTTGGGCTGTATTTGTTGGCACCCTCTTTTCTGTATGTGTTCATCAGGAAAAAACAAGCTTTGTTGTGGTTACAAGTGAACTCCAGATGCTTAAGGTTTACTTCTGCAGAGCAGGTGGCTCAACCCCCCTCCATCTGCTAACTGTGTCATCTGAGGTGCACGGATCCCCAGATCATCGGGGAAAGTGAAAACTAGAGATTCATGGGGAAATCATTCAAACATTAGGCCTGGAGTCAGTTTACATAACTGGCAATCACATGCCATTGGTAAGAATTCAGCTGTGTGTTGTAGAACCCAACTTTACCGCAAGGGATACTGGGAAATGTAGTCTTTCTGGGGCCTCAGGGAGAGAAAATGATGAACACAGCACTGTCTGCTTCCTTGCCTCCTTTTTAATACCTTCTTCCCTCATTTCCACTAACTGTCCCACACCCCTTACCCTTTCTCAGCAAGCTGCCAGCCAATCTCCTAGGAGAATTAGTAGGTAACAGTCTCAGGCATTTCTTCTCTTAAGAGTATTTGTGGGTGGGCTACGGTGGCTCAGCAGGCAAGAATGCTTGCCTGCCATGCCAGAGGACCTGGGTTCGATTCCCGGTGCCTGCCCATGTTAAAAAAAAAAAGAGTATTTGCTTTTTAATCAAGGGCTGTTTTAAGACTTGAAAGCCAAAGAAATTAACATATAATGGTTGAATTCTAGGCCCTGGAACAGACAATGGTGGAGCTTGAGGGGCAGTCATCTACTCTTATCTACCATGGCTTGCCTCAAGCAAGGTCTGGCTTGGAAGCGGTTGAGCTCCACCCCCCCCTCCCTTCCCACCTTCACCCCTGGCTTGGCTGGCAGATTGTTGGGCTACCGGGCTTGACTAGAGTCCATTCCCCATCAAGGAGAGAAGTGGATCCAATAAAGGGGGCTCATCCTCCAGCCATTGTTCTGAAATGCCAATCCAGAGCTGCCTATCTCTTCCCAGCCTCACGGCCAGACCCCACAGTTCCTTGAGAAGCAGAGCACCAAGAATTGGCTCACTGCCACGCCAGCTAGCAAGAGCATGTCCCAGTTGGGGACCTGAGTCTCCAGCAGCTACTCTTCTATGTTCTTGGGGAAAATAACTGCCTGACCTGCTGTATTTAGGAGTGGCCTAAACCCATTCTCTGGCTGACAGATGGACAGACCCCTCTACTGGGCACAGGATTTTTCATCTAGAGAAAGTCTGGGCCCCAGCAGTGGAGAGATCCATTCCAATGCTGGTGTCCCTTCTCCTACTGCCGGAGGCCTGCCTGGGTTCAAGGACAGCCGTCACTGCTGTCTCCTCCCCCTCTACTTCTACCAGGGTCCTCTGATCCTGTCCTGTGTCCTCAACTCCAGCACCCTGGGAAATAAAACACATGGGTCAAACTGTGTTCCTGAAACTCCACATCCCAGAGGATGCCTGTCCAAACACACACACACACACACACACACACACACACACATATATATATACACTTACAAACAGACCCACACACAGGTATGTTCAGAAACATTTTGACACACATACCCACCCGCACACACTGGCCAGAGACACAGAGGTATTCACTTATGTATGCACATGTGTATTCAGGCATGTAATGCAAGGATGCAAAACCACATAGACAAACACATTCACAGATGTACGCAACTCTTCAGGCATATCCATAAGTTCACAGAAATAGGCAAAATGCATGCATACTTAACCCACAAATACACACTGACTCACATAGATGCATGTGCATCTACATATATAGTCACATATACACAGGGACATACCCAAGTACACAAAATTCGATTCACACACACACACCGAGATTCATATACACATATATATGCATGCACACAACAAAAGTACTTGAGTGTTCTCCCTAGGCCTTGTGTAGAACTATATCCCGGGGAAGTCTTCCTCACCAGTGTGCTCTCTTCCCCACAACCCAGGGCTCTCTGCCATCTTCATACCTAGTCTCGCCTCAGCTTCCTGCCTCACTAACTCCGAGTCTTTCCTGGAATCTAGCACCCTACCCAGGACAAAGCTAGGAACACAAACCATGTCCCAGTGTCTCCCCGTATCTGGGAAAGTGGAATGACAGCAAGAGAGAGAAGCTGACGCCTGGGGCTGTAGACGTGGCGATAAGAACCAGACTCCTACAAGACATACCGACTTTGGCTCCAAAGCCCTACTGGTAGAAGAGAACTCTGACAAATGTCTCTGCTCCCTTACAGAGACAGGGTGAGTGGGGAGAGGCTGAGAGCTGCCCTCCTAAAAATGGATGGGGAACACGTCTCAGAAGAAGCTGGGGGGCTTTGAGCTCACACAGAGGTGACTAGGAGAAAAGAGATGGGGGCCAAGATTAGAGACCAGCTCCCCCTTTCTATGTGGGACATGACTCCCAGGGGTGTAAATCTCCCTGGCAATGTGCGACAGAACTCGTGGGATGAGCTGGGACTCAGCATCAAGGGATTGAGAAAACCGTCTGACTCAAAGGGGGAAGAGAGAGAATTCAAACAGAGTCGAGAGGTTATTCTTATGCATTACATAGATATCCCTTTTCAGTTTATGGTGTATTTGAGTGGCTAAAGGGAAGTACCTGAAACTGTAGCGCTATGTTCCAGTAGCCATGTTTCTTGAAGATGAATGTATAATGATATAGCTTTTGCAATGTGACTGTGATTGTGAAAACCTTGCGTCTGCTGTTCCTTTTATCTATGGTATGGACGGATGAGTAAAAAATATGGATTAACAACAAATAATATGGGGAAAGACTAGTGATCAATGAAAGGGAGAGGTAAAGAGTGTAAAAAAATAAAGAGGACAGAGGTTAAAATATATTGGGTCGGTGGAAATACTAGTGGTCAATGAAAAGGAGAGGTAAGGGGTATAGTATGTATGAGGTTTTTATTTTTTCTTTTTCTTTCTTTTTCTGGAGTGATGCAAATGTTCTAAGAAATGGTCATGGTGATGAATACACAACTATGTGATGATGTTGCGAGCCAACGATTGTACACCGTGTATGGAGTGTATGTGAAGAATGTTTGTATGTTGTTTTGGTTTGTCAATTAAAAAACAATTTTAAAAGCAGAAAGACAAAAAAGAAAAGAAAAGATTGGAGGCCAAAACAGGCAAAAGGCTGGAGGAGCAGGCAGGCTTAAGAGCTCCTTTCCACGCGGTGTTCCCCAGATGAGATCTGATCACTCCACCCCAGCGCCTCCATTCTGGAAAGCCATCCCACCCCCGCCTGCCATGCTGAATCCAAGCAAAGCAGAAGGACCAATTCCCTTCCCTCTGCCTTATCCCACCCCTCCACCAAACGACATCACCCTCCAGAGCCTGGGGTGGAGGGGGTGGGACCCTCCAGGCCAGGTCTGCGAAGGCTTTGGGAGACCACCACCCAGTCCCTGGGATGGCCTCCATGGTCCGGTGGCTAATCAGCGTGACACCCCCATCTCGTCCCCTCCAAGCCACCCTGCTGTACTGCTTTTCACTTTCCTCAGTGCCCCACCACACAGGAGTGAGCACACCCAGGGTTTCCACAACCTGGGGAGTCCCCCAAGGTGAGCGATGAAGACACAAGAGTCAAGAAGTGCTACCGGAAGTCTAGATTTATTGCTGAAAGAGGCTGGAGGCTGATCCCAGGGCTCAGGCTGGGATAGGGACAGCAGAAACACGTGAAAGCAGGGGGCTCCAAGGAAGGGTCCCAGGGCCACTGGTTTAGTAGGAGCAGATGAAGGGCAGACGCCTGTTGCATCGAGCTCGTCTCCAACGACCCCCTAGCAGCAGAGAGCACAGTGATGTCAGGTGGCCATCTGCATCTGGCCTGTGACCTTCTCCCTGCCTTCTCTGGCACCTCATATGTCTCCTTCACTTGCCATCATCAATATCTGCCACCCATATGTTTCCCACATACCCTTCCTGGCCAACAGTTATTGAGTGCTTGCCATGAGCTATGCAGAGTGCTAAATGCCCTACATGGATTATCGTATTTAATCCTCACAATAACTCCAAGAGGTAGGCACTGTCATTGCCTCTATTTCATAGATGAAGAAACTGAGGCTTAAAGGAGGTAAATAACTCGCTTATATCTCGGCCAGCAAGTGGTAGAACTGGGATGTGAGCCACGGCCTTAATTCTCCAGCTCACGTGGTCTCAGACTGACACCCTTGCTGTGGCTCACATCTGTCACTCAAGCTGGCATCTTATCCCTCAGCCATCCCTCATTTTCACGTCTTTATCTCCGGTCCACATCTCATCTCTGCATCTGCTGCTATTATCTGTCACATCAGTCGCTCCCATTGGTCATCCTCATACCAAAAGATGTAAAGGATTCCCCACGCCCAGCTTTGCCCGTGAGAATGGAGAGCCCATGTCTGCCCTCTACAGAGCACCCCCACCCCTTGGTTTTGCTTTGAGGGCTTCCTATAACTCAGCCCTCCTCACAGGCAGGAGTTTGCTTCTCCTGCCTGTGAGGAGACGTCTGCTCAGGCAACTCAGAGGGGCAGTACGTAAAAGTCCACTGGACACCCCTTCACCTTACCCTGGGGCCTGGCCCCCCTCACCTCTGGTGCTTAGGTTCACGCAGGAACCATGCCCATGCTTAGGGTGGCCAGGGGCCCAGTTTTGAAAATTCCAACAGCTCCCATCCAGCCAGCGAAACTTCTTCCACCACAGGAACTAGAGAAATGATAGGCTGGATCAGAAGGCAGAGTCCAGGAAGGCGGACAGCCCACTGCTGGCTCTCCTTCCTATTTGCCCTGCCAGGGGTGGATGTCTTAGAAACCCTGAGGTTTTTCAGACTATGAAAATAAAAGAGGAACCAATGTCTAGAGACTTCACACAGAACAAGCTTCTCAAACTTTACGGTACATACGAATCTCCTTGGGATCTTATTAAAGTGCAGATTTGGGGTTTGTTCCTATGAAATTTATCCCCACAAAAGATAGGCTAAGCCTATTTAAAGTTGGACCTATGAAACACCCTCAGAGAACCTCTTTTGTTGCTCAGATGAGGCCTCTCTCTCTCTCTCAGCCAACATGGCAAGCGAACTAACTGCCCTCCTGCTCTCTACGTGGGACATGACTCCCAGGGGTGTGGACCTCCTTGGCAACGTGGGACAGAAATCCTAGAAGGAGCTGGGACTCAGCATCAAGGGATTGAGAAAACCTCAACTGAAAGGGGGAAGAGAGAAATGAGACAAAATAAAGTGTCAGTGGCTGACAGACTTCAAACAGAGTCAAGAGGTTATCCTGGAGGTTATTCTTGCACATTTTATAGCTATCCCTTTTCAGGTTATGTTTTATTTGAATGTCTAAAGGGAAGTACCTGAAACTGTAGAGCTTTTCTTCAGTAGCCTTGTTTCTTGAACATGATTGTATAAAGATATAACGTTTACAATGTGCCTGTGTGATTGTGAAAACCTTGTGTCTGATGTTCCCTTTATCTATGGCATGGACAGATGGGTAAAAAATATGAATAAAAAACAGCAAATAATAGGGGGAACAAAGGTTAAAATATATTGGGTAGATGGAAATACTAGTGGTCAGTGAGAGGGAGGGGTAAGGGGTATGGTATGTATGAGTTTTTCTTTTTTCTTTCTCTTTTTCTGGAGTGATGCAAAAGTTCTAAAAAAATGATCATGGTGATGAATATACTACTATGTGATGATATTGTGAACCACTGATTGTACACCATGTATGGAATATTTGTATGTTAAGAATGTCTATGTTTGAATGTTGTTTTGTCAATAAAAATATTTTTAATGCAGATTTTGATTCAGAATCTTGGCATGGGTCCCAAGATTCTGCATTTCCAGAAAACTACTGATACTGCCCAGGACCACACTTTGAGTAAGAAAGATAAAGAGCATTTGTTCAGTCATCTTCCCAGAACCATCTAGACAAAAGAAGGTTTCCATTTAGCAATGCAGAAACTGAGGCTCCAAGATATTCATTCAGTTGGTAAGTGAGCAAACTGGGCCTGGAACCTGTCTCCTGACTCCAGTGGTATGCCGCTAAATGTCTAACAACCAGCTCTGGAAGGAGATGGGAAGGCAGAGTCGGACAGACAAGGGAGAACTCTGATGTGTGGCAATTGCCAATTTTCTTGGTGTAAATACCCCACCGTGGCTGATCTCAAGCTGCGAGCAGGAAGTCACTAGACAGGGAACTGGGAACAGATGCACACCTCCAGATTTTCCAGGACAGTACAAGCCCGCTCCAGCAGCTTATCTCTCTGGGGATACCTCAGCTGCTGGGCTGGGTCTCAGCACCAGTAGGTGTTCCTTTAAGGTAGTCAGAAAGCACACCTTCCGGGAGTTGGCCCCAGACTTACCCAGCCCCTGCGTTTGCCTCCGATCCAGACTCGATTTTGGTTGAGTCCTCTGACTGAACATAGAATTCGTTTATTAAAGCGGTAGCTGTGAATGGAGACAAGGTTGCCCCTGTAGCACCTCCTGCAGGTAGCCTTCAGGAAGAGGAAGGAGATTAGGAGAAGGGGTGGGGTAGAGAATTCACTCTCATTTTGCTCAAATCCCTGAGTCTCCAGGAGACAGCCCCACATGTCTATTCAGGTCAAAAATCAGGGACCTACACTGGTCCACCCCAATCCCATCTCCTGCTCCTTTATCTGTTGTCAGGACCTTCCCTATAGGAAATAATAATAATACTCATAGCAATTAAAGCCACCCCTTATTGAGAGTTTTCTCTGGCTCAGGACTATTCCAAATGCTTCCCATGCATTATCTCATTTAATCTGCATCACAGTTCTAAGAGGTTGGTGCTATCTACCTCCCATTTACAAGATTCTAAGGCCCTGAGACAAAGCTCAAGTAAAACAGTGAAAGAAACCAGTACTTAACAAAGGTATATAAGTATCAACAAAATCTGTTGTTTAAATCAGTGACTCTCAGAGTGTTGTCCTGGTACCACAATATTGTCAACAATTAATCATAAAGGCAACTTCTCAGGCCCTATCCCAGGCTGGCTGAATCAGAAATTGTGGGAGTGGATCCCAGACACCTCTGTTTTCACAAGACCACCAAATGATTCTAGATGGAGACTAGACTTTGAGAGCCACTGATCTGAATAAACGTGGATCATAAGGATGAATCTCTTCTCTCCTCTCCCAGCCCCTCTATCTTTAATCTTACTATTACTTACCTGTGCACATTTAAACCTCTTGGGGGTTCGTACCAACAGATAGTGGCAGGTCTTGCATGCAGGGCTGCCCAGAAGTTTAACTGTGTCCTCTTCTCTGGGACACTGCAAGTCCTCTTCTAAAGCAGTTAGGTCTGACTTCACGTCCTCCTCATCCTCAAAGCCATCTTCATACCCCGAAGCTTCAATGTCCTCTGCCTCTGACAGAATCTCCTTCTCGGACAGGGCCAACTCCCCCTCCTGCTGCCCTAAACCTTCCAGATCCAGGCTCAGGGCTGTCTCTGTCTCTAGGCTCTCCATTTGGGAGGCATTGTTCTCTGAGAAAAGAGGTTACTGGTCACCCAATCGGGCTCGTCCTTTCTCCAGAACCATGGACAGGGACCTACCGCTCCACTGTGGTGGGGGAGGGTCTTCCTAGGGGCGCCACCTGGAGACAAGACTGGAAGCACTCTCGTCATTATTGGGTGAGGAGACATCTCTCAGGTCACACCCACAAATAAATGAGAATCTGACTTCTGATTGACACCACAGGTGTGTGTTTCGGGGCGTGAGGGGAAGCACCTTGGAGAAGCCTGGTGAAATGACCAGCCTTAAGAGATAGGGTGTCTGTTCCTTGTGGAAGGGCCCCGAGAGGAAGTTCAGATAATAGTTCTGAGCACAGGAGAAAGCTTACCAGATATAAGTTGGGTCAGTTGAGGAGGGGAGGCTCTCACCCTGGCCCCATGAGAGCAAAAGGTGCAAGAAAGAGGAGGAGAGAGAAAGATGGACTAGAAGAATAAAAGGGGGCTTACTCAGATGAAGAGCAGAAACAGTCACCAGCAGAAGCGGCAGGATCAAGGTGTGTTTCATGTCCACTCAGTCTTATGGCAGGACACACCGTTCCACCTTCCCTCCTTGGGGCGTGTCCCTGGCTATAGCACAGTTCCTGGCACATGGAAAAAATGCAATCAATGTTTATTTTAATTAACTGATTGTTTAAAATACAAATCAGAGAGATTCCTCCTCTCCTCCTCTTCCTTCTCCACCTCTTCCTCCTCCTCCAATGAACAGACCCTGGGCTGGACAATCAAGAAAAGGACGTGGAGGGAAGGCAGTTCAGATACAAAAGTCCCCTTTCCCTAACAGCTCTATTGCTGCTTCCCAGGACCGCACTTAGTCCAGACCTCTGACCCTACAGGAACAGATCTACTCGGGGTCAGGGTCAATACCTCCTGGGTATTTGCTGTAAAGGGTTCTCTTTCCTCCCAAGCCTTGGATCCCTCCTCCCTGGGCAGCCAGGGAGCACTCACCTCTCTGAGAGTCAGAGACCTCCACTCTCAGGACCTCTGGCTGCTGCGTGTCCTTATATTGGGCTTTTGGGGAAGTTGGATAAGGAGAGGAGGATTGCCCCAGGCTGGGGTAAGGGCAGTAGAGCTGATAACCAGAAGCTTGCTCTGTAATCCTGGACCCTGCTCTCTGCTGGCAATGCAAGGGTTTGTGGGGCTGACTGCTATAGACGGCTGCCCATATTCATCCTACTTTGCTCAAGGAGGCCCCAGAGGTTTTGCCTGTTGCCCAGGCATCATTATTTATAGTGTCCCTTACTCTTTTTTTGCTCAGATGTGGCCTCTCTCTCTCTCTCTCTAAGCCCAATGCTGCAAGTGAAATCATTGCCCTCCCCCTTACATGGGACATGACATTCAGAGGTGAAAATCCCCCTGGTGGCATGGGAGATGACTCCAAGAGATGAGTCTGGCCCTGGCACCAAGAGACCAGCAATGCCATCCTGACCAAAGGGGGTAAAAGAAGTGCAACTAATAAAGTATCAGTGGCTGAGAGAGATCAAATAGACCCGAGAGGCTACTCTGGCGGTCACTCTTATGCAAGTTTCAGTTAGACATTGCTGTCTAATATAGCTTGCCAAACCCCAACCTAAACTATTCCTGCCAATCCTAAAGAACACCTACAGCTCTATATAAGATTCTACAAAGGTTCCATGCAGTAGGGTAACTTTCCAGAAACCTACAACCTCTTTGGGTCCCTGGACCAGATAAGTCCTGAAACCTAGAGGACCCAGCCTCTCCAGAACATCAACTGGTTCTATCTCCCTATCCCATATTATCAACAACCCCTTCCAACATAGAAAGTGAGAATGGCCATAGCCCAAATACCTTAGAGACAGGGATAGAAAGATCAAAGGTGGTAGTGGAAGTATACAGAGAAGGTACCTTTTAACAAATGAATATGATTGAATCATGAAATTGATATTTCTTTTAGTCTCCAGTATCTTAGAGCAGTTTAAGTTTTAAAAGTAAAAACTTAAAGTTGTGGAATTATAACCCATACCAAACTCTGAAATCTGCTCTACAAGGAATTGCTGTGCTGTGCTTTGTAATTTATTGCTTTTTTGTACATATGTACATTATTTTTCACAAAAGGAAAAAAATGTCGATTGTGATGACAAAAAAACATTTATTCCTTCTAGCCTCCAATGTTCTGGAGCAGCTAGAAGGAAAATTTTGAGAGGATGGTATGGTAGCCCATGACAAACTCTGGAATCTGTCCTGTAACCACTTCTGAAGAGTGCTTTGAGAAGTATTGCTTTTTACTTTCTTTGCTTAGTATATATGTTATATTATACAATAAAAAAGTTTTAAAAAAACTTCGTGGAAATTTATTGCTTTTTTTGTATATATGTTGTATTTCACAATAAAAAAGAAATGTTAATAAATAAAGAAATAAATAAATGAAAATAAAAAACATCCAGCACCAACTAAGTCATAAAGTCACTTACTGGAATACCATAGTTAAATACCTGCCTTAATTTTATCAATTTTTGTTCTTCTTTAATTAATAAACCATCATGGTTGCAATCTGGCCAAGTTTAAGGACTCAAACTGAAAGAACTTGAAAGTTCATTATATTTTTTCATTTTCTTTAATGATCAAACAACAAACACGTGTTTATATCATTTACTGTATCATTTTTCTCTTAAAATTGAATTTTTATTTTATTTTATATCTCACATTTCCTCCTTACAATTATTTATCTCATTTGTCTTTCACAGTTTTCTTTCATTAGTTTTATATATTTGATCACTTTGATCACTTGTTGGGTTAATCTGTTAGCTTTAATAACTGAAACTTCTTCCTTGTAAAGTAAAAAAAAATTGACACTGTTAGCATATTGTTTATTAAAGACAAGTCTTTCAAGAAAATTTCATTTTCAAAAAAAAAAAATTAATGTCCCTTAAAGTTCCCTGGCCTGACTAATACTGCTTAACCCCTGGAACAGTGCTCCCATTGGTCAGAATCCAAGTTAATAGAGAATTTCAGGGAGCTGATGGGACACCAATGAGAGGGGAGATGTGGGGAAGTGCAAGGACAAACCTCAGCCTGGCTGAGCTCTTCTCTGGACATCAAATCCCTGAAACCTCACCTGTAACTCCTTCCCACAAGGAATGTATTGTGATCCCTTCTTCATAGCTGAGAAAAAAATGAGCTTCAGAGAGGGAGAGCAACTTGTGAAGGTCATACAAGAAGGGGGAGAACTTGGATTTCTGTCTTTTGGACTCCAAAACCTTCTGCCAAAGGCTAGTGGGCTAATCAGGATGGGTAACCCAACTTGGTGACATCCTAGCTGGGGAGTGTTTATTTGTACCCCACATTCCAGCCCACCGCTTCAGAGCTTCAGGTAGCCCAGAGTATGAAAAAGCCTGGATTTCTTTCTCTCCTCTGCTCAACCAAGGGGCCTACAAATAGAGAAATATCTAAGAGGCCACTTCTGGGCCAAATTGCAGAATAACGGCCTTGGCCATTATCTCCCTGCCCAATAGACCAGAGCTTCGGCTTATCTACCTAACTGTGGGGGGATTGGCCAATCCCAGGGCCCAAAAACATGATCTCCCAATCTCAAGCTTCAAACCTCCCTAGATGGGGAGGAGGTGGAGGTCTATACCCTCTCCTCATAATTCTCCCCATCCTGGGACCCCACTTAGGGACACCACTTAAGTGGGTGGCTAGGACATAGTCCAATATCACAGTAAGCTTCATACACAGTGTCTCCTTTGAACCATCCCATTTTGCAAAAGAGAAAACAGTATTTCAGAAAGTTTAAATAAATTGCCCAAGATCGTGCAGCAAGTCAGAAGCGTACCCAAACCTGGGACTTCTAGCTCTTTACCCACCCCGTAACTGCCTTTCCAAGGTTCCTCTCACTCTCCATCTTTTGCAGCCTATTCTTTGTCACAGTTGAGCCTGTTTTCTTTGCACCAACCCCCTTAGCAAAACCCATTGCAATGATTCCAAGCAGCCTTTTATATAACCACAATAATTCTTGTCTGATATAAAACTGGAGATAACATTTTTGAAGATCCATCATGGACCAGACACGGTGATTCATTAAGGCTTTTACCTCCATTATTTTACTCAATTCTTAAAATAGTCCTATAAATCAGGATTAGCATCTTTAATCTACATATTTAGACTATGTCTAAACTCTCTGAAATCTGCTCTACAATGAATTGTTGTGCTGTGCTTTGAAATTTATTGCTTTTTTGTATTTATATATATATTATTTTTCACAAAAGGAAAAAAAAGCCGATTGTGATGACAAAAAAAAATATTTATTCCTTCTAGCCTCCAATGTTCTGGAGCAGCTAGAAGGAAAAATTTGAGAGGATGGTATGGTAGCCCATGACAAACTCTAAGATCTGTCCTGTAACTACCTGTTGAAGAGTGCTTTGAGAAGTATTATTTTTCTTTCTTTGATTTCTATATATGTTATATTTTAAAAAGTTAAAAAAGAAAGATTAAAGTGCTTGATTTGCCTCTCCCTAAGATCCTGGTTGCATCAGAAATTCCGTGAACTTGAGGAGTTCTGGAAGAAAAGAGCTTCTGGGCATGGTCCTTTTTCTTTCTGCTCATCTCTCTAGTGCAGATGGGTTTGGAATTCCTTCCTTTCTCATTTCTGATCTCAAGCTTGTTCCATGCCCCAAATGAACTCAAAGGTGAAGGAGCCCATCTTACCACCCCACTGTGTTCCATCCCCATAAGAGCATGTCCAAGAGAGGAGAGCTGCCACCCTCCAGTCGTAGAAGCACAGTGGTGTAAAGGAATCTGATTCAGGACAGATAGAGCCGAGCCCCAGCATTGGTCTTAATCAGAGGTTCAGCCTTGGGTAAGTCTTTTAACAGGTCAGAACCTCTCAAAGCCTAGTCCTGTAAAATGGGGATAATAACTCTCCGTCATAGGAGATCATCTGTGTTAGTGCTTGCGGCAGCAGTGGGGAAATCTGTGGATGCTTAATAAGTTGTGACAAGTAGTAGATGTTGCTGTTCCATTTCATGTGTGTGTGTGTGTGTGTGTGTGTGTGTGGTCTGCAGGAGACCCACTTTATTTTTTTATATTTTTGTTGACAAAACATAGCAACATACAAACACAAACATTCTTGTCATAAGAACATTCCATTCTTGGTATGTAATCAATGACTCACAATATCATCACATAGTTGTATATTCATCACCATGATCATTTCTTAGAACATTTGCTTCACTCCAGAAAAAGAAAAAAGAAAAAACTCATACGTATCATACCTCTGACCACTCCTCCTCATTGACCACTAGTATTTCCATCTACCCAATATATTTTAACCTTTGTTCCCCCTATTTTTTTCTATACCCCTACCACTCCCTTTCATTGATCACTAGTATTTCAATCTACTCCGTTTATTTTAACATTTGTTTCCCCATTATTTATTTATTTTTAATCCATATGCTTTACTCATCTGTCCATACCATAGATAAAAGGAGCATCAAGCACAAGGTTTTCACAATCACACAGTCACATTGTGAAAGCTATATCGTTATACAATCATCTTCAAGAAACATGGCTACTGGAACACAGCTCTACAGTTTCAGGCACTTCCCTCTAGCCTCTCTAATACACATTATCTGAAAAGGGGGATATCTATATAATGCGTAAGAATAACCTCCAGGTAACCTCTCAACTCTGAAATCTCTTGGCCACTGACACTTTATTTCGTCTCATTTCTCTCTTCCCCCTTTCAGTTGAGGATATCGTTGTCCTTATATTATAAACAACTGCATGTTCCTGAATGTCAGAGAACTGTGTCTGGACATATGCCCAAGTCTTATATAACGTCTGACACAAGGGAGGTTGTCCTCTACTGGGTTTCCCCAGAAAGGAGATCCTTGAGACCAAGATTTGAGTGTAAGCAGATTATTTGGGAGGTACAGGGGACACTGGTAGGGGAGCAGAGAATTGATATGGGGGAGGAAAGGTAGCCAAGGAAAGAAATGTTATAAAGCCAGTTACCTCAGCAGGTAACTGAAGGTAAATCCCGCTGGGAAATGGTGTCCAATACATGCTTTAGAATTAGTCTACCTTAAGCTCAAAGAGTGAATCATAGAGTATTCCAAGGGGCATGTTAATTTCCTGGCACTTGAGGCCAGCCACGTTCTGGGAGAAGAAAAGGAGATACAGATCCAGGCAATTGGGAATTGACCTAGCACCTTGAAAGGTCTGAGAAGTATGGGTGGGTCCAGGCAGCACTTTCTATGCGGGGGCCCAGTAAGTGGTTGTGGTAGTTAGATTCAGTTTTCAACTTGGCCAGGTGAAGGCACCTAGTTCTTTTGCTGTGGATATGAGCCAATGGTACGTGAACCTCATCTGTTGCTGATTTACATCTGCAGTCGGCCAGGAGGTGTGCCTGCTGCAATGAATGATGTTTGACTTAATTGGCTGGTGCTTAAATGAGAGAGTGCAACATAGCACAGCCCAAGCAGCTCAGCATGCCTCATCTCAGCACTCACAGCTCAGCCCAGGCCTTTGGAGATGCAGAAAGATATCATCCTGGGGAAAGTTGTTGGAACGCAGAGGCCTGGAGAGAAGGCCAGCAGAGACCATCCTGTGCCTTCCCACATAAGAAAGAACCTCAGTGGAAAGTTAGCTGCCTTTCCTCTGAAGAACTAACGAATAAATCCCCTTTTATTAAAAGCTAATCCGTCTCTGGTGTATTGCATTCCAGCAGCTAGCAAACTAGAACAGTGGTGTTCTACAAAGAAAGCTACCTGAACCCATCCTTCTGTCTTCAGGAAGATCCCCTTGTACCCTCCATCCTCTTTATAGTGATAACTTCCGACCCCTTCTGTGAGACACAGTGGAGTGGAGAAGGGTTGGGATTACAGGGCACAAAGTTCAGGGATGGGACTAAGGAGAGTAGATCAATGATCACAAGAGAAAGTAGTGAGTTTCAGGAAAACAATTTTATTGTTGGGTGGTGGAAAGAGGGGCAGCAGGCAGGGGAGAGGACGCAGCTGCCCAGGAAGGAGTGCCTCTGATTTCCTGACTGGGACTGGCTCAGTAGGCACAGATGAATGAAAGAGCCCTCTGGCAGGAAGCTCGGCGCCAGTGGCCACCTGTGAAAAAAGAACCAGAAGGGACCTTCAGCCTCTTCTCTATTCCAACTCAGGCCCCGGGAGGGTCTTTCCTCCACTACCCCCTTCCTCAGTGGAGATAGAGTCTTAAGATCCAGGCCGCCTCAGAGGCTCTGGTTCTCCCTCTCACCTCCTCCATGGGGCACCTTCCACCTCCCAGACCTGCCCCATCCTTTTTGACCTCAGCCCTTTCTCACCTCGCGTACACAAGGTCACACAGTCGCCACCGCGGACCGAAGGCTGACCAGAGGCCCAGAATGAAAAATTCCAGGAGCTGCCATCAATCCAGCTGAAGTGTCTGCATATACCCTAAGGAGGCAGGAGGAAAAGAGTTGGGTTGGGGCATGGGGCAAAGGAAAGACAGATAAGCAGAGCTGGAACTGTCCCTGCTAGGTCATCCTGCAACTGCTGGACCATTTGCTCTAAAGCACTGGTCTGTGATGGACACCGTCCTGGTCAATGCAACACTGGTTCACAGAGGTCAACACCACCACACTCTTTTTTTTTTTTTTTTAAATCTGCAGACATCCCAGAAGGACACAGCTCATCCCTGGAACAGGCAAACTTTTTTAAAATATATTTTTATTATAAACAACAAACATGCATACAAACATCCTTGGCATACAAACATTCTTAACATGGTTACAATCAATGGCTCACAATATCATCACATAGTTGTGTGTCCATCACCATAATCATTTTTTGAACATCTGCATCTTTCCAGCAAAACAAATTAAAAAAAAAATACATGCCCTACCCTTTACCACTCCCTTTCTTTGACCACTAGCATTTCAATCTGCTCAATTTATTTCAACCTTTCTTCCCCTTATTATTTGTTTATTTCTTATCCACATTTTTATTCCTCTGTCCGTGCCATAGATAAAAGTAGCATCAGACACAAGGTTTTCACAATCACACAGTCAGACTGCAAAATCTATATAATTATGCAATCATCTTTAGGAAACATGGCTACTGGACAACATCACCACATTCTATATGCATTCCATTCACTCTGGTCCTATTAAGTGGTAGGGAAGGGGTTGGCAAGACAAGGAAACATGCCCACAGTCTGGCCTAAGTCTTAAGATAGAGGATTTGAATCCAAACCTCCTGACTCTAAATCCTGTCTCTTCCCAATGCCAGGCAGTCCTTCAGGTATTTCACCCAAATGTCCCCTCCTTCAATACCCACCCCAATTTTTCAGAGGGTCATTGAAGGGGAAGCATTAGCAGAGAGTCTCTATAGACAAATCTATAGCAAGCTGAGCTCTAGCTGGGACCAGAGGCTACTCCTCATGCTAGAGCTGTGACCCCACTTACCGAGCCTACAACTCTGCCTCCAATCCAGACTTGGGCAGAGTTGAACTGTCTGACTGACCTTTGGAGTAGGACATTAAACCTGGTGCTGTGAATGGACACGAGGTTTCCCCGGAAGCACTTCTGGCAAGCAGCCTGCAAGACAGGATGAAAGAGGAAGAATGGAGTGGTAGCCAATGGGAACTGAGGACACCTTAGTCTCAGGTCTCTAAGCCTCCAAAATTCAGCCCCACAACTCTTGAAGGCTAAAGACCAAAATGTAACTTCCATTTCCACATGGTCCTCATTTCTGACCCCAATGCCTCTTCAGGCTTCAAATACTGCGGACACCCCCAGATGTCCATATTTCTCCATATGGAAAATAATCAGGGATACAGAGGCTGGAGATATGGCCCCTCTCCTGACCCCAGACCTCAGCTCTGTCAGCCACAGGACACTCACCTGAGCATTAGTGAAACTCCTTTGGGGCCTCACCAGGATGTATTGATTGGCCCTGGATCCAGGGATGCCCACCAGATTTACTGTGTCCTCTGCCCGAGGGCACTGAAAGTCCTTGTCCATCTCACCCGGGACTGAGCCCAACTCCGCGTCCTCTTCTTTCTCAAGGGCATCTTCGTTACCAGAGTCCTCCTCCTCATCTTCCAGCAGTGCTAACTCCCGAGTGGGGGCATCCTCTGCCTCCTGTTCTGGCACGTCCTCATCCTCTGGCAGGGTCTCCTTTTCCAAGGGGCTGTTATAGTTGGGAGTTTCAGCCCCTAGCAGGGAAAAACACAAAGCTTCACATCTTCTCCCACTCCTTCCCAGAACCATGGACAGCTCCCACCTTGCCCTAGGTGTCAAAGTGGGAAATTGTGGTAAGGGAGGGACCTGGAACCAAGTCTTCCTGGGAAGAATCCAACTTCCCACATGAGGTCCTGGTGGACAGCTGTGGGTTTGAGTACTGGATCCATCGTGTACTAGCTTTATTTTTTTTTTTTTTTCATTTGTGAAGTAGGTATACAAGACCTTCTTACCTCATAGGGATGCTATGGGGATTAGAGGAGATAAAGCAGAGAAAATCTCAGCACAGTACATTGTGTCATCTCAAAGTAAAAGCCATTCTTATTATTGTGGCCATCATTAGCACTTGATAGAAAGGACAAAATTGGGAATGTCATAGTAGAACCAAAACTGCTGACATAACAAATGCCCTGAGGAGACCCATCATTCCCAATTTCGGTGTCCCTGGTCCTTTAAATGTGCAGAGATCCTGAAATAAGACATGGCCATGGAAGGATATAGGCATGTGACTCTGACCCCATCTATTATGAAAAGGAGCAAAACAGAGGGATAACAACTGAAGACAAAAGACACTTACTTAGATGAAGAGCGGAAGCTGCCCCAAATAGAAGCGCCAGAAGTAGGGTGAGCTTCATCTTGACTTTACTCTGCAATGGAGAAGACAGTTTGTCTCTCTCTCTCTCTCTCTCTCTCTCTCTCTCTCTCTCTCTCTCTCTCTCACACACACACACACACACACACACACACACACACACACACACACCACAGCCACACCATTACAAAGCCTCCAGAGTGCAGTGGAGAAAAAGAAGGTGAGAACAGAAGTCAGGATGAGTAGGCTAATGCTGAGCCCAATGCCTGACCCTCCAAGACCCTGAGATCTCTTTCTGAATAGAATAAAGCAGAAGATGAGCAGTCACGGTGGTTTTCCTGGGGGCATGGAAGTTAAGAAGGGAATGCTGCATTTATTTTCTGAACTTAATTGGCCCCTCAGAGTCCATGCAACAAGAGAGGCTTGAGAACCAATAATTGCTGGTCTTCCTAGGGACACACAGCATTTACAGAGTGCAAAACTTTAAAAAGCCATACATCCCTCACTTCCTCCACCCTCTGCTATCCCAGCCAGAAAGAGCTGTCACCTACCTCTGAAATCCTCTCCCAACTCACACCCACATGACCTGAAAGCCAGTCATTCAGAACCTGTCAGCCTCGGCTGGGCACATCTGAGAAGACTGAACACTGACCCAGAACCAGCCCTACCACAGCAAGGAAAGCACTCACCTCCCAGAAGTCTGCTTGGGTCCTTAGGAGTTCCCAAAGCTCAGATCCTCCCTTGCTGCATCTGACAGAGACAATGACATTTTATATAGGGACCACGGAGGAAGGTCCCCTGGGGAAGGAGGGTTTGCCCAATGCTGACGGAGACAAGAGAGCTGATAAGAACCATTTCTTCACTTCCCTGGGGAGCCCATCCCTCATTCACTGCCAGTTCTCTCTCAACACCCCTTTTGGGAACCCCGGGGGCCATGTGGGCCCATAATCTGGGTGGCCTATCAGAATCGCTTAGAGAGTTCTTCCGAAATATACAAAACAACCTTGTTTTATTTGTGAGAATGTGAATTGCCACAGACATTTCGGGAACAAAACTGTCAATATCGATTAAAATAAAAAATGCACATATCCCTTGATCAATTTCACTCTTTGGAGACTATCCTTTGGAAATAAAAGCATCAATAAATAAGATTCCTTTTACACAGTTATTTATTGCTTCACTATTTGTAGAAGCAAAATACATGCAAACAATCTGAGCGTCCATCAGTAGGGCATTGAATAAAATGTGTTCCAATTGTTCTACAGAATTTTATGTGGCTAGTGGCTATTAAAAGAACTGGGCCAATCTCTATTACCTTGAAGAGACATGCGTGTTATATTGTGAAGTTTTTTTTTTTTAAGCGAGCTTCAAAGAAAACCATTTGGATTTTTCAGCATTTTCTTTATATAGGATCATGTCATCTGCAAATAGGGAAAGTTTTGCTTTTCTTTCCAAGTTGGATGCCTTTTACTTCTTTCCCTTGCCTAATTGCTCTGGCTAGAAGTTCCAGTATAATGTTGAATGACAGCTATGACAGTGGGCATTCCTGCTTTGTTTCAAATCTTAGAGAGAAAGCTTTCAGTCTTTCACCATTGAGTTTTTCATATATACCCTTAATCTTGTTGAGGAAGTTTCCTTCTATTCTTATGTTTTGAAGCATTTTTATTAAGAAAGGATGATGGCTCTTGTCAAATACCTTTTCTGCATCAATCGAGATGATTATGTGTCTGTCCCCTTCCGATTTCTTAATGTGGTATATTACGTTCATTTATTTTCTTGTGTTGAACCACCCTTTGCAAAGGTGCGATAAAAACCACTTGATCATGGTGTGTATTCTTTTAATGCGCTGTTGGATTCAATTTACAAGTACTTTGTTGAGGATTTTTGCATCTCTGTTCATAGGAGAAAATGGCCTGTAATTTTTTCTTTTGATATATCTATCTGGTATGAGGGTGACGTTGGCCTCATAGAATGAATTAGGGAGTGTTGACTTCTCTTTAACTTTTTGGAAGAGTCTGAACAGGATTGGTGTTAATTCTTGGAATGTTTGGTAAAATTCTCCTGTGAAGTCATCTAGTCCTGGGCTTTTTTTGTTGTTATTGGGAGGTTTTTGATTAGTGATTCAATCTGCTTGTTATTGGATTGTTGAGTTCTTTTTCTTTTTGAGTCAGTGTAGGAAGTCCACGTGTCTCTAGGAATTTGTCCTTTTCATCTAGGTTATCTAATTTGCTGGTAGGCAGTCGTTCGTAGTATCTCATATTGTCCTTTTCATTTCAGTGGGGCTGATGATAATGCTGCACTTCTCATTACTGATTATACTTATTTGTGTCCTCTCTCTGTTTCTCTTTGCCAGTCTATCTAAAGTTTTGTCAATCTTATTGCTCTTTTCAAAGAACTAACTTTTGTCTTTATTGATTCTCTCTATTGGTTTATCATCACTTATGGCCATTCTTGTCTTTGTCATTTCCTTTCTCCTGCTCTCACTAGGTTTCGTTTGCTCTCCTTTCTTCTAGTTTTTCCAGTTTTGAGTAATCTCTGATTTGAAATCTTTCTTCTTTTTTAACATAAGCAATTAGAGCTATAACATTTCCTCTAAGCACTGACTTTGTTGCAACCCATAAGTTTGGGTATGTTGGGTTTTTATTTTACTTTGCTTCAATATATTTCCTAATTTCTCTTTAACCCATTGGTTGTTTAATAGTACATTGTTTAATTTCTGCATGTTTGTGATTTTTCCACTTCTTCCTCTGTTATTGATTTCTAGCTTCATTCTATTGTTATATGAGAAGACACATTGTATGATTTCAATATTCTTTTAAA
Source organism: Tamandua tetradactyla (assembly GCF_023851605.1). Classification (NCBI taxonomy): domain Eukaryota; kingdom Metazoa; phylum Chordata; class Mammalia; order Pilosa; family Myrmecophagidae; genus Tamandua; species Tamandua tetradactyla. The sequence goes on along the minus strand of NC_135335.1, from coordinate 20,206,127 downwards.
TTATAGAGACTTGTTTTGCAACTTAAGACATGGTCTATCTGAGAATGAGCCATGTGCAATTACCTTTATCACAGGTCTTTATTTATTTATTTATTTTTGAGGCGAGAAATCAATTTTATTTTCCATCAAAATGCAATACAAAAATGTAGACATGAAAGTTTTATAGGAAAGGAACAAACAAATAGTAAATGAGAGTACATTAGAAATCATTTAAATTTGAAAACTTTTCCATGATATCAGGCCGATAACCCAAAGCACATATACGTCTCACCTTCAGAATAGCTTTTGTTCACTGGCCAAAGCCCACCCTAAAATGAAGGGTCCCAATGTCTGCTCTACTGGCTCTTAACAAAACTTTTGAGGTCTTCAAGAGAGATAATGCAAATGTTCTAAAAATGATCATGGTGATGATGTTAAGAACAATTGATTGTATAATATGGTTAAACTGTATGTGTGTGGATTTTTTTTTAATTTTATTTTAAAATATTTTTAATTGTCTGTATATAGAAAACATACACTTTTACCTTTGAAATTGGAAAAAAAAATGAAGGAGGACCCCTACCTCACACCATATATAAAAATCAACTCAAAATGGGTTAAAGACTTAAATATAAGACCCAGAACTATAAAAATCTTAGAAGAAAATGTACGAAAATATCTCCAGGACCCTGTGTTAGGCAATGGTTTCTTAGACTTTACACCCTATGCACAAGCAATAAAGGAAAAAAAATAGGTAAATGGTACCTCGTCAAAATTAAAATCTTTTGTGCCTCTAAGGACTTTAACATGAAAATAAAGTGACAACCTAAAGAATGGGAGAAAATATTTGGAAACCACACATCCAATAAGGGTTTAACATCCAGAATATATAACTAAATCCTTCAATTCAACAACAAAAAGACAAACAACCCAATTTAAAAATGGTTTTGTTTAGTATATGTTACCATAATAAAAATTTAAATTTAAATTTAAAAATGGGAAATAACTTAGTCATTTCTCCTCATAAGATAGTTAAATGGCCAAGAGGCACATGAAAAGATATTCAACATCATTAGCCATTAGGAAATGTAAATCAAAATCACAATGAGATGGCACTTCACACCCGTTAGAATGACTACTATTAAAAAATATATAGGGTTTCTGGGGAAATGGCAGACTAGGATAGGCTGAGTTCACTTATGCTCTATGGAAAAACTAGGGAAGTGACCAAAAATGACCAGGTCAGCAGTTCCAAGGTGTAAGTGACTTGAAAGGGTCTCCTACATTATATAGGGAAGTCTTGGATGAAAAAGTGGAGGGATTTGGGAAGGAGAGAATGGGGTAAGGTGCTCAGTTCTGACCCCATTGGCAATAAGAGGCAGTGCCCAAAGTGCCTGCCCCCACAGCTAGCTTGGGAGATCAACCCCCTCAGCACCACAGCTGGAAGATCCCTTGGGGAACTCAAAAGTCAGAAAACTCCTTTTTCCTGTGCACAGAAACCATCCAGGTAGTGCACAGAGCCTACCACACCCCTTTCCATACAGAGGCCCAGAACCTTCAGGAATGCATGGACAAAGAGGTGGGAACAAGGCAGCAAACCATGCCTCATCTGGCACCACTTTGTCCCATACCCCTGTGCCCCACGTCCTGCCCCATGCACAATCCTGATGCCCTGTCCTGTGTCCCTGCACTCCACCCTTGTGCCACACCCCTGTACTCCTTGCATCTTGCCCCATACAGCACCCCTGTACCTTGCACCCCTGTGCCCTGCACCCCTATAGTCATTCCAAGTGGGAATCTGGGGGTCACCAGACTCACTGGGCCCATAAACAGAATTACCACTGAGGTGCACACTGCCCACCCCCAGCCCTGGGGTCAGCAGCATTCAGCACACACTGGGATCAGCAAGACTGACTGAAATTGCACCAGGTCTCCAACCACCTTAGCCATCTGCCACAGTCAGGGAGAGGCAGGTCTGAGGGGAAGAGGAGGCCCCCAAGAGCACCATCTTCTGAGAAGAAATGGAGAGTACAGTCTGAAAAACTGCCCATGTGTCTAGCTTTAAACAGATCCTCAAGTAGAGTTGCATCCCCTGCATGAGGTCTGGGCTTTGGTTTAGCAGGAAATTACTGTGCAAATTGTGCAAAAGAAGACCTTCAGTGCAAACTCAAGCAAATACAAGACCTTAGACAACTGAGGGGGAAATCAACTTTCAAAATAATCCTATTAAGATAGTCAAATGCCTAGAAGCCAAAGAAAATCACAAAGCATATGAAGATTCAGGTAGCCATGGCCCAGCCAAATAACCAAATTAAAACACCAACCAAATTGCACCAGAATTTGAAGCAATGAGTCAAAAATGTTCATATAAATCTCCTACATAAATTCAGTGCGTTGGCTAATGACTTAAGGAGATCAAGAAGACACTAGAAGAGCATAAAGAAGAATTTGAAAGACTAAATAGAAAACTAGCAGAGATCACAGGGATGAAGGAAACTGTAAACCAAATTAAAAATACACTAGAGAAATACAACAGCAGATTTGAAGAGGTAGAAGAAAGAATAAGCTAACTAGGGAACAAGACAATTGAATTCAAGTGCACAAAAGTAAAAATGGCAAGATGGAAAAATTGGAATTGGGTCTCAGCAAAATGATGGACAACAAATATAAGAATCACTGGTGTCCCAAGGAGAAGAGAAAAGTAAAAAGCTAGGAAAATTAATTGGGGAGATAATAGGAGGAAACTTCCCAATCCTTATAAAAGACATTAAGATGCAAATCAAAGAAGCCCAATGTGCTCATTTGAAATTCTTATGTACCCCCCAAAAAGCTATGTTTTCTTTCCCGGTCTGGCCCTGTGGGGACAGCCCTCATTGTTTAGAGTTAAAACTTGGATTGGACTGTTTCCATGGAGATGTGACACACCCAGTTCTGGGTGTAGCTTTTGATTAGCTGGAGATGTGATTCCACCCATTCAAGGTGAGTCTTACTAGTCCTTTAAAAGAGGAAACATTTTAGAGAAACCTCAGATCCAGATGTTTAGAGAACACTTGCTTCAGAGTTAACAGAGACACAGATGTTTGGAAATGCCTAGAGTGAAAACAGAGAGAGCAGATGCCTAGACATGAGCAACCCAGCATATGTCACCATGTGCCTTCCCATGAGATGTTAAGCAAGCCAGATCCCAGAGCTGTGTCCCAGAAGAGCTCAGTGAAGGCCCACTGATGCTTAGAGAGGAAACCACTGACATCAGAAGCTGGAAGCAACAGAACCAGAAGCAAGGACCAGCAGATACCAGCCACATGCCTTCCCATGTGACAGACATTAGCCTTTCTTGAGTTAAGGTATCTTTTCATGGATACCTTAGTTTGGTCATTTTTCTGACCTTAGAGCTATAAACTTCTAATGTAATAGATTCTCTTTATAAAAGTCATTCCATGAACCTGGAGAATTTCGGTTGGTAACAGAGACAATCAGGAGATAAAAAATAGGGTAAAATATTGGGTAATTGGAGCTGAAGGGATACAGATTGTACAACAGGACTGATTGTAAAAATTCATAAATGGATAGCACAGTACTACCTAACTATAACAGAATAATGTTAGAACACTGAATGAAGCTGAATGTGAGAATGGCAGAGGGAGGAGGCCTGGGGGCACAAATGAAATCAGAAAGAGAGATAGATGATAAAAACTGAGATCATATAATCTAGGAATGCTAGAGTGTATAATGATAGTGACTCAATGTACAAATTTAAAAATGTTTTTGCATGAGGAAGAACAAAGGAATGTCATTACTGCAGGGTGCTGAAAATAGATGGTAATTAATATTAAAATTTTTTAACTTATGTGTGAGACTAAAACAAAAACTGTTTATTTGGTACAAAATTTATATTTTGGCTAGTGCAGCTCCTGCTATAAGTAATGTGGAAAGCTTAATTGAACACCATAAGTATATGGAACCTTGAGTAGGGCATAAAATTTTGTAAGTTTGTCCAGAGTCATGCCCAGATAAATCCCACAGTGATTTGAACAGTGACTAGAAAAGTATTTGCAAAGCCCCTTGGGGGGATGGTGAGAAAGGGGGGAAATTAAACTTCCCCAAGTAGAGAATTGTTGATATTCTCACAAGCAACAGAGACAAACAAAACAATAGGCTGAGCCCCCAATCCTGGGGTTTGTTCATATGAAACTTAACCCCGTGAGGGATATGTTAAGTCTACTTAAAATTAAGCCTAAGAGTCACCCCCAAGAGAACCTCTTTTGTTGCTCAAATGTGGCCTCTCTCTCAAGCCAACACAACAAGCAAACTCACTGCCCTCCCCCTCTCTACATGGGACATGACTCCCAGGGGCGTGGACCTTCCTGGCAATGTGAGAGAGAAATCCTAGAATGAGCTGAGAATCAGCATCAAGGGATTGAGAAACCTTCTCGACCAAAAGGGGAAAGAGTGAAATGAGACAAAATAAAGTGTCAATGGCTGAGAGATTCCAAACAGAGTCGAGAGGTTATCCTGGAGGTTATTCTTATGCATTAAATAGACACCACCTATTTAGTTAAGGTAATGGAGAGGCTGGAGGGAACTGCCTAAAAATGTGGAGCTGTGCTCCGGTGGCCATATTTCTTAAAGATAATTGTATGATAATACAACTTTTGCACTGTGACTGTGTGGTTGTGAAAGCCTTGTGTCTGATGCTCCTTTTGTCTACCTTATCCATGGACAAGTAAAACATATGGATTATAAATAAATAAAATAATAGGGGGAACAAATGTTAAAATAAATTTAGTAGGTTGAAATGCTGGTGATTGGTGAAAGGGAGGGGTAAGGGGTATGGAATGTATGGATTATTTCTGTTTTATTTTGATTTCTTTTTCTGAATTGATGCAGATGTTCTAGGAAATGATCATGATGATGAATATGCAACTATGTGATGATATTGTGAATTACTGATTATATATGTAGAATGGAATGATCATATGTTACGAACGTTTTTGTTTGTTGTTTTATCTAAAAAAAATTTTTAATTAATAAGTAATTTTTTTTAAAGTATGCTCAGAGCAACATCTTAAATCTAAAAATAAAAAAATTTATTCCATTTCTGGTATATTGCATTCTGGTAGCTTTAGTAAATGAAGACACCAATGAACCACAAATAGAACAAATCCAAACAGGCCTACTTATGACACATACTAATCATTCTGTAATATATTGAAGAGAAGCAGGAAGGTCCAAAAGCAGCAAGAGAAAAGTGACTCACCACGTACAAGGGAAACCACATAAGACTGAGTTCAGACTATCCAATAGACACCAGGAAGGTGAAAAGACAATGGTATGATATACTGAAGATCCTGAAAGAAAAATACTTCCAACCAAGAATTCTTTATCCAACTAAATTGTACTTCAAAAGTGAGAGAGAGAGAAAAAATAAGCTTTAAAACAAAAAAAAATGTTATTGGAGATAAAGAGGGACACTTTATTGTGATAAAAGAGTTGGGGAAAAGTGAGAGAGAGATTAAAATTTTCACAGAAAAACAAAGGCTGAGAGAATTTGTCAACAAGTGACTTGGCCTACAAGAAATATGAAAAAGAGTTTGGTCAGTTGAAAAAAAAAGGAGGAGAGAGAGGTCTGGAGGAGGGCACAGAATTAAAGAATATCAGCAAGAATAACTTAAAGGATAAAAAGAGAGGGCAGGAAATGAATATATAGCTCTGACAGATAAAATCTAAAGTATAAGATGGTAGATTCAAGAATGCCTTTACAATAATTACTTTGAATGTTGACAGACCAAACTTACTAATTAAGATACAGATTGGCAGAATGGATTAAGAAATATGGTCCAGCTATATGCTGCTCACAAGAGACTCATCTTAGACCCAAGGATACAAATAGATTGAAAGTGAAAGGAAGGAAGAAAGATGTTCCATGCAAGCTGTAACCAAAAGAAAGCAGGAGTACTATACTAATATCAAACAAAATAGACTTTAAAAGAAAAGACATCATAAGAGACGAGGAAGGACACTACACATTAATAATTCACTTAGATGAAATAACAATCATAAATGTTTATGCTCCCAATCAAGAAGCTCCAAAGTACCTGGGGTAAACATTGGCAAAACTGAAGGGAGTGATAGACATTTCACAATAATAGTGGGATACTTCAATACACCACTCTCCTCTATAGATAGAACAACCAGGCAGAGGATCAGCAAAGAGATAGAGAACTTAAAAGATTTGATAAATAAATTAGACTATCTAACAGACATATATAGATCATTATAGCCCAAAACACCAGGATATACCTTCTTCTCTAGTGCTCATGGAACATTCTCCAAGATAGATCATATACTGGCCTATTATAAATTTTAGAAGATTGAAATTATTCAAAGTATTTACTCTGATCACAACAGAATGAAGCTAGAAATCATTAACCACTGAAGGAAGAACCAGAACTTTCACAAATATGTGGAGATTAAATAACACCCTTACCAATGACATATTCCAAGTTTATTCTCGAATGTCGAGATAATGGGTAATTGGAGCTGAAGGGATACAGACTGTGCAACAGGACTAGATACAAAAACTCAAAAATGGACAGCACAATAATACCTAATTGTAAAGTAATCATGTTAAAACACTGAATGAAGCTGCATCTGAGCTATAGGTTTTTTTTTTTTTGTCTGTCTGTCTGTTTGTTTGTCTTTTTTTTTCTTTTTCCTTTTCTTTTTTTTTACTATTATTTTTTTTTATATTTTTCTCTATATCAGCATTCTATATCTTTTTCTGTTGTTTTGCTAGTTCTTTTCCTAAATCGATGCAAATGTACTAAGAAATGATGATCATGCATCTATGTGATGATGTTCAGAATTATTGATTGCATATGTAGAATGGAATGATTTCTAAATGTTGTGTTAATTTCTTTTTTCTTTAATTAATAAAAAAATAATAATAACACCCTTAAACAATTAGCAAGTCAAAAAAGAAATTGGTAAATATCTGAAGATGAGTGAAAATGAGAATACAACATATCAGAACTTATGGGCTACAGCAATGGCTGTGCTGAAAGGAAAATTTTTTGCCCTCATTGCCTATATTAAAAAAGAAGAGAGAGAAAAATCAAGGGCTTAACTGCTTAACCGTAAAAACTAGAGAAAGAACAGCAAATTAACCCCAAAGCAAATAGAAGAAGAGAAATAACAAAGTATAAAGCAGAAATAAATGAATTGGAGAAAAAAAACAATAGAAAGAATCAACAAAACCAAAAATTGGTTCTTTAAATAAATCAGTAAAATTGATTAACCTCTAGCTAGCTGGCCAGGGAAAAAAGTGAGAGGATGCAAATAAACAAAATCAGAAATGAGAGGGGGTCATTACCATGGACCCTGGAGAAATAAAAAATAATAAAGAAATAGTTACTATGAACAACTATATGCCAACAAACTAGACAACTTAGATGAACTGGACAAATTCCTAGAAATACAAAAACACGCTACACTGACTTGAGAAGAAATAGAAGATCTCAGCAAACCAATCACAAGTAAAGAGATTTAATCAGTCCTGAAAACTCTTCCTACAAAGAAAAGCCAAGGGCCAAATGGCTTCAAAGGGAATTTTATCAAACATTCCAAAAGAGAATTAACACTCTTCCAAAAAATTGAGAAACGAGGAACACTACCTGGGATGGTTAGGTTCTGATGTCAGTCTGGCCAGGTGATGGTGTCCAGTCATTTGGCCAGGCAAGCACTGGCATAACCATTACTGCAATGATATTTCATGGCTTGTTGATAAACCAGAAGGTTGGTGTGTATTAAATCATCAGTCATTTGATTTGTATCTGTAGCTGATTACATCTGTGATCAACTAAAGCGTTTCTCCACAATGGGAAAATCCAATCAGTTGAAGGCTTTTAAGGAAAAAGAGAGAATCCTCACTGTTCCTTCAACCAGCAAGTCTCTCCTGGGAATTCATTGAGACACTTCATTGGGGTTGTCAACCTTGTAGCCTGCCTTAGGAATTTGGAACTCTTGCATTTCCACAATTACATGAGATGCTTTTATAAATCTTATATTTACCAGTATCTCATGTTGGTTCTGTTTCTCTAGAGAGCCCTAACACAGAACTTAACTCATCTTATGAAAGTAGCATCATTCTAATATCAAAACCTCATAAAGATGCCATAAGAAAGGAAAACTACATGTGACTCACCCAACTGTGGGTGGAACCTTTTGATTAGATGGTTTCCATGGAGTTGTGTCTCCACCCATTGGTGGGTCCTTTACTGGAGTCCTTTAAGAGGAAACCATTTTGGAAAAATCTTCAGAGCTAACACAGATAGAGATGTTTGGAGATGCAGAAAGAAAATGCCCCTAGAGAAGCTGTTTGAAATGAGAAGCCGAAGGACCAGAAGATGCCAGCCATGTGCCTTGAAAGATCTGCCTTCCTTCAGTCAAATTATTTTTTTCTGGATGCCTTAGTTTGGACATCTTTTATGGCCTTAGAACTGTAAACTTGTAACTTAATAAACTCCCTTTATAAAAGCCAAAAAAAAAAAAAAAGAAAAAAGAAAGAAAGGAAAACTCCAAGTTCAGCTCCCTAATGAATATAGATGTAAAAATTCTCAGTAAAATACTAACAAATCAAATCCAATGACACATTAAAAGAATTATACACTGTGACCAAGTTGGGGTTTATAACAAGAATGCAAGAGTGGGTCAACACAAGAAAATCAATCCCCCCCCCCAAAAAAAATCAATCTCAGTAATACAGCACATTAATAAATTGAAAGGGAAAATAACATGATCATCTCAACTGATGCTGAAAAGGCATTTGACAAAATTCAGCATCCTTTTCTGATAAAAATACTTCAAAAGGTAGGAGTCATAGGCAACTTCCTCAATATGATAAAGGACATTTATGAAAGAGCCATAGCCAGCATTGTATTCAAAAGTGAGAGATTGAAAGCCTTTCCCCTAAGATTGGAAATAAGGCAAGGATGCCCTCTGTCACCACTATTATTTAACATTGTACTAGAAGTTCTACCTAGAGCAAATCAGGCAGGAAAAAGGAATAAAAGGTACCCAAATTGGAAAGGAAGAAGTAAAACTTTATTTGCAGATGAGATGATACTATACTTAGAAAATCCTGAAAAATCTACAGCAAAGTTTTTTGAACAAATAAACAAAGTCAGCAAGGTAGTGGGATATAAAATGACTGTGCAAAAATCAGTAATGCTTCTGTTTACAGCAATGACCTAACTGAGGATACAATTAAGGAAAAAATTCCATTCAAAATAGCAATGAAAAGAATCAAGTATCCAGAAATGAACTTAACTAGGGACGTAAAGGTCTTGTACCCAGAAAACTACATAACATTGCTGAAAGAAATCAAAGAAGATCTAAATAGGTGGAAAGACATTCTCTGCTCATGGATAGGAAGGTTAAATGTAGATAGGATGTTAATTCTATCCAAGTTGATCTATAGATTCAACACAATACCAATCAAAATGCCAACAACCTACATTGAAGACTTGGAAAAGCTAGCTATCAAACTCAGTTGAAAGGGAAAGAGACCAACCTCAAATAGCTAAAAACATCCTAAAAAATAAAAACAAAGTGGGAGTACTAATATTTCCTGATTTTAAAGCTTATTATAAAGCCACAGTGGACAAAACAGCATGGTACTGGAACAAAGATAGTAGTATTGGCCAATGGAATTGAATTAAGAGTGTGGAGATAGACTACCAAATCTATGGTATACTGATCTTCAGCAAGGCTGCCAAATCCACTAAACTGGGACGAAATAGTCTTTTCAATAAATGGGTATGGGAAAACTGGATATAGATAGCCAAAAGAATGAAAGAGGACTCTTACCTTACACCCTATGCAAAAATTAACTCAAAGTGGATCAAAGACCTAAATATAAGAGGCAGTATCGTAAAATTCCTAGAAGAAAATATGGGGAAACATTTTCAAGACCTAGCAATAGTAGGTAGCTTTCTCAACTTTACATCCAAAGCGCAAGCAACAACAAGAAAAAATACAATATTGGGAATTCCTCAAAATCAAATGCTTTTGTGCCTCAAAGAAGTTTCTCAAGAAGGTAAAGAGGCAGCCAATTCAATGGGAGAAAATATTTGGAAATCACATATGGATAAATGTTTCGTATCCTATACACATAAAGAAATCATACAACTCAACAACAAAAGGAAAAACAATCCAGTGGAATGAAGACATGAATAGACAATTTTCTGAAGAGGAAATACAAATGGCTAAAAAACAGATGAAAAGATGCTCATTTTCATTAGCTATAGGGAAATGCAAATCAAGACTACAGTCAGATAGCACCTCCCACCTATAAGAATGGCTGCTATTAAAGAAACAGAAAACAACAAATATTGGAGATGTAGAGAAACAGAAACACTTATACGTGGCTGGTGGGAATGTATAACGGGACCGCCACTGTACAAGACAGTTTGGGAGTTCCTAAGAAAACTAAACATTGAGTTGCCCTGCAACTTGGCTATGCCAACACTTGGTACATACCCAGAGGAACTGAAAGTAGTGACATGAACAGATATTTGCACACTGATGTTCATAGCAACATTATTCACAATTGCCAAAAGGTGAAAACAATCCATGTGCCCATCAACATGCAAGTGGACAAACAAAATGTAGTGTATACATGGGATGGAAAATTATGCAGCAGTAAGATGAAATGAGGTCCTAAAGCATATGACAACATAGATGAACCTTGAGGACATAATGCTGAGTGAAACAAGCCAGATACAAGAGGATAGATACTGCATGATTGAACTATTATGATCTTGGTAAAGGTAAATTCAGAGGCTTAGGAGACCTAGAGATACACAGAAGCTAGAGATAGGTGAATAGTTAGATAATTTAAGTTCAACCTCATTAGATAATGAGGTTGAACTTAAATGTAAGGGGATGGATAGAAGTGAAGGCAGTTCATCAGTGGGTTTGTAAGTCATATTGTTGCCATACTGAAGGTGAACATGTTTGAAAGGGGTTGCATAGAACCAGGTATCTCACCAATTAACACTGCAAATATAAGCAAGTTCCTGCATGAACTACTTCAAAGGTATGAATCTTGTACAAAGAGTAAATAATAGAGGGGTATAAGGGGCAAACTACTACTGCATGCTTTAGCCTATGTTTGACAAGAAAACATCAAGAGTACCATAACAATAACAGGGGTAAATCATTGATGGGGAAGGACAAGAGTTAAAAGGAGGTTTAGATTTTCTATCTGGTGAGCGTGTGTTTATCTCTTATTTTTCTGTTTAGAACCATGAACACTGTCTAAAATTGAAAGTGTTGATGATTGTACAACCAAGTGAAGATAATGTAAACATGGCTTGTTTACTTTGGACATTATCCATGGTGCCCAGTGGATGGAGGGGACTGAAGGATCCATTGACTGAGAAGCAAAATGGCAAACTGTGTGTATACATATGACGGAATATTGTATGGCTACAGAAAGGACCTAGACCATGAGACATGAAACGAGGTGAATGAAACTTGGGGACATTACGCGGTGCAAAATAAGCCAGAAACAAAACAAAAAATATTTTATGGTCTCTTTTAGAAAATACTTATAAGAAAATCGGGGCCTTGATTGTAAGCTGTTATAGCAGTCACATTTAGGCCAGAGCGGTAACATTATTTCTAGATTTTGAAATTCTGTGCTATATATGTATAACCTGGTAATTCCCTGAAACACCAAAGACTCCAAGTTGAAATTCTGCAGGTCCGAATGTCAGCATTGCTACATACAACAACTGTTAAAGAAACTGAAAAAGAGATCAGACTTCCATTAGAGATAACGAAGCCAATCTGGTAGGGACTAAAGTAATTCAGAAAACAAGGTAAAAGATGACATTGGATTTTAGAACTTCATCTACTGTATGAGACCAGAGAAAGAGAGGTTTATTTCATCCAAAACCTAAATTTTCTGTAGCACATAATCCAACTCAACCTGTCTGGATTGATCATTTAAACAATTCAAACACATGGAACCCAGAATGGAAGCCAGAGCTTCTAATTTTGTATAGCTTAATGTAATACCTGTATACATCCCAGAGTATTTGGGGGAAGATAATTAAAAAGTATTGACAAAGTCCCTTGAAAGACTGGAGAAAAACCATGAAACTATTAAATTTTGCCACCAGGGAAAACCCTGATACTGTCTCAGACATTAGGAACTCCCAAGTCAATAGGCCAAGCCCTTGATCTTGAGACTTGCTCTTATGATGCTTATTTCTGTAGCAGAAGTTAAGCCTACCTATAATTATGCCTAAGAGTTACTCCCAGAAAACCTCTTTTGCTTCTTGGATGTGGCCTCTCTCTTTCTAAGCCCAACTCTGCAAAGAAAATTATTACCCTCCCCCTTACATGGGACATGATATCCAGGGGTGAAAGTCTCCCTGATAACATGGGACATAACTCAACGGGTGACTGGCCCTGGCACCGTGGGATCAACAAAGTCTTCCTGACCAAAAGTGGGGAAATAAATGTAACAGAATAAGAAATAGTGGCTAAGAGAGTTCAAATAGAGTTGAGAGACTATTTGGGAGGCTACTCTTATGCAAACTTCAGCTAAATATTGCTAATCACCATGGTTTGCCAAACCCCAACCAATACCATTCCTGCCAACCCTAAAGAATATCTAGGGCTCTTTCTGAGATTCTCCAAAAGTTTCATACACTAAAATTACTTTCCAGAAACCTACAACCTCCAGATGGTTCTTAGGCCAGATATGCCCTGAAATCCAGAGGGGACAGCCTCTCCAAGAGCATCAACTAGTTCCATCCCACTATCCCATATTCTCGACACCCCTTTCCAACATGAGAAAGTTAGAACAGCCATAGCTCAAATGCTCCTAAATATGTGGGGAAGGCTCAAAGGAGAAGGAGGATTATAACAGATAAAACAGGATTTAACAAGTAAGTATGACTGCTGAATCATTATATTGATATTTATTTTAGTCTCCAGCGTCTTGGAGCAGCTAGAAGGAAAAGCCTGAAATCGTGGAACTGTAACCCGCACCAAACTCTGAAACCTATTTTGTAAGTACTTGTTATAATGTACTTCAAATTGTATTGCTTTTTTGTACATATGTTATATTTTAAAATAAAAAAACATTTAAAACATGGAAAATTACAAGTTTTGAAGAAAATGTGGAGAAATAAGAACACTCACTCATTGCTGATAGGAGTAAAATGGTACAGCCACTGTGGAAGACAGTTTGGCAGTGCCTCAGAAAATTTAGTATAGAATGACTCAGCAATTCCACTTCTAGATATATACCCAGAAGAACTGAAAGTACATATTCAATTAGATATTCGCACATCGATGTTCAGAGCAGCATTATTCACAATTGCCAAAAGATGGAAACAGCCCATGTGTCCATCAGCAGATAAATGGAGAAGCAAAATGTGGTGTATACATGTAAAGGAATATTATTCAGCCATAAAAAAGAGTAACGTTCTGCTACATGCTACAGCATGGATGAAACTTGAAGGCACCATGCTGAGTGAAATAAGGCAGACACAAAAGGACAAATATTGTAGGACCTCACTGTTACAAAGTAATGAAGTGAGCAAACTCATGGAATCCAAGTCTAGACTATAGGATACCAGGGGACAAGGTGGGGGTATGGAATAGGGATTCAAGACTTAAGACATAAAAAGTTTCTATTTTGGACAATGGAAAAGTTTGGTAATGGACGGTGGTGATGGTAGCACATCACTGAGAATGTAATTAAAACAACTTTGAATTACATCTTTGGATGTGGTTAAAAGGGGGAATTTTAGATTGTATGTATGCTACTAGAGTAAAAGAAAATTAAATCCATGGAACGGCACAATGCAATCAGGGAACCCTAAGTTAAACTATGGATTGTAGTTAATAGCACAGCTATAAACATGTGCTTTCATCAATTTTAGCTAATGTGCCACACCAATGCAGGGTGGTAATAATAGGCTGGCAGTTGGGAACCCTGTATTTTATGCATGATTGTCCTGTAAATCTACAATTTCTCTAATAAAGGAAGAAAGCAAAAAGAAAAACGTTTGGTAGAATAGCTTTGCAATGTAAGTGCTTATCTTTGAATTTACATTCAAGGACCATGGAGCTGGAATGCTAAAAAGAGCTCCCACCAGCTTTTTGACCTTGGTGATCCCCAAGAGCCAGAGAGGAGAGAGAAGACAAAGAGAAGAAGATGGTTGTTTTCCTTCTTTTTATCACTTTGCATTGCTTCAGCGGCTATGACAAATGTGTGCTAATTCAGTAATTTCAGAAGAAATCTTATTAAGATTTTTTCAAATACATGTGCTCAGACCCCACCCTGGGAAATTCTGATTGGCTAGTAGATCTAGAGTGGAAGGCAAACGTCTGCATTGTTTTTCAAGAGTTTCCCAGCTTGAAACTGATTTTCCTGATTGAAAAGGGGTCTGGAATTCACTTCTCTGGGAATCCCCAGGCACAGGAAGTACTTGTGTATACCTAACTCCACTTTACTTTCAGAACTTAACTATTCACTTGGTCAACTTAACGGCTTCATTGCGGTAACCTTTACTGCAAATCTTTTAAATGCTGTGCATTGCATGTTGTCTCATTTAATCCTTAAAAACCCAGTGTGCAAGGTGGATAATAGCTCCATTTTCCAGTTGAGGAAACTAAGGCTCAGTGTAGCTCCTGACCCATTCTGCTCCCTGCCCTCGCTGAATCTATAACTTTTCATAGCTCCCTGGGTTTGTCCTCCGTGGCGCTGGTCTCAGCGAGTCATTTTACCTATTGTGTAAGATTATTCAGTTGGTGGGTTAATATCTATCTCCTTCCCTAGACTATAAGCTCCATGACATAGAGACAATGTCTGTTTACCTACTTTTGTGGTCTCACTGCCTAGTACAGTGCCTGGCACATTATAGGCCCTCAATGAATATTTATTGAATAAATGAATGGCTAAGTAAACTGCTCAAGTAAAAATCGGGTTTGGGATTCAAATCCAGTTCTCTCTGGCACATGATTTCCCTCCCTTTCCATGTGCTTGTCTGTTGTGCATCCAAAACTATGCCGGCTGGGTGTATAGTCTTTGCCCTCCTTTGCTTACCATATAACTGGTAAAATGAGAAAAATCCAAGGAAAAGAATTCAAAACCAAGTTTGGAAGCACTCCGTCTTTTCAAAAGGAAGTCCATAGTAGAAGAGAGCAGGGGACACTTCATGAAAACAAGTTGCTGGTCCCTGTCTGGATGGATTGGCTGTGAATGGAAGGGAAGGGCATGCCAAGTAGAAGGAACAGCATGAGCAAAGGTATGGAGGCGAGACGAGCAAGGAATATGCACAGGATAGTGTTATTCTATCCATAACTAAAGTTAATGCTATCTACATTATGAAGAGGTGGGGAAGATAAGGAAGAAGGATTTCCTTGAGCCAAGGAATGGAGCTTAAAGAGACAGAGGCAGGAATCAAAGGAGTGAGTCTCCTCTACATGAACTGTGAGCTGAGTTCTGTTCTCTCCCGTCCCTAGGTCCTCGGTGCAGAATCACTTTGTGGACTGGATAGAGCTATTACAATCAGAGAGTGGCAAGATGGAGCTGAGTCTTGGAAGGTCAGTTGGCTGCTCAGTCACTCCACCAGCTGACGGAAGTCTCTCTTTTAGGTCACCACCATCCAGGGTCTGAAACCCACAGCTCAGCGACCCTGGAAATTCCATTTTGTCAACATTCAATGGAGTTGTAGTGCTCTGTTTGAGAGTGTGGTTTCTGGAGTCAGACAGTTTGAATCCAAGGTCTACCAAATAATAACTACACGATCCTGGACATGTTTCTTAACCTCTCTGTGCCTTGTTTTCCTTGTTCATAAAGTGGAGATAACAAGCCCTACCACACTGGGTAGTTAGAAAGAGCAAATGAGAGAATGTGTGTGTGGCAGACATGCTGGGAGCTGCCAGCCATCCCACCCCTTCTTGTGGTTTCTGGAATTCCTCTTCCAATGGGTCTTGGGACACAGGTATCCCAATATTGAATACAAAAGTACCACGTAGATTTCTAGTCTCCTTTGCAACTAAGTCCTATGACTAGGCTGTACCAAATATAAGCATCTGTTCAAGGCTTCGAATCTGTAGCTAGTGACACACACAAAATAAGGACCAAGAAGGCCTCTTATGGAAGTAATGATGGCAACATCAAGTTTCTTGGGTTGCAATGGCCATAGGGGTGTTGAGTAGAGGCAGGGTTCAGGCCCTACAGCATCCCTAGCATCACCCTTACCGTCACAAGGTCTGGCTGTTAGAAACAGCTGGATTCTGTTGCCTGGTTTTGGACCCAAGCCTGGTTCTCTAGCCCTTCCTATAATTCTATGAACTACCCCAATTCCTTTTAAAATGCTTTGTTTTTTTACTCAGATCAGCCAGGGAGAGTTTCTGTTGCCTGCCACGAATAGCCCTGACTGATGGCAGCATTCATCACAGGAACTGGCATTTGGTAATTGCTCAATAAAGGACAGCTACTCTCATTATGCTCAGAAGTAGTCAAAGTCTTTGGGACTCAACTGTATTAATTAAACTCTTGAGAGTTTGATGTCTATATCTGGTGTCAATGGCACTGATAAACCTAAATAACAAGGGGCCCCTGATCAGCACATTCTCTCCCTGCATCATAAGCTACAGTTTGGGGCGGGCCACGGTGGCTCAGCAGGTAAGAATGCTTGCTTGCCAAGCCCGAGGACCCAGGTTCAACTCCCAGTGCCTGCCCATGTAAAAAAATAAAAAAAATAAAAAATAAGCTACAGTTTGCTCTGTAGATCAGATTTTGAATGGAAGCAGAAAGCTAGAAGCCTTCGTATGCAATGTCTTTGAGCTAGGATGGCCATCATGCCTGTTCCAGTCTCAGACCTGCCCCTTCCCCCAAGAAGTGTTGGAGGAACACTGCAGGAAACTGGATTTCAAGGATACTCTTCCTGGCCCCAAAGTTCCTATAGAACTTGGATGTCCCTAAACAGACTCAGTCATACATCTCTTTATCAGCACTTCTATGGGACACTGCAACAGATCTGACCACCTGCATTGAACCTTTACTGATCTCATCCTCAGGGGTTCATCCCAAATTTAGATGAGAGAGCTTGCTGTAGAGCATGCCGAGCACTGAGGGCTCTGCCCTGCTTCAAGTGTGGGCTGCTGTGAACTCTACACGGCATGTGTGTGCTGGGTACCAACCAGAAGTCACCTTGGAGAAGGTGGCCACCACCAAAGACCATTGCAGCTTGAAGGAAGCTTCAGATACCGCACTCAACCCAATCCAGCCTTCACCTCCATCTGCTGCCTCCTCACACCCTGCACCAGGGTATCTCCACCTGGAAACTATGGATAGGTTTCCAGGAGCCATGAACTCTACAATCATAGACAACGTATGATGGGATGGTTCTAGAGTGAGGGTCAAAATCTTCATGAGTTTCTTTTTTGACCCCCTAAAATGTCAAAAATTTCTTGCGATTGTGGGACTGAGGTCCAATTTTCTTCCCGGTTGTCAGCTGGGAAGCTTAGAACCTCTAAGCTTTGCTTAGAGGATGATTTGCTCTCTTCTTCACCAATGAAATCCTGCTTGAGCCTTGTAATACATGCTCTGCATAATACCTAGGCTGTGATTATGATGGGTTTTGCTCCAGGATTAGATTACATTATACAGCACCGTTGACCTTCAAGAGAGGGAGATTGTCTAGCATGGGTTGGATCTAATCAGGTGAGGCCTTAAAAGGCCTGGATTTTTCCTGTAGTCAGAGATTCAAAGCCTGAAGAGGACTCGACATGAGAGAAATTGTCCATTGCTGACTTTGAGAATGGAAGTGGATATGTAGCCAAGAATGCAGGCAGCCATGGACCCAAGAGAGGCCCCCAGCTGACAACCGGGAAGAAAACTGGACCTCAGTCCCACAACTGCAAGGAATTGAATTGTCCCAACAACCATGTGAACTTGAAAGAGGACCCTGAACTCCAGATGAGAACGCAATGTAGCCAACATCTTGACTTTAGCTTTGTGGAAACCTGAGCAGAGAACCCAGTCACACTGTGCCCAGACTTCAGACCTATGAAAATGTGTGTTGTTTTAAGTCACTGAGTTTGTGATAATTTGTTAGATAGCAATGAAAAACTAATACAGATCCCAAGGCCCATCTCCTTCCCAGGATTCCAGGATGAAATTTGGTGCAATTCGGGGTGGAGGGTATGGGCTTGAGGACCTACTGATAAAGAACTCAAGAGTAACAGAGCAGGAAAGATGGACATAGAGCTAGAAGAGGTTCATTTCAGTTCAGAGGTTCCACCATGCTTCCATTCAGACTACAAGACACCAGGTAGTCTTTTGCACTTTCAAGTTCTGTTCACAGAGAGATGATGAACTCCAGGGGCCAGACCTCCAGGGCTGAACAACCAACTGCTAACTGGGCTTGGCCAACATCCCCATGGGGCAGATAAGAGGTGGTGAAAGTGCTAACGCCACCCCAGGGTGAGTAGCCCAGGAGATAGGGACCTGGGCCGTTGCTCTGTGCAATCAGCCTCAATAGCAGCTCCTCTGACACTTCCTTATTGGATATCCAAACAGTTGACATAGACCAAGAGTGTCAGAGCTGGAAGGGCTCTTCCAGAAGATCCAGTCCAGCCACCATGTCTCAGACGTGGAAAGTGACTGGGTCCAGGGTAACTGGACACAGATACCCTGACACTTAGTTAGGGCTCTTCCTGTTCCTTCTGTAAGATTTTTCTCCATCCTTGACAGAGGGATTATGTCTGCAGCCAGCATCTCCCCTGGCCCACCTTCTACCTTCTATGTATTTCCAATCCATCTACTTCTTTCCATCCTACTGCCACCTCCCTCACCTACCATGTTTGATAAACTTCATCAGAGCATTTTGCCTCCATGTTTTCCTTTCAGTGTCTTCCTACTGCACAAACAATTAATCCAAACTCTATACCATGACTTATTAGGCTCTCCATGATCTGGCTCTTGTCTACTGGTCTGAGCTCAATGGTCTGATACTTGTTATAGTGGTTCCAGCTTCATTGACCAATCTAGAGCCTTTATACTGCTCCTTATCACTGTCAGGTTTCAGCTCAAATGTTACCTCCTCAGAGGAGCCTTCTCTGATAACTTTTTCTAAAGACACTCACCCCATCCCAGTCTCGTTAGTTTCAACTCATCTCATATATTTCCACCAGTGCATTTACTAAAATAATATGGTCTTGTTTATGTATTGTTTCTTGTTTATCATCTTCTTCTCCCAATGAGAAGTAAATTCTCTGAGAACAGGGATCTTGCTCACTTTCACTGCCTAGAACTGTGCCCAGCTTCTAGGAGGAGATTTTCCATTACATGTTGAGTTAGTTCATCAATTAGTAAATTGAACTTTGCACCCTGAGAAAGCCCAGCTGAATTTAGGACAGATAATAAGTCCATTCATTTATTTCAATTCTACGAGTATGCCTAAGCCCTACCTCCATGAGCCTGGATGAGGCTCTGTTTCTGAGTAATTCATTCATTCATTTATTCATTCAATAAGTACCTAGAGGTAATTTCTACTCTTTGGGAGGTTTAAAGTAGCTAGTAAGGAAAGCAAGAAATTGTATTGAGTGGAAACTTATAGAAATTAGATTGTTGGAAGGTACAAATTATCATTGCTATTGGACAATAACGGTGAGGGCAGGAAAAGAGGGTTTTGTTGAGGAGGTGGCACTTGGAGCAAGCATAAGAACTAACAGTAGGATAGGATAGATAAAGGAGAAGTGGGAACGCACTCCAAGGGGCCAAACCATGGCCTTCCATGGCTAGAGTTTAAGCTGAGATGTGGATGGCTTAGGGATTAAACCAAAGAATAAGGCCTCAAAGCCAGGCTCCTCCAACGAATGATGTAGACTTGGTTGTAAGTCACTTAACCTCTGCTTAATCATCACACCATAGTAATCTGATTTCTGTCCATCCCGTTGCTCCATCAAAATTGCTCTTGCCGAGGTCCCCTATGACCACCCAATTGCCAAATCCAACAGACAGTTTTCAGTTCTTAGCCTACTTGACCTGTGTAGTAATTGATAACTCTCCACTTCCTCCTTCTTGAGATGTGGCTCCTTAGCAACGTTTCCAGCCATTTCTTCCCAGTTTCTATTCATGAACTCTTTTTCACCTTCTGGGCAGTTAAATATTGGTGATCACTTGGTCTTTTGGGTACCCTGCTCTCCTAACTATACACACCTTCCATAGGTTAACTCATCTACCCCTGTGGCTCAGGGATTCCAAATACATACTGATCATCCTTGAATCTTTCTCTCTAGCCTTATACCTGCTCCTGAGTTGCAGACTCACATATCTGGCTGTTCAATAAGCTTCTCTACTTGGATGTCCCATGAGCATTTGAAATTCAACATATCAAAGACTATGGTCACTTTCTTAGGAGATGTCATCTCCTTCCACCCAGGCTCCTAAGCCAGGAGTCTGGGGCCAGCCTTCATTCTTTCTGCTCCATCACCCACACATGCAAGAGTCATGGTGCTCTTTCTCCACCACCTTGTCTACCCTCCCCATCTCTGTTTCCTCTACATACTCACCTTGTCTCCTGCTGACCCATCTTCCACTTGGATCATTGTAATGGCCCCCAAAATGCTCTCTGCCCCCAGTCTTACCACCCTCCCTCAACTCCAATGTGCTGTCCACATGCTGCCAACACAAGTTTTCTAAAACCCAAAGCCATTCATATGCCAAAACTTTCCTGGACAAACACTCCTTTCATGATCTGGCCCCTACCTATTTCTGCTTATCTTGGTACTATTTACACTTGGGGCTGGATGATTCTTTGCTGTGAGTAGCTGACGTGTGCATCATTGGATGTTCAGAAGCATCCCTGTTCTCTAACCACTAGATGCCAGCTATACCCCTGCCCCAGGTTGTAATGACGTCCAAAAATGTCTCCAGAAGTTGCCAAATGTCCCACAGGGATAGGGATCAAAATCATATCCCCATCCTGCTGAGAACCCCTGATCCACAGCCTCAGCTCCCCGACACACGTACAGTGCTCTAACCATGTGGGACACCTTGCCATCATCCCAACATGCCATGATGTCTCCGGCTTCCATCCTTTTGCACATGCCATTCCATCTACTCAGACTTGCATTTCCTCCCTAACCCCTGTACATACTCTTTCTCCTTGTCTAAGTATCAGTCAAGGATTGCCTCCTCTATAAAGCCTACCCACCCACTCCCAGAGACAGACCTCGATCAGCTTCTTAACCCAATCCCAGCCCCATTCCACTTCATTGTATCTGTTTTCCTGCTGCTTCCCTAGCAGACCACGAGCCTTGCCTTACCCTTCTATGTAACTCTGCTGCCTCCACCCTCATGGAAACATGGTAGGAGCTCAAATCATGTTTGCTGAATAAATGAATGAATGGCAAAAAGCTATTTTGGTTTAAGTTCTCCAGAGATTGAGCTGGGCAGATGTTTCCTGAAATGAGATCTTGGGCAGGAATCTTAATAATAACAATACCAACTTTCAGAAAGTGTTTTGTGTGTGCTAAGCTTGTAAGTGCTCTGTATCATTTAATCTTCTAACAACCCTGTGAGGGAGGCTCTATTGCTATCCTTACCTCTCAAACAAAGTGGCTGAAGTTCAGAGTGGTTGAGTAACTTAAAAGATAAGTGTCAGGGCTGGGATTCGAACCCAGAGTCTACACTTCACCCTTCATCCATCACTGCTCTCATGGTTCTGAATAACTGACTCAAAGCATTAGTGTTCATTCTCTTACGTGAGTGGGGCTAGTGATGAAGGAGGAAGAAGGAAGAATATGGTCCCTGAATTTAGAAAGACCTATGCTTCATTCCTGGTTTGTTGGACAACTCAGCAAGTCATCACTTGCCCCTGTCCTCAGTTTCCCCATCTGTGAATTAAGTTCATGACGACCACCTCATAGGTTTTGGGAAGGAGGAACTGAGAAGGTAGATGTGCAATAACATGGGAGACTCTCAACGAACCAACAATAATCCCAAATATATCCCCATTATAGGAATAGAGCACAGAGCTCAGAAAGGTTAAGTGGAAGTTCAAAGTTCATATTCTAGCAAATGGTGGAGCTTGGAAAAGAATTCTAATGGATCTGTCATCTACAGCAGAGATTTTCTGAGCATCTTCTGCTTACATTGAGGTGCTAACTCACAAGCACTTAGATTATAACTCTGTTGGGAGCTCAGAGCCATGAGAGGAGATCGAATCGGTGGGAAGAGCCCAGGCATGGGGCTCTGACCCTCAGCAGGCAAGAAAGGCTGGTTACAGGTCTCCAGGGCCTATGGTTCTAAGTAGACTTTCCAACTGGTATATGCGGTGGAAATGAAGGGAAGACACGAGCTGACCATGGTTGTTAGTGTAAGTTTTGGGTTTCCTGGCCTCTGCACCAAACAGGCCATACAAGTCCCCTGACCCTACAGCAGCTTCTCATAGGGCTACCTGGAGGTGGCATGGGGGGACCACAGAAGAAGGGAGGCAGGCACCTCAGTCTCTTCCTCCTAGACAGGCCACATTATCTTGGCCAGCTGTAAGTCCGAAGCATTCAGACTTGAGATTCCCATCCTTTCATCTCCTCCCCCAAAGTGCCACCCCCACACCTGCCCATCCCTCTCCAAGGTCTCTCAGCTCAAGTCACCAGGCATTTTACACAAGTGGGAGAGGAGGGGACCAACATTTCTGATAGAAGGTCAAAGCTGGCTCCTTCTTTCTTTCCATTTTTCTTCATTTCCTTTTTCCTTTTCTTTCCTCCTTCCTTTCTTCTTTCCTTCTTTCTCTCCTTCTTTCTCTTGTTCATCTTCCTCTTTTTCTTTTTTTTTTTCTTTCTCTCTCTCTCTCCATCCCTTTCTCCCTCTCCCCCCAAAAGTAGCAGTCACTGCCCACATGTAGTCCACTGTCAGTGGAATCCACACATTATTATTATTTTTTTTACATGGGCAGGCACCAAGAATCAAACCCAGGTCTCTGGCATGGCAGGTGAGAACTCTGCCCCTGAGCCACCATGCCACCCACCACACATTACTTTTTTAAAATTGTAACTTAAATTGCAACGGTGACAAGCTCCATGTGGGAAACCTGTACTGGGTATGTGGAAAGAAAGGAAGAAGAGACATCTGGGCTGAGAGTTGAAGGAACTGTGGGTTAACTATGGGTCAGGTGGGACACATTCCAGGCAAGAAAAATAAAATTCTATCACTTTTAAACCATGCACTTGGCCTTTCACATGATTCAGCATACATAATAAAAGTTAATAGCTACTTTTAATTAAGAACCTACTGAGTGCCAGGGCCAAGGGCTGTTAAATAGAGCCTCTTGGTCCTCCCCATTTCTGAAGCAGATACTATAATTCCATTTGCAGGGGAGGGACTAAGGCACCTAGAGAGCATGTGGCTCGTTCAAGGATGCCGAGCCTGAGAACAAGCCCTGTGACCATCTGACTCCAAGGCCTGAGCTGTTTTCCCCAGCACCAGCCAGCTCAGCCTCACCCTGGACGAGGGACATTTCTGGGTACGTGCATGTTCTGCCCTGGCTGCTGGGGAAACAGAGTCGTGCAAAAGTTTAATATGAAGATTGATATTTCTCATTGATTTGGGCTCAAGATTTGGGGTCATTAGAAAGTCACTATTTTTGCTTTTGAAGTTTTTTTCCTCCCAGACTATAAAGAAGAATTTGTGTTGCCAGGCTGGGCAGAAACAAGCTTGGGAAAATCATTTGAGGCCCATTTTCTCTTCTGAACACAGGTGGTAGCGTTCCAGAGCCCAGCAGGTGTGAAATGTGGGCACATCTCACTCTGCTCTCCTCGTGGGGCATCACCAACAGTAACCAAGACAAGCAGCCACTTGTGGCCCAGCCCGCCCCTTAATCCTTACAATTCCATGAGGTACGTGCTACTGTTGTCCCCATTTTACAAATGGAGAAACTGAGGCACTGTGGATTTCGCTCCCTGGGCTCATGTGGGACAGAGCTGGAAGGGGACTTGGACAGTTCAACTCCAGAGCTCAAGACGCCTCTCCCTTTTATTCCCTAATGTTCTCTCTGATTCTACCAACAAGCCCCCGAGATGCATGTTATCTCCATTACAGGTGGAGAAACTGAGGCTCTGTGTGGCTGAGGGTTTCCTCAAGTTCAGAGCCCTTCCCACACATGCATGGCTCAAGTCTGCCTTCAGGCAGGAGAGGAAGCATTGCCCACAGCAGAGAGTGAGGGGCTACACACAAATGGTTGAGTTGAAAGACTACAAAGTCAAAACTCCTGGTGTAGCGTCTGCTGTGAATACAAGCCCTGGATTTAATGACTCTCCCAGTGAGTCAACTCCAACATGGCAGGGACACAGGTCTGCAGCCCACCCAGATGTGGTCAATCACGTCCCATCCGTGAGTCCCTCATGGCTGAAGAAAGCACCAGAGCTTGTGCCTTTGAAGGCTAATGGAAAGGATCCTTCCCAAGGAAGGCTGGACAAAGGACTCAGGGCTGCCTGTAGACCTGAGAGTCACACCCAGCACATTTGGGAATCATCTCCTGAGGGGCTGGCAGGAAAAGTATCTCCGGGACATATATGTCATTGTCATTGGCCCAGGGTTTGCATTGGGAAAGGAGGGTCAGCAGCCTCTTGGAAACCCCAGCCGGCACCTCAGCTGAAGAGCACTTAGCACCAGATGAATGGATGACAGTTCATGGAGAGACACTCTCTGGAAACTCCCAAGCCCTCCTTGGCAGTATTTCACACTCCTGAGTTCTTTTTTTCTTTTTTTTTTTTGCATGGGCAGGCACCGGGGATCGAACCCAGGTCTCCAGCATGGCAGGTGAGAACTCTGCCACTGAGCCACTGTGGCCTGCCCACTCCTGAGTTCTATTCTTAAATATGTATAGCCTCTGGTTCACTCTCATCCAGGATCTCCCTGTATGGGCATCTTGAGAAAAAGGGAGACCCAAGGATGGGGTTAGTGGACAATATATAAGGTGCAGCACAGCCACGAAGAAGCAGCCATTTAAAATTACTTTTTTTGCAAAATATTGGATGATGTCAAGAAACAGGTTTAAGAGAATTTTGACGATATGCAGATATAGTCAAATCACCGGGAGAAACATAAGCACACGTTAACCACAGCTATCTCTGGGGGTACCATTTATGAGGGGGATTGCTTTCTCAGGCGGTGCTTTGTTCTCTGATCTGTTTTACAACCATATGTTTCTTAGATCAGGAGAAAAAAGTGTAAAATAAAGGAAATTCTTAAGTGAATGTGGTCTTTGGAGTCACAGGTTGGGAATACCAACTCCACAAGTGCTAGTTCGATGGCTTGGGACAGCGTCGTGCCTCTCAGAGATTAAGTCTCTCATCTGTATAGCGGCTCTGATCATATTGTACCTACTTCCCTGGCTAAATGGGATTAAAGGAGGAGAACCATGCAAATTTCCTAGTGGGTGCTGTTGAATGTTCTTTAAATGGCAGGCCCTGTCCCCCAGGGGAAGCGTCTTCTGCCCCAGGGAAGGCTGAGCCTGGCACCGTGGGGCAGGTGAGGACAGATTTGCTTCTGGTCCCTCCCTGCTGAGGCTGGTAGCCAGAAAGAAGCGTTGGGCTGGAAGTCTGGTGCAAAATGAAATAAAAACTTGTGAAACCCCCGAGTTGCTTGGCTTCCTCATTTGAAAGAGCAGTTGGTCTCATTTCAGAAAGAAGTGGCAGAAGGGGACCCTGGGGGCCAAATTACAAGAGCTGTGAAGAGCTCCCCTTCCTGCCTGCTCCCCTCTGAACTGTCTTCCCCAAAATTCTCTCCCTCTCTCTCTCTCTCTGTATAAACGTTCTCTGCAATCCCTGGTAAATTCAAGCAACTTTTTTTTAATGGCAGCTTTATCGAGACATAATTCACATACCATATGACTCTCACCTATTTAAAGCATAAAATTCAATGGTTTTTGGAATATTCACAGAGTTGTGCAACCACCACCACAATCAATTTTAGAACATTTTCATCATCCCCAAAAGAAAGTCTGTACCTATCACAGCAGTCCCTCCCCATTCCCTCCTCCCCAACAGCCCAAAACAACCACTCATCTACTTTCTGTCTCTATAGATTTGCTATTCTGGACATTTCATATAAATGGAATCACACTGTATGTGGTCTCTTGTGGCTGGCTTCTTTTACTTAGCATGTCTTCGAGGCTCATCCATGTCATGGCGGGTATCAGTACTTCCTTCCTTTGAAGGCCGAACACTGTTCCATTGCTTGGGTAATCCACCTTCCATTTATCCATTCATCAGTTGATGAACATTAGGCATTCTCTTTTAACTTCATCTGTTATTTGCGATGGCCTATTGAGTACTTTCCTGGAGTCTAATTTCCCTTGGCCTAATTTCTAATCCTTACAACAGGCCAGGGTGGCTTGCCGATCTCTCCCACTGTACCAATAAAGACACTGAGGTGCAGAGGTGCAGCGACCCACCTGAGGTCACATGCTAGCAAGTGATAGAGCTGGGGGAAAAGAAAAGGTTGGCCTGGCCCTCCGTCCATGTTCTTTCTATTGCACTGCCTCCCTGTGTGCTCTGTTCCCCCTAAGAACAGGAGAGAAGTCACTCCTTCACTTACCACCCATTTGAGGAGCTGGAAATGACCCCACGTGGATGGTGAGCCCCGTGGGTCAGGGGTTCAGGTGGAACCCAGCCTTGCCTCCTGCAGCTTGCTGTTCAGGTGAGGCGTGAGCATCCTAGGGGGTGGGCAGAGGGGGTGTCGTCACCAAGAAGGGTGTGACAAAGTGTGGGGCATGTGGAGGTGCTGGAGAGCCCAGGGAAAAGCTCTAGAGGAGATGGCATTTTGAGCTGGACCCCAGTGGACCAAAGGGATTTCCCAGGCTGGAACAGAATGAACCACTCCCACAAAAGAGCAGGGGGGTACACGGGCCCAGAGACCCAGATCCTGGGGGGGTGCTTGGTCCACAGGAATGGATCCTTTCCTCCTGGGAAGTGCGGGGAGCCGAAGAGGGCTGGGGAAAGGTTGGGAGGGGAGCCAACGGCAGAGGGGGGGCCATTTAAAGTTTTGGGGTGATGTACTTTGGAATTTATTGCTTTTCCGTATATGTGTTATTTTTCACAAAAATAAAAAAGAGAAGGAGGAGTATAACAGGGGAGATAGGATTTCACAAATGAGTATGACTGCTGAGTCATTATATTGATACTTCTGTTGGTTTCCAGAGACTTGGAGCAGCTAGAAGAAAAATCCTAAAAACCGTGGCACTGTAACCCATACCAAACTTTACAATCTGTTCTATAACTACTTGTTAAACTGTACTTGGAAATTTATTGCTTGGCTGTATATATATTCTTTATTGCTTTTTTGTATATATATTTAATAATTATAAAAATATTTTTAAAAGTTTTTGTACAGGGTAACACATCAAAACCATCTATTTGAACGCTGGTATCTATCTTTGGACCCAAGTTCTTAGACCGGCCCCCTCCCCAGAAACTGCCCCTTGGTGGCACAGGGAGAAGGAAGAGCTAAGCTTCAGACCCCAGAATGGAAGCTCTCGTTCAGTTCTGAATCCCCAGCATCTAGGACAGGGTCTGATGCATAGTAGGTGCTCAGTAAACATTTGAACAAATGCATGAATGAGTGCATGCACGAAGGGATGGATGGATCAATCTGCCCGGCAGCACCCTTCCTTCCATCCTTCTGGAAGCCTCCCCTGTCCTCTCCCAGTCCCTTTTTCCTGGCTAAGTGGAATGAAACACCTGTTGTGTTCTAATTCTCCCATCTCACCCACTGCCTTCTCTCTCCCCGCCAGCACCTTCCCTTCTCCTGCCTTGTGCCACGAGTAAAATGAAGGAACCAACAGGCATGGTGCTCCCCAACCTCGCTCGGCCGATGCAATTACTTTACATTCTCACAATCACTCTCAGGGACAGAAATGACCCATGGAACCTCCCAGGGGAGGGGATCTGGGACTCAGGTGGGCTAACGGGCTTGCTAAGTGGGAGAGCTGAGACTCAAATCGGGACCTTCTGATTCCACCTAGTGCTTCCACCTGAAGATATGGTATGTCATGGGAAGTAGGCTTCTAGTGAGGGTTAAGGGTGGGGGAGGAAGAGAGGGTAAAGGAAGGGATTCCTTGGGGGGGGGCAGATCCGACACCGACTGCTCCTGTCCCACCCAACCCCCCCCACCCCGAGTCCAGCAGCCACAGCCAGACCCCTGCACCCCCCACCTCTCCAATCACTCTACTGGGGTTGGGGCAGGGCAGGAGACAGGGGCTTCTCGGAAACCCCCACACACACACACCAGGTCCAAAGCCTAGTTGCCCTAAGACAGAGAACCTTTATTTTTCTATAAAATTATTCCCCATAGACATGTTTTTTTTTTTTTTAAATGCCCCAAGTAAATAACCATCCCCTTGAAGAGGAAAACATCCCCCCAAAAGAAGCTTCCTCCAAAATCCTTCCTGTCACTGTTCTCAACGCCTCCAGCGTTAGCTCCCCAATTCAAGCCTACCCTTCTCTTATTACAGATGGGGAAACCGATGCACAGACTGGAGCTGAGTCAGCCCAGTGGCCAGTGGCCAGTGGTGGCAGATCTGGGGGCTCAGACCCAGGGACTCTCAGTCTTTTCCTCTTCTCCCCCAAAGCCCACTGCCAGTTCTTCAGCCGAGGTGTGCCTTGGAGGGAGAGCTGCTGCCAGTGTCTCCTGCCCCCACTGGGTGGTCACAGCCCCCCAGGCTCTTCTCTGGAAGTTTCTCTGATGGGGCAAGACCCAGGCACACGCAGGCCTCAGGCTTAACAAGTAGGGAGCGTGCCCCTCCCCCTCCCCACCGCCTCCCTTCCCCTACCCCAAGGGCCTGCCAAGGTCTTGTGCAGGACGACACCCCTACTCCAACCCCCCGGAGAACCTCCACGTGCCTCCGCTTGGGGTCTGTATGATATCAACCAGTTCAGCAACGGGAATTCTTTTCTTGCCGATTGTTTCTAATCAGCTGGTAGTTTTAAAAAAATGTCTTTTTTTTTTTTTCCTAAGAAAAACGGACGGCTATTTGAGAAAGGTAGATTTGGTGGGCAAAGTCTTTCTGGACACGAAGGGTTCTGGAAGCTGCGGAAGGAGGAGGAGAAGCATCCATCCTCAGTGCAGGAGAGGCAGGGCTTCCAAACTAGGAGGCGGCGGAGGAGCTTTCTCTCTGGGCTCTGCACTCCCGGTACACCAGGAAGGGGTGCACGAGGGTCAGCAGGGTGGCGAGAACCAGGACCACGTTGACCTGGAAGGAGAGGAAAAGCAGTGAGCTGACGTCGCCCGGCCCATCTCATTTCCAGACCCAGGACCTGCCTGATGCCTGTTTTCCTTCCGGTGTCCTGGAAGGAGAACTTTCTGTTCTTTTCATCCTGCCCCGTGGAGTGAAGTCCGGGAAGCGTAAGATAATGTGCCCATTTCCCAGTGAAGAAACAGAAGCCCAGAGAGGGCACCGGTCAAGGTCACATCCAAGGGGAAAGTGAGCGGTGGTCCCGGGGCCGGGTCATCTGATATGACAAGCAAGTAATTCTTGGGTTTTAACTTTTGCCCCTTCCCCGACCAGCGAGCAGTTTAAAACTTCTTTCCCACCCTTTGTTGATCCTTTTAAAATGAGGCCGACAGCCTGGGAGATGACTCCCAGGGATGAGCCTGGCCCTGGCACTTTTGTGGGATGGACAATGCTTTCCTGACCAGAAGGGGGAAAAGAAATATAACAAATAAGGTATCCGTGGCTGAGGGAGTTCAAATAGAGTCGAGAGGCTACCCTGGAGGTCACTCTTATGCAAGCTTCAGTTAGACGCTGCTACCTATCATAACCTGCCAAACCCCAACCAAAACCATTCCAGCCAACCCTAAAGAACACCTAGGGCATTATAAAAGATTCTACAAAGGTTCCATGCACTAGGGTAACTTTCCAGAAAACTTCATGCTCCAGATGGGTCCCTGGACCAGATAGGTCCTAAAATGTAGAGGGGCCAGCCTCTCCAGAACATCAGCTAATTCCATCCCCCTATCCCACATTTTAGACAGCCCCTTCCAGCACGAAAAAGATGGAATAGGCATAGCCCAAATACCCCTAAAGAGTGGGAGAAAGAGCAAAGGTGACGGTGGAGTTATACAGAGAAGGTAGGGTTTAACAAATGAGTACGACTGCTGAATCATATCAATATTTCTTGTAGCTTCCAGTGTACTTGGAGCAGCTAAAAGTAAAAACCTAAAATTGTGGAATTGTAATCCATACCAAACTCTGAAATCTATTCTACAGCTAATGGCTGGCGCTGTGCCTTGAAATTTATTGCTTTTTTTTTGCATATGGGTTATTGTTCACAAAAAAGAAAAAAATATATCAATTGTGATGATAAAAAAAAAATTTTATTAAAAAAAAAAAGAGGCCAACAGAGCTGTGCAGTGGTCAGAGTATCGAATTCAAGCTCAGTTGTGCACTATAAAGTAAGCTGTGTCTCCTCTTTGAGGCTCAGTTTCTTCATTAGCAAAATAATAATAATATTAATAATAATAATAAAGCCGCCCAATTCAGCCTGGCTCCCAGGGCTGTGTGCTGAGCAGGGAGGCAGAGGTGCAGGGACCCAGCTCCCCTCTCCGGCCGGCTGGGGAAACCAAGGTGTGCTGCAGCCTGTGGGGGCGTCCAAAAGTCGGCAGCACTCACCGCAAGCAAGAAACATCTTTGAAGTCTTAAGTTTTGACTTGAAGCATGCGAGGGTTTTGCACTCTACCCCAGAAAGTGCCTAGCTGTTTCCACGCAAAAAAGAACATGGACTTCCCAAATCTCTGGGCAATCCTGGATTCCCTGGGCAGCTGCGCTGTTACATCCGGTGGGCTTCACTGACTCCCCCAGGACAAGGCGAGAGCTCCGGGGAACCCCAGTTTGAGAAGCAAAATTGTTCCTGGAGGGCCCTGGATCAGACCCCTCAGCCAGGTGCTGGGGCGCCCCCTGCTGGGGCCCCTCGGAGTCACCCCAGGCTGGTTGTCCTTGGCACCCCGCACCCCACATGGTACTTACGTAGAATGGGTTATCCTGGAGCGGCCCCTTGATAAGGGTAAACATCGGGAACTGGAGCAGGGAGACAAAAGCTGACAAGGCCATCACCAGCCCAAAGAGCTTTCCAAAATGCTCTGAAGGGAAACTGGGGAGAGAAGCAGGGCAGCCTCTGCTGAGCAGCGGTAACCCTCTCCCCAAGCAGGGGCCTGGCCTCGGGGGACCTTTGTCAGCCACCTGCTCTCCAACTCCCCTGTCCCAGGTCTGCCTTTCCCCCCACCCCACCCCCCCACCCTCCCACCCCACCCCCACAGCACGTCCAGCTTTCCGAGAGTTTCGAACTACAGGACACCAAGGAGGTCGTGTGCCCCCAGGGAGATCTCCAAGGAACTGAGGGACACATAAACGGTGTTGCATGCCAGGCAATGTGTGCACACTGTCAAAGGAAGCCAGCAGTGAATGCCCGTGGGCAAAAAAGCAAGGATGAAATTTTCTCTCCAACTCTTTCCCTGGAGAGTTGACACATAAAGTAACATAGGGCCCTTGAAGGGTAAATAGGAGTTCAGCAGGTAGGTAATGGGAGGCAACAGCGGAAGCCAAGGCTCGAGTCCAGAACCAGTCCATCCCTCCCACCAGCCTTCACCTCCAGGCATCACCCCCTCCAGGTATCACCTTCTCCACACTGGCCTCCAAAACCCTGCCCTCCGACCGCGTCCAGGCCCCAACATCTTTCACTCCACCATGCTTCCATGGCCCGCTGTGTCCCCCCCCACCAAATCGTACCACTCCTCCAGGCCCACTTACGCAATTGTGAGGAAGGCAGCGTTGCCCCCATAGAGGAAGGAGCGGCTGATCACTTGCAGGAGGAAAGTGACATACTGGAGGGGGAGAATAGGCACCGTGGCACAGACAGCGAAGCCCAGACACAGCAGGGACGTCAGGGACAGGGAGGGCACCACCGAGGAAAGGGCCACCATCGAAGCCGAAGAACCTGGTCCAGAGGGAGAGAAGGGGCTAGGTGGAGGAGAGCATGATAGAAGGCAGGGAGGGGGTGAGGGCAAGAAAGGGGAAAAGTGGGGAGCCACCCTGAGCCCAATCAGCTAACTGTAGAGACCCGGACACCAGCCTTGAGTCCTCTTTCTCTTTCTCCCACATGCCTCCTAAGGCCGGGGCACTGAGCATCTGCAAGCCATCAACAGATGCTGACCGCTGCCCTCCTAAATGTCTTTCCAGGGCATCTTCTCCTCTCCAGCCCCGCTGACTCACCCTAGTTTTAAGCCACTGTCACCTCACTCATGGAATAGTCAATGACCTCCTAACAGGTTCTGCATGTGCTCCTGCCCTCAGCAACCCGTTCTGCAAATAGTGGCCAGACATCCCAAGCAAGGTTACTGGTTATAGCAAAACCCTGGAAACTATTTAAACAGCCACCATAAAGGCTTTGCTGCATCAGCTGGGCTACAGCCACAAAAGGGAGAACGAGGCAGGTAGTGCAGCAGGAACTAGCAGGTAACTAGGTAGGGACTAGGCAGGTAACTCAGCAGCAACTAGACAGGTGTCTAGGCAGGAACTAGGCAAAAGCTAGGCAGGTAATTCAAAGGAATGACCAGAGGTCCTTGCTATAGAATAACCTCTGGAACAGACAGTTACACAAAAAGAACATGTGATGGAATATTATGCAGCTTTAAGACAGAATAAACTTATGAAGCATGTAATAACATGGATGGACCTAGAGAACATTATGCTGAGTGAGTCTAGCCAAAAACTAAAGGACAAATACTGTATGGTCCCACTGATGTGAACCGACATTAGAGAATAAACGTGGAATATGTCATTGGTAACAGAGACCATCAGGAGTTAGAAACAGGGTAAGACAATGGGTAATTGGAGCTAAAGGGTTACAGACTGTGCAACAGAACTAGATACAAAAACTCAAAAATGGACAGCACAATACTATCTAATTGTAATGTAATTATGTTAAAACACTGAATGAAGCTGCAAAAAAAAAAAAAACATGGCAGAGACATTACAATGAAATGCAACGTGTGGTATCTGTGACTGTTTCAAAATTAAAAAAATTTTTTTCAACTATAAAAAAGAAAGAATGTTGCAAAACAACGTGCACGGTATGCTTCCTCTTATCTGAGAAACAGGGAAACAAGGTATATATATATATTTACACAATAAAAGGAGCATTGATATTTTAATTCAGACTTTACTTCCTTGATTTTTACATGTGTATTTCTTTTCTTTTACTCTGAAAATATTCTACATATAAATATATATATAATATTCATGTCAAAAATAATAAAAATGGTTACCTAAAGAAAGAAAGAAGGAAAGGAGAGCAGGGACACAGCTGGAAGCCAAACTTCTTTTGAATATATCTTGCTTCATGGTTTTGGCTTTGGAACAATGTAAACGACTGGCATGCAAATATTGAAGGAAAAAAATTAAATAAAAATAATAGGGGAAAAAAAGGAAGCAAGGCAATCCCAGAAATCAGAAACAAAATAAAATAAAACCAATAAATATAACTCTATATCAGATTGATGGTTCTTAACAGTAATTTGACTGTACATGTCTTGTAGGATATACCCTGAGGGGGAAGGAAGGAAGGAAAAACAGCATTCAGCAATCATATTGTTATTAATAATAATGATATTGTTGATACTAGTAATATATAAAGTATAAATATATAGTATATGAATATAGAATGATAAATACATAAATATACACATGCTACATATATTATTTTACTATATGTATACTACAATATATACTCTATTATTAAGACAGAATATTTTCAGAGTAAAAGAAAAGAAATACACATGTAAAATCAAGGAAGTAAAGTCTGAATTAAAATATCAATGCTACTTTTACTGTGCTGGTTAAAATGACAAGGGAGTGAGCAGAAACAAACGTGAGGTCTGCAAATGGCATTTATACCAAGTGTCCTTTCCAGTCCTACAGAAGCTATTTGGAATCCAGCCAAAGCCACTTGATGGAAAACTCTGCTTTTCAAAGAGTAGTTTTGAAAAAAAGAGTAGTTTTGGTGTTTTTGTTTAAATACGTCACAATTTTCCCAGGTTGAAAGACAAAGGCCCATCTCTTCACAGTAACCACATAGCTAGATAGGTAGCAGCATTATTCATAATAGCCACAAGGTGGACACAACCCAAGGGTCCATCAACATATGAATGCATAAACAAAATGTGGCATATACACACAATGGAGTATTATTCCGATTTTAAAAGGAATGAAGTTCTGAGACATGCTATAACATGAATAAACCTTGAAAGCATCATGTTGGATGAAATAAACCAGACACTAAAAGATGAATATTGTATGATCTTGCATAAATGAAATACCTAGAATAAGCAAATTCATAGCGGCAGAAAGTAGTTACAAGTTACCAGGGGGCAGGGAGGGATGGGGAGTGTGGCAGTTAGATTCAGTTGCCAACTTGGCCAGGTGAAGGCACCTAGTTCTGTTGCTGTGGACATGAGCCAATGGTACATGAACCTCATCTGCTGCTCATTACATCTGCAGTCAGCTAGGAGGCGTGCCTGCTGCAATGAATGGTGTTTGATTTAATTGACTGGTGCTTAAATGAGAGAGCTCAACGTAGCACAGCCCAAGCAGCTCAGTCTTCCTCATCTCAGCACTGGCAGCTCAGCCCAGGCCTTTGGAGATGCAGAAAGGAATCACCCCGGGGAAAGTTGTTGGAACCCAGAGGCCTGGAGAGAAGACCAGCAGAGATCACCCTGTGCCTTCCCACGTAAGAAAGAACCTCCGTGGAAAGTTAGCTGCCTTTCCTCTGAAGAACTAACAAAATAAATCCCCTTTTATTAAAAGCCAATCCGACTCTGGTGTGTTGCATTCCAGCAGCTAGCAAACTAGAACAGGGAGTGAATGCTTAACAAATGCAGAGTTCCCATTTGAGGTGATGGAAAAGTTGGGATAACAGATATAGGTGATGGTCATGCAGTATTGTGAATGTAATTAATACCACTGAATTGTCCACTTGAAAGTGGTTAAAATGGGAACTTTTGAGTTGCATGTATGCTACTACAATAAAAAGGTTTTTTTAAAAGAAAAAAAAATCAATGCTAACTATCCCTGATGTCTTTTTCCCTTCCGAAAAATTATGTGTAACTTAACTCTATCCAAGCCCTAGAAGTAATGACAACCCAAGAGCAGTTAGAAACCCTGGCATCCAGATTGTAGTCTCGAACTATCATTTCCCATTGAAGGGACGTAAGGCTATTTGGAGAAATGGCTGATTTAAGCTCTGGGGCAGGAAATATCCCCAGAGAAGTGAACCTGAACATCTTATTGTGCTAGAAAGAAAAGATTACATGTTAAACGAATGGGATGATATCAAAAGGACACAAGGCCAGATTGACACAGCTCCCAATGGCCAAAGATGGGACAATTTGAGCATCAAGAATCATGCTGGCAGATAATCAGAAAGTATTGGCAAAGTCTCTTGAGGGATGGGAGAAAAAATATGGAGCTATTAAACTTTCCACTGGGGAAACCTCTGATACTGTGTCAAACATTAGGGACACCCAAATCAATCGGCCAAGCCCTTGATCTTGAGGCTTACTCTTGTGAAGTTTATGTATGGAGAGAAGCTTAACCTACCTATAGGTATGCCTAAGAGTTACTTCTAGAGGACCTCTTTTTGTTGTTCAGATGTGGCCTCACTCTCTCTAAGTCCAACTCTGCAAATGAAATCATTGCCCTCCCCCTATAAGGACATGATATCCAGGGGTGAAAGTCTCCCTGGCGGTGTGGGAGATGACTCCTAGGGATGAGTCCTGCCCTGGCACCATCGGTTCAGCAATGTCATCCTGACCAAAAGGGGGAAAAGAAGTGTAACTATTGAAGTATCAGTGGCTGAGAGAGTTCAGATAGAAACAAGAGGCTGCTCTAGAGGTCACTCTTATGCAAGCTTCAGTTAGAAATTACTACCTATCTTAACTTGCCAAAACCATTCCAGCCAATCCTAAAGAACACCTAGGGCCATATATAAGATTCTATAAAGGTTCCATGTGCTAGGGTAACTTTCCAGAAACCTACAACCTCCAGATGGGTCCCTGGACTAGACAAGTCCTGAAATGCAGAGGGGCCAGCCTCTCCAGAATATCAGCTAGGTTCATCCCCCTATCCCATATTATTGACAGCCCCTTCCTATATGAAAAAGTTAGAATGGGGATAGCCCCAATACCCCTAAAGAGTGGGACAGAAAAATCAAAGGTGATGGTGGAGTTATGCACAGCCTCCTATGTTCTGGAGCAGCTGGAAGGAAAAATCTGGGAGGATGGTATGGTAGCCCATGACAAACTCTGGGATCTGTTCTGTAACTACTTGCTGAAGAGTGCTTTGAAAACTGTTGCTTTTTTCTTTCTTCATTTTGTATATATGCCATATTATGCAATTTTTAAAAGTTAATATATTTATTATATATATATTAAAAGAATCATGCTGGCAATGGACCGGAACACACCCAATATATTTAAAATGAGACTTTCAAAAAGAAACAGCTAGTAGCCACCACTGGAGGTTGCTAGGGCACCAATTCATTATTCTGCAAACTGGTAAATAGAGAAGAAAATCAAGCCTTTGTTCTGTCTTTCCTGTCTGAGTTGTGATTTAGGGTAAAAAAAATAGTGAGGAAGAGTCTTTTCTCTCTGGGGGAATTCCAGCTATTAAATACAAAAGGAAAGATAGAAATAGCAAAAAAAATCACCATTTTGCAACCCTAATGAAATAATGGGTCTAGGCACTGAGCATCAATGGCTGCTAAAATCATCAGGGATACGGGTGACGGGACACTTTATAACGAATGGCTCAGACTGGTACTGCCTGAACCCACTGATCAATCCCAACATCATAAAAAGACAGACAACAGATACCAGGGAGATATCTGATAATGGGAGACCCTAGGAAGCCCACAGCTCCACCTCTGAATGATTTTCTCCCAATAATAATAATAATAAACTGAGTCTCTGTGGCCCTCAATCTTACTTCTCATTTGCGGGAAATACCCAAAGACATATTTTTCACATGAACACCAAAAGGATGCCAAATCCAAAATGTGGGAAACTCGATGGGACAGTAGACCCAGTTTCTTCAACAAATGGATGTCAAGAAAAAAAGGGGGACACAGTTACAGATTTTAAAAGATAGGAAACGCATGATCAAATACTTTGTGTGGACTGTGTGTGGGTGCTAATTTGTAAAGAGACATATTTGTATGTATTGGAAAGAGACGGATTTGAAACAAATGGGGAAATATGAGCAGTGACTATATAGCACATGATATTAAGAAATCATTATGGTGTAACTTTTAGAATGGGATTGTGTAATTGTGTAAACTTTGTGTCTGATACTCCTTTTATCCAGATGAGCGAAAAAGTATGGATAATAAAAAAACAATAGGGGGAACAAAGGGTAAAATAAATTGGGTAGATGGAATTGCTCTAAGTACAATGAGAGGGAGGGGTAAGGAGTATGGTATGTGTACGCTTTTCTTTCTTCTTTTTGTTTCTTTGTCTGGAGCGATACAAATGTTCTAAAAAAAATGATCATGGTGACGAATACACAACTATGTGATGATATTGTGAGCCTTTGGCTGTACACCATGTATGGAATGTATGTGGGTACAGATTTCTCAGTGAAAATTATTTTAAAAAAAAACAAAAAAGGAATCATTGTGGCTTTTTTAAGTGTGATGATTTTTTATGGTTATGTTTAAGTAAAAAAAGATGTATTTGTTAAAGATACACTGATTGATATACATACATATACAGATGAAATTATATGGTGATAGCTATCTACTTTTGGCCCCACTCTCCTATCCCCACGAGTTAAAATATCTATCTCAGCATCCCTCTTTTCCTCCAAGGATCAAAGACACACGTTGCCATGGTGCATGGACAGACACATCTTTGCCCCTTGACCCCCAGTCTCTTCTCTACCACCCCTACTCCCGCCACTCTGTGCCTTGGCCAGCCTGAACCCCTTTCCAATTCCTCAGTGTTTTGCTCTCTTCTTCATCACATGGCCCCACTGCATTCCTGGCTCCTTTTTCTCAGACCCCTCCCCTTCATCTTACCCATCCTCCAGGTCTCAGCTTTGATGCCACCTCCACCTGGAAGCCTTCCCTGATGCCAACACCATCCTTACCTAGAACAGCGTACATGTTCTTCTCTGTGCCCTCACAGGTCCCTGAAGGTTTATTCCATGATTGCAATAACCTGATTGCTGGTCTTCTCCACTGCCTGCCATGGACTATCTGGCTTGTCTGTTGTTGAGTCCCCACCCTATACCTGGTACTACAACTGTCACATCATTGGCACTGAGAAGAGTAACAGAGAAGAAGCTGGGCATGGAGGTAAAGGAAAATGCTCTGGGACCCAGGTCTCACCTGTCTTTCTTGCTTCCTTCTGGTACTTCTGTTTAAGCCAGTCCATAAGCAAACCATTCCAGGGGGCAAATAACACTCCGAAAAACTGAGTGATAGCAAATGCATTCGTGTAGGTGCTGACTGCAGAAGGCAGAGAGGGGTTGGGTGATGGGAACAAAATTACTAGGGCTGTCTTATAGGGGAGGACTCTCCCAGCCTGCCCTTGCCCTGGCCGTCCCTTCGCCCGTACAGCCAGACCCCTCTCTAAAGCATATGGTCCTGAGGGGCTCAGTACCCATTCCCGGTGCCCCTGGAGACACTCAGTCTCCAGCAGATATGCAGAGGGGGAGTCAGCCCCATCACATACCTAGTTTCCTGTCCCCACCGGCCAAGGTGGTAAGCAGAGAATTGAGAGTGCCGATGAAGAGGTAGTGCCACAGCTGTATCACAGACAGCCATACTAGGTGCCAGGCAAAGCGCCGAGAGAAAGCATACCTCCAGAAAGAGCCGGCTTCCAGCTGCTTTCCTGGCATCTCTGTTGGGGAGAAGAAGAACTGGCATGAATTACAAGGAAAAGTGGGATTGGGTATGTGCTGGTTTGAAAAGATTAGGTGCCCTAGAAGAGCCATGTTTTAATCCTGATCCAATGTTTTGGGAGCAGCTGTTTCTTTTAAACCTTATTTAGCATGGTAGGTTGGAAACTTGATGAGATTATCTCCATGGGGATGGGGCTTGCCAGGTGGGTCTTGATTAGTTTACTGGAATCCTATAAAAGAGGAAGCATTTTGGAGAGAGTCAGAGCCTACAGAAATGAGAAAGCCACAGGAGAGCCACGAGGCTGAGAGCCCACACAGCCAGAGACCTTTGGAGATGAAGAAAGAAAACGCCCCCCTGGGGGAGCTTCATGAAATAAGAAGTCTGGAAAGAAAGTTAGCAGATGTTGCCATGTTCACCGTGTGTCTTTCCAGTTGGGAGAGGAACCCTGAATTTCATCGGCCTTTCTTGAGTGAAGGTAACCTCTTTTGGGTGCCTTAATTTGGACGTTTTTATAGACTTGCTTTAACTGAGACATTTACCAGGCCATAGAGCCGTAAACTAACAACTTAATAAATTCCCCCTTTTTAAAAGGTGAATTTTTTTAACTCTGACCTATCGTATTCCGGGAGCTAGCAAACCAGAGCAGGGGGTAAGAGTGTACATGTCTTTTAACGGGTCAGTCCGGGGTCTGTCTTTTATCCATGTCTCTCAGGACTCATCTGTTTGCTCTCCAAACTGCCTGCTACTTCTCACTATCATGTCACCGTCACCCCACACCCACCCTGTCCACCAAAATCCAATCTGCCTTTTCCACCCTGGACTCAAAGACATGTCTTCCCTTAATACTTTCTCAGCCAGAATGGTGAAAAGAAAAGACAAGGAGAGGAGAAAGTTAGATCAAGGGAGATGAGGATTTGGGATGGGCAGTTCTTGTTTTGGGCTCCTCCCCACCCCCTGCCTTTCTTTTGGTAACAGCACTCCAAGTTTCCTCTAGAAATCTGCTTGCCCTCTTCTACCCAGCCCACAGGGGAGAGTAAACTAAGCTCTGTCACTCACCCTGGAGCAGGACCTCGAGATCCATGACCAGCCAATGAGGTCATTCTCCCTAAAGTGGTAGACTGGTCGTGATTTTAAATGGCAATCCCAGAGGCATCCTTGTTCTACTCTTCCCAGGGCCTGGCAAGGTAGTTTTCCCTTGATTTGGGGCAGTGTTTGAGTCCTAGCATGACTTCTCCTTTAATTAGCCAGCAGTGGTTTGTGGTGTTTGAAGGCAAAGACCCAAAACACATAGGGGAGAGAAAGGAGGCAGTGATGGAGATAGAACAGTGAGCGAGGGAAGACACAGGAGACTAAATGGGACAAGTATGCCAGATTTAGTGCAATGACACGCAGGGAGGAGTGGGAAAGAGGAAAGGGAAGGCAAATAGTGGAAGGCATACTTCAGGGGGATATGATGAAGTGAGAAAAAGAAAAGAGGGAAAGAAAACAGAGGAGGCAGAGAAAAGAAAGTGTGCACCCAGGAACTTAGTTTTGCTGCCAGTTCTGCTAAAAACTCTGTAGAAACCTCAGCAAGCCCTGCCCTCCTCTGGATCCTCTACACAGTGGGGGGTTTGACAAAAGGACCCTTAAAGCTCTTTCTCTGCCTGACTTTTTCTGGTTCTGAGGCCCTGAGGGAGTTCTGGAGATGAGATGCCAGGCCAGTCACAGGAAAAGGCCAGGAGTGGAAGCAGAGATGGGCTGATGGGCAGAGCTCACCATCCTTCAATGAAAGGAGCTCCTGTGACTGTTGCTCTATTTTCTTGGTCTCCACTGGTTCCTTCTTCTCTTGTCCAGGACCATTCCCAGGGCACAGGCTGGAGAAACAAGAAGCCCCCACCCCAACCCCGCAATTCAGCCCAAGAACCGTAAGCCAAGCCTGAGGTTCGGGCTGGAGAAAACAGTGCGGTGGTTCCAGAATTCCATCACCTGGGAAGCTTTCAATGATCCCAAAGTCCAGGTCACACTCAGACCAACTAAATCATAAGTTCCGGGAGTGGGAGCCAAAATTCCACATTTTTGAAAGATCGCCAAGGGACTCTAACGTGCAGCAGACTTTGGAACCAGTGGAAACATGAACAAATAGAACAGAGCTCCCTGGCTGTGAGAACGCTGCTCAGACTTAACTTTTCTGAGCCTTGTCTTTCTCATTTGGAAAATGGAGATATCTACCTGAGAGGATGACTGCAAGGATGAAGTCAGAGAGCACCTCGGGTTGGGAACAGCGCTGGTGCACAGCAAATGAACTCTCTTCCTCTACTCCTTGTGTGATCAACTACAAAAACAGTGGCATCCTCCCCCCTACATGGGACATGACACCAAGGGCTGAAAGTCTCCCTGGCAGCATGGGAGAGGACTCCCAGGGATGAACCTGGCCCTGGCACCATGGGATCGACAATGCCATCCTGATCAAGGGGGAGAAAAGAAGTGTAACTAATAAGGTATCAGTGGCTGAGAGAGTTCAAACAGAATCGAGAGGCTACTCTGGAGGTCACTCTTATGCAAGCTTCAGTTAGACATTGCTACCTATCATAACTTGCCAAATCCCAACCAAAACCATTCCTGCCAATCCTAAAGAACACCTACGGCAATATATGAGATTCTACAAAGGGTCCATGCACTAGTACAACTTTCCAGGAACCTACAACCTCCAGATGGGTCCAGCCTCTCCAGAACATCAGTTAGTTCCATCCCCCATCAATATTATTGACAGCCCCCTCTAACATGAAAAAGTTAGAATAGGCATAGCCCAAATACCCTTAAAAAGTGGGAGAAAGAACAAGGGAGAATGTGGAGTTATACAGAGAAGGTAGGGTTTAACAAATGGGTATGACTGCTGAATCATTATATTGAT
Source organism: Tamandua tetradactyla (assembly GCF_023851605.1). Taxonomy (NCBI): domain Eukaryota; kingdom Metazoa; phylum Chordata; class Mammalia; order Pilosa; family Myrmecophagidae; genus Tamandua; species Tamandua tetradactyla. The sequence goes on along the minus strand of NC_135335.1, from coordinate 20,164,264 downwards.
ATTTCTTTTAGTTTCCAGTATCTTAGAGCAGCTAGAAGTAAAAACCTCAAATTGTGGAAATGTAACCCATACCAAACTCTGAAATCTGTTCTACAACTACTTGTTGCAATGTGCTTTGAAATTTATTACTTTTTTTATATATATGTTATTTTCCACAAAAAAGAAAAGAAAGTCATTGTAACAATATATACATATATATTCCTTCTATATATATATATTCTATATAATATATATATATTCCTTCCAGTCTCCAATGTTCTGGAGCAGCTGGAAGGAAAAATTTGAGATGATGGAATGGCAGCCCATGACAAACTCTGGGATCTTTTCTGTGACTACTTGTTGAAGCATGCTTTGAAAATTGTTGCTTTTTTCTTTCTTTGCTTGGTATATACGTATATTATACAATTTAAAAAGTTAAATAAAAAAATAATCAGTGGCATTCCATCACCTGCCCCTGTATCTCCACCCTTTGCAATAGGGCTCTGAGGCTCTTCTCATCAGGCCACTATGTCTCCCACCACCTGAATCTGGGCTGGCCTCATGAACTTCTTTGACTAATGAAACACAACAGAAGTGATATGCCAATTCCAAGCCAAAACCTTGTGCCTCTCTGCACTCTCCCTTCCAATCCTGAAACCACCATATAAACCAGTCCAAGCTAGCCTGCGAGGATGACAGCCAGACGATTTAGACAGCCCCATCACCCCAAATGACTAAGAGACAAACCCCGTGGGAGAGAGGGCATCCTAGACCAGGTACCCCTTAGCTGACCAACCAGGTGATTCAAGATGCATAAGCAAACTCTATCAAGATCATAGAAGGGGGGCCGCGGTGGCTCAGCGGGCAAAGTGCTTGCCTGCTATGCCGGAGGACCTCGGTTCGATTCCCGGCCCCAGCCCATGTAACAAAAACAAAATACAATAAAACAAGAAAATGTTTAAAAGATGTTTCCCTTTCTTCCTTCCTTCTATCCTTCCTTCCTTCTCTCTGTCTTTCCTTTAAAAAAAAAAGAAAACAACTCTACATTTTCAGGCAGTTCCCTCCAGCCTCTCCATTACACCTTAACTAAAAAGGAGATATCTATTTAATGCGTAAGAATAACCTCCAGAATAACCTCTCGACTCTGTTTGGAATCTCTCAGCCATTGACAATTTATTTGGCGGGCCGCGGTGGCTCAGCGGGCAAAGTGCTTGCCTGCTATGCCGGAGGACCTCGGTTCGATTCCCGGCCCCAGCCCATGTAACAAATACGGAGAAACAGAATACAATAAAACAAGAAAATGTTTAAAGATGTTTCCCTTTCTTCCTTCCTTCCTTCCTTCTATCCTTCCTTCCTTCTCTCTGTCTTTCCTTTAAAAAAAAAAAAAAAAAGATCATAGAAGGGCCCTGATCAAGATGCCTACCCAGCTACCATAACTACAGACTTACGGGAAATATTAAATGCTTTAATATTTTAGGGCATCGAGTTTGGGGGTAGTTTGTTACACAGTGTTAGCTAACTGATGCACACCTGATCCAGTCTCCTTCACCTGTGACGGGTTTCCTCTACCCAACCCTACACACGCCTGCCCCATTCCCTTCTTCCCACCGCAGGTCCGATGAGGGGCTTTTGCCCACGATTACCAGATCCCGGTCCTTACCCATAGCGGTAGTCAGGGGGCAGCGGGTAGGGGATGTGCCCATAGGGCATCAGGAGGAAAGTACGCCCAACATGCCAGACACTGCAGACAGAGATGAAGACGAAGGAGGCCCTGAGACTGATGTGCTGTTCATACAGGAGCTGCAGAAAAAAGAGGGGAGAGTCAGTATGTATGGGGTATCTGGGAACTCTATACTTCGTGCATGATTGTTCTGGAAACCTACAACCTCTCTAATTTAAAAACAATGAGAAAAGAGTTTTTTAAGATACACTTGGGCAACTTCAGTGCAAGAGGTATAGACTGGAACCCCTGTTTCCAAGTACAGGCTTTTGCTAACTATCCCGGAAGCTGATTTAGGACACCTGGCATGCAAACACACACACACACCCTCACCTCACCCCAGATCCCACCCGGCAGCAGTGCCGTCATCACATCACCTACTCCCACAGCCTCGCAGAGGCTTTTAGCATGGCTCCTCAGATCTTCTAGCCCAGAGCACTTTTTTTTTCTCAGTAAGAGCAGAGTCCTTTAGCTTAAACCATATTTTATACGAAAATTTAACTCATCCAACAGACCACTAGACAGCTGCCCAGTCATCCTCTCCCATTTCCCTTGGAGACCCACAGAACATCCAAGGGACCCCTGAGAATCCCTTAGAACCCAGTTTGAAAACCACTGATCTAACTCAACCTCTTCATTTTACAGAGGATGAAAGTGAGGTCCAGAAAGACACTTAAATTGCCCAATCAGAGCAAGTAAACAAGATTAAATAAGGAATCCAGCTCCTGCTCCAGTGCTCTTTTCCCTTCCAACTCTAAAAGAGAAATGAGAAAGCACACCCCAGGGAAGGAGGAAGAGTCTGGAAAGATTCTCTTATACTGAGTAAGTGCCCCAAGGGCTCAGTCTCTGGGTGACTCTCCAAGCCAGGGCACTCCTGGGGATTAAACTTGGCTCAGATCTGGGGAATGACTTACAGGTTGGGCAGCTTAGGGTGTCAAGAACCTTCATGTTTTTATTTCTTAACTCAGCCATCTTCAGTGTATGTGGCTTTTATCCTCTGGCTTGTTGCCTCATAATCACAAGATAGCTACCACAGCTCCAGCTATCACACTCTCCCCAGTCTTTAAAAAAAGGAGTGCAGGAAGGAGGACACAGGGGGAGGGATTTTGTATTGCTCTGCTCTCACCTTCCATCAGGGAGGGAAGTGTCTTTTGAAGTCCTCTGGTATATACCACCTTCACATCATTAACAAGGAATCGACCATATGCTTACCTCTACCTATCATTGGCAAGGGGGAGAGGGAGTGCCACAGTTGGCTTAGATCAATAAGGATTTACCCCTTGGGCTGGGCACATCACTACATGTGTGGTGGTTTGAACCAGTGTACCCCAGAAAAACATGTCCTTAAACTTAGTCCATTTCTGTAAGACCTTTTGATGAGGTTACTTCAATGGAGGTATGGCCCAGCCTAATCAGAATGGGTCTTTAATCCTATTCCTGGGGTCCTTTATGAAACAGTAGGAAATTCAGACACAGAGAGAGAGAAAGCCAGGGGAACCAAGAGGCTGAAGTTTGACAGAACCCAGAAGAGAAGGGAGAGGCCAGGGGAAGCAACTATGGCCCAGGGCCAAGGGTCACCAACAGCCAGCTCCAGAGTGCCAGTCTTCAAGAAAAAGTATTGCCTTGATAAGGCCTTGATTTGGACTTCTCTCAGCCTCAAAACCATAAGCCAAAAAATCCCTGTTGTTTAAGCCAACCTATTGCATGATATTTGCTTTAGCAGCAAGGAAACTAAAAGCATGCTCGCTGTTAGCAATGAAGAAAGTAGAATGTCTATTGGGAAAGCCACCAACAGCCCTGGTCACAGGCCATCCCCCCGTTTCCCAACATCGGTTCTTAGGAGAGCTAGAGAGGCCTCTGTGTCTGCTCCTGCTACCCTATTCACACTACCTCCCACCTCCGTGTCCAAACAAAAGCTCATGGCAGCAACCACCCCATTCCTAGGCGTGCTCAGCCTCTGCCCAGAGAGGGAAGGTCCACTGAAAGCCATGTCCTCCCTCAATCTCCACCCCAATCCTAGGTAAGTGTGAAGAAGGAGTTTAATGGTCACCAGTTCAGGGTATAGAACAGACAGGCCTGGGTTCAAGTTCAAGTATCAAGTTTACTAGCTGCAAGATCTCCTAGCAAAGCATCTTATCCTCTCTGAGATTCAGAGGTCTCATCTGCAAAATGGAAATAAAATAGTACCTATTTGTTTAGTTTTCTTTCCACTCAAGCAAATACCATGCAATAGGCTGACTTAAGCAATGGGCACTGACAAGCTCTCGGTTTTGAGGCTAGAAGCCCAGACAAAGGTCAAGATGATGCTCTCTTCGTGAAGACTGGCATTCTGGGGCTGGCTGCCGGTGATGCTTGGTTCTAGGTTTCTCTGTCACACGGTAATGCATATGGTTTTTCTCCTGGCCTCTCCCTTCTCTTCCAACTTCCCTTGACCTTCAGCTTCTTGATTCCCCTGGCTTTCTCTCTGTCTGAATTTCATTCCAGGAATAGAATTCAGACTCATCCTGACGGAGTTGGGTCACACCTTAACCGAAGCAACCTCATCAAAAAGGCCTACTTACAATGGGTTCACACCCACAGGAATGGGTTAAATTTAAGAACGTGGTTTTTTTCCTGGGGTCTGGGCAGCTCCAAACCACCACACCTCCTTAGAGAGCTGATGGAGAGAACACGTGTAAAGCTCATAATACAAGCGCCCAGCATCAATAAGTGCTCAGCAAATGCTGACGACTGCTCTTTTTTACCTTAATGATAAGGAAAACTGCAGAGGAAGAGTCAAACGCCCCGTTGTACAGGGTGATGATGGTGAATCGGTGTTTGCCGAAGAGGTTCCCAATCTGGAGAATACACAACCAGGCTGAATGACTGACTTACTCACGAAACAATTATTTCTTGAGCATCCAGCTTGTGTCAGGTCTTCATTGCACCCAAACCCATCCTCTACCCCAAAAGTTCCCACCCAGGTTCGGGCCAGTCCCATCTGAGAAAGTCAGTCATAGCAAAGGGCTTCTCCCTCCCTCCACTCTCCCCTCTCCCCTGCCCCATAAGGACGGGCCCCTACCTGCAGGTTGGTGATCAAAAACAGGATTCCTCCCACACTAAGCATGGGCATGGCCAGGAAGAGAAGCACAGCTGTGTCTGGAATGATCAAAGACAGGGGTGGGGTAGGGGTGGCCAGGAGATTGGTGTGTCACAAGTGTCATCCAAGCATGGAACCCCAAACTCAAGCACTCCCTTTCCTCCAGGAAGCCTTGGCTCCCACCTGCTCCAAATCCCCCACAACCCGAGGGTCAGGGCCACACTTCTAGCCAGGCTTCTCATCTCCTTCAGGGGTCTTGAGGTATGGGCCAAGGCCCCCCAATGTCCTGCGAGGTCTCCTGAGACACCTTCTCCCCCAACACAGAGGGTCTTCAGCCCACGGCAGGCCGGGCTGCACAACAAGCAGCCCCTCTTATTCACCCCTGACGTCGAGGGGAGAGAACCCTGGACTCGGGGACACACCCAGGCGCAGCCCCCAAGCTCAGGACCTAGAAGCTGGCTTCTGACTCTGTGACTCAGTCATCTCATCTGTTCAATGGGGACAACCGTCTCGGCTGGCCATACCTCATGAGGTTGCCATGAGAATGGAATGATAAGATGACCATACATTGCCTTCCCTTTTTTCAATCAACTTTGAGCACTTCCTAGAAATGCAGGACAGAATGTAACATGCTCCTTACCCTTGAAAAGCCTGCCATGCAAACAAATCACTACACTAAATCCCATAAATGTTCGGTGGTAGCAGAAATAGCTAAGGCGTCAGGGCTGGGAAAGCCCTTGAGTCATTAGTTTTTTCCAAACCACCCACTGCTGTCAAAATTTTGGCCACACCCCATTACTTATTGAACTTTCTTCTTTAATTTGACTCACTTTCAGCCAAATGAAATCCATCTTTAAAGGAAACTTTGTATCACTACTGTAAATGGGAAATACTTGTGTTGCTTGGTCATGAATGGAAAATCACCATAGAAATACAAACAATGAAAGGAAAACAGTGTTACTAAACACTAAGTGGATACAGTTGTCCTTAGAAAGTTCAGACCCTGAGACTTGCCATTCCCAAGCCGTGTTAAAGTCAAACTAGCCCCAAATCCAGACTTTCTTTCATGAAATCAGGACTGAAAGGGAAATAGAAAGAGGATAACTTTTCCACCAGGTGATTCAAGGTTTGTCAACTTGGCAGCTGTATATCCCTCGCTCACACGTCCTCTTAAGTAACTACGGTTCTATAACTGAGAAGCCCCATAAACTGCTAATTTTAGAGCATTCACACTGTTTGCAAGTCAATTTCTATCTTTAGAAAATGTACAACGCTCCCTAAGGCACTCAAGGTTGGCCAGGGTTCCTTCCAAAATAGGGTCATTGTGGCCTCAAGGCTCTTTCCAAAAAACAAAAAGCCCTCTTTTATGGAGAAAGGTGGGGGATTATGGCTCAAATGATTCAAAACTGTCGAGTGAAACACACCCAGCAACCACCTCCACTTCCAGCCATTTGAAAAGCATGAAGCTTGCTTAAGGAAAGTGGCTTTCATTAATGGGTTTGAGCTGCCAGACTACCTCAGACCTGTCTGGTCAAGGTCACTCGCTGTCAGTGTTTGCCGAGCACAAGGGGAGACGATTCCAAGCCGCCGTCCTATAGGCTAAGTCCCACAAGTACACTAGAGTTCTGTACTTTCAATTGCTGACCCCAAAACTGAACCGCGTAACCTGACACTGCAGGGTACTACTGGAAGGTACCCTGCAGCCAGCCTAATCTAGAGGTTAGGAAAGAGACTTGCCCCCCTCCCCCAGTTGCACTTTCCACTAACTGGTTCTGCAGCCTGGCGCAAGTTTGTGCAAGGCCACCCTCTCTGGCCTCTGTTTTCTCCTCCACATGGTGGAGGAAGGAGGGGTGAACAGGACTGTAATTCCCAGACTGTGGGATGTTACAGACCAGTAAAATTTGAAAACAAAACCTCTGGCTGCAATAGGTTTGTCAACGTTTACCCTGCTAAGCAAGGAGGTTTTCAAAGCAGCTTTCATTCATATCCTTATTCCATTCATAAAAGAACATTTTAACAGATACAAGGGGAAGAGAAGTAATCTTTTGAATAAATTCTATTATCTGAAGATGTCTGTGGTAGTTAGATGCAGGTGTCAACTTGGCCAGGTGAAGGTGCCTAGTTATATTGCTATGGACAGGAGCCGATGGCATGTGAACCTAATCTTTTGCTGATTATGTCTGCTGCAATGAACATTTGATTTTATTGGCTGGTGCTTAAATGACAGGGCTCAATGTAGCACAGCCCAAGCAGCTCAGCATTCTTCATCTCAGCACTCACAGCTCAGCCCAGGCCTTTGGAGATGCAGAAAGGAATCACCCCGGGGAAAGTTGTTGGAACCCAGAGGCCTGGAGAGAAGGCCAGCAGAGATCACCCTGTGCCTTCCACATAAGAAAGAACCTCAGTGGAAAGTTAGCTGCCTTTCCTCTGAAGAACTAAATGTTAACTAAATAAATCCCCTTTTATTAAAAGCCAATCTGTTGTGTTTCTGGTGTGTTGCATTCTGGCAGCTAGCAAACTAGAATAATGTCCCTCCAAAGTTCTTGTTTTTCACATTTCTCAATAGACTAAACTGTTTTCCCAGAGCAGCAATAACTCAATACGTCTCAAAATTGTCTCCAGCTTCAAGTCTGTGGCTAGCCATGGGGGTCACTGTGTTCTTCCCAGAAGTTCCTAAGCCCGCCTCAGCCACCAGATGCCCCAGAGCTCCCATCCCGATGCCACCCTCCCGCCCCTGACAGCACAATTACCTGCAGAGGTGAACGCTATAATGAGTGTTGCGCTGGTGTAGAGAACACTGAAACACAGAATGAGAGGAGCAGGATGTTGTCAAGGAAGGAGAAAACAAAGCATTCTGCCTGCCCAAGCTCCGAATTTGGGAGCTGCCTCCTGCATTTGCAGCCAGGGAGTTCTATGGGCTTTGATGCCTCTTGTGCCCCAAACTCAGTACCAGGTGAGAAAGCCCCACTGGGACTGAGATGTGGTCCTGACCTCAGAGACTGGTGGAATTTTGCCCAACCCGAGGTCCAAGGCCAGGGAGGCTGGGAAGGCCTGAGCAGTAAACTCAGCTGAGGACAGTGACGGGTGTAGGAGGTCCTGCGGGGCTTAGCTGGAGGCAGACCCGGTGGAGCCAAGACCTTCCCTCTTGGAAGTCCCAAACAGGCCTAAAGTGGTGCCCTTGGAGAAGGGGGCTAATGCCTGGTCTGCAAATCAAAAGCTTGAGTTCTACTTCCTCCTGGCTACATGAACTTGGGCAAGGAGCTGTCCCTCTCTGGGCCTCAGTGGTTTTCTATAAAATGACTGATCTAGAGCCCAAGTCTAAAGTTCCAGGATGCTTTGATTTCAGGACCACACCCCAAGGTTACAGGGAGCCCTCAGCGGTTTGAGGGGCTGGTGAGGCATGGGGTAATACATGTAGTGCCCTCACACAGAAAGGCTGGAGAAGAGGAAGGGGGCACAGGGAGGCAAAAGGAGGAGAGAGCAGGCCAAAGACCAAGAGAGACTGAGAAAAAACAAAGTCATGATGTCCCCAAACGCTTAAAGAGTGACTCTACGCACAGGCTACTCCCTGTCCAGCCAGGCCTTTTGCCCCTCTCTCTAACACCTAAGCTCTCACATGCCTCTCAGGGGGCACCTGCTCTGGGTCTTATCAGCCTCCAGCAAGCTGCTGCTTCTTGATGCACCTTGGCAAGTGGAGCCCAAAGATTAAGATGCAGGAGCACAGCCTGAGTGAGATGCCTCTGTGTGGGAAACACTGACCTCAAATTCCCCCCATTGGAGACACCCAGAAAACTTAAACTGCTAAGCCCTTGGGGAGTGACAGGGAATGAACTGGATGAAGACGCAGCCTGAAAGTGAGGACTTGCAGGCCATAAGTACAAGGACCCCCCAAGTGAAGGCAGGGTGGTAATTTTAGGTTTTGCCAATTTCGTAACTCTGTCCCAGGCCAACCCTCGCAGGATGGAGGTCGGGACTTCTGCTCAGTTCAGCATATCATACAGGAAACACATTCTTCTAGAACAGGGAAGGAGGTGAAGAGCAGGAAGGAGAGGTGGTGGTGAGAGGGGGCAGGGAGTGGGTGGCCCCAAGAGACAGAGTCCACACGAGGGGCTGTTCCTAACCAAGCTGCTGAGCCTCTCCCATGTGAGGGAGCTTTGGGTGCAGGAGTCACCAGGGCTGCCCAGTTGCCCGCCCTGGGTCTCCCTCTAAGCTTCTGGAAGGAGTCCTCTCACCCATCCCTTGCCCAGGCTGGGCCTTTGGGACTCACATGGCTATGAGGCGGGTCACGGTGGTCTTAAAACGGTCAAAGATGTAGCCGCTGGGGAATGTCATGAAGTTGATCGTGAAGGATGCCAAGGTAAAGATGAGAGAGAACCTCTCATCCTGAACTTTGCAGTCTGAGGAGAGAAAGAGGGTTCTCAGAAGCCCAGTGTGCACCGACCAACTTCCCAGTTAGCCAGCCTTCCCACCAGGTGGGTATCCAGTCCAGACTCCCCTACAGGGCAGCTTCTTCCATCTTGGAGAGCTTGCCCAGAGGAAAGTTCTCCCTTAAGCTGAGTTAAAACATGAGTCTCCCTATCCATCCCCATGGGATCTGGGCCTGCCTCCCCAGGCAGTTCCCAGACCAAGTCTGGGGCTGACCCTCCCTGCCTCTCACCCTAGAGGGCCAGCAGGGCAAAGAGGGGGGTCACGTTCTTTCTTTCGCTTCCCACAGCCTGGGAACCAGACTCAGCTTGTCTAGAAGCTTCTCATCCTTGCCCTTACCAGGCTGCCTGGTGGCATTGCCCGTCAGCCCCGTGGCATTGCGCGTCAGCCCCGTGGCATTGTGAGTCAGCCCCACACTCGGCTCACACAGCTCCTCGAAATAGCGCTCTGTTTTGAAGACAAACACCAGAGAAGCCCAGCCAAAAAGGACGCCGGCAAAGCCAAGGCACTCCAGCAGCCCGGTCAGCAGCGTGGCCAGGTGGAAGCACAGGCCCTGGCCGGCCATGACCTGAGGCGCAGTGGATCCCTCAGTCCCGCTTGTGGGCCCCTGGGCTGAGCACAGGGGCTGCGAGGTCTCGGCGTTGACGCAGTTTGGAAAATTCCTTGGCAAGGGCTGCTCCGGTCCCGTAGCCTTCCGAATCCTGGCTGTCTCCGGCCTGGGCAGGAGGTTTCATCAACCTGTCCAAGGCCACATGGCTGGTCACCACCCAGACAGCTGAGTCCCCAGAAGTTTCCCAACTAGAGCGTGGTACTTAGGGCACCCACGCCCGGGCCTCCCCACGCACGTCCTGAACCCATCAGCTTCTGGGAAAGCACGCAGAGGCTGTCCCCACGACCCCACCCACTCACCCAACACACACACACACACACACACACACACACACACACACACAAGGGCACTTCCCACAGAAACACCCCGGGGGTTCTGGCCGCGATAGCCCCCCTACCAGCTCCAAGGCCCCGCGACCCTCGGCGCCCCCGCGTCCTACCGGACCCGCTCCTCGCCGGCTGCCGCTCTCGCCCCAGCCACTTCAGGTTCAGGTTCGCGCCACTGGCAGCCCCTCCCAGGTCCCTCCTCGCCTCCGCCCGCCCGGAAGGGGCCGGGACAGGTCTGGCGGGCTCGGGCCCCCACCCCTCCCCTTCACTCTGCCTCACTTCCTTCTTCTCCCTCGCTCTCGGTCTCGCGCGCTCGGTCTGAGTTTGGGTCTTGTTTTTTTCTGTTTTTTTGTTTTTTGTTTTTTCTTCTCTCGCTCTAACTCCCGAAGTAGTTCTTCATGTCCCCCGATTCACGCTCACCCTCCCGGTTTCCCTGCCTGTCCTTTGCCTTGGCTCTGATACTTTCACACGCGCATGCAGTCTCCCGGAGAGATCCGCAAACTCTCAGCAGACGCCACGCGCAGACAAGCCAGCCACATGCAGGCGCGCGGGCGCACACACTCCCCATTCCACGCGCTTGCTTACCTTGACCGCTTGGGTGGGCGCAAAACGTAGTCCTCCCACCCACCCACCCTTAGGTCCACCAGCTCAACCCTCATGCTCCCAGCGCTGCCAAAAGACAATCCCAACCACCGAATGAGAAAGCCAAGAAGCGGTTTGAAAGGCGCATCCCTTGAAGAGATGCCCTGCATTCTCACCCCCAAGGAACCCTTTGATTGCTCCCTGCCTCACTCGCGGCTCAGACTCTGAGAGTCCACCAGCCCAGACTGCACTGATTAAGTATTCATTCCTTGCCCCATTTTTTATTAATCAAAGCTATATATAATTGCCCATCTGAGCGTCTGATCAGCAGGAGATAGCCACTCTAACCAGCTGTGTTGCTACCTTGTCGGCCCTGAGCAAATGAGTCTGACGCCCTACCCCCCCCCCCCCCATTGGCCTGTGTGTCTGTTTCCTCATCAAAAGCTCAATTTGTGGGGGGATTTTTTTGAATATTAGATGCAGTCTGCAGACCTCCCTGCCCAGCTTCCTGGTTGCCCCCCCACCCCCAGCCCCTTCAGTGGCCCAGGGACTGAAGCTATTCCAAGAATACCTATCTGTGCGAAAGAGGAAGAAACAAGAGTGGTGCAATGGTGGCTTAGTGGCAGAATTCTTGCCTGTCATGCTGGAGACCCGGGTTCGATTCTATCCTGTCCAAGAAAAGAGAAAAAGAGAGAGACTTGGGTTTGATTTTGCATCCTGTCCATGCAAAAAAAAAAAAAGAGGAAGAAATAGAGGATAGGACAGTGATTCAGTGTCATCCAGCTAGGACAGTGGAAGTCCAGAACCAAGAAATGTTTTCTATATCACCTCTGAAAGAATGCCTGTGACCATCGGGGTGTGTTACCACCAAACCTTGGTTCCATACGCAGATGGCCACTGGTCACATGGCCAGAGGCAAGGTCTTTGGCTGTTCCATCTGTATTGATAATAGCATCTTAATCACAGTGTTTGTCATAAAAGAGATATGAGTTGGGTTTGTGATGTCCTGTGAGTTGGGTTTGTGATGTCCTGTGGAGCACGTGCTCTGCAGTAGGCATGCTGCCATATGTAGTGTGTGCTCTCCTTTCTGAGAGAGAGCTGAGGAGCAGCTTTGGGAAAGGACTGCAAAGGAGCTTGCCCAAGGTCACTGCTGCAAAGTGGAGGTGTCGGCCTGACTCCCAAACCTGTGCTCCTCCAAGTCTTCATTATGAATATTTGGATTTAGAGAAAAAAGAAAAATCTCTTAAAGAAAAAAAAAAAAAGACAGAAAATTAATTGATGGAAAAGACTATAAAAATATAGCAGCCCAGGATAAACAAGACCTAAGATGCAAGATTCTCTGTTTTACTGCAAGACACAAAGACCTTGAAATTAATTCAAACCCCATCTCCTGCTCCAGCTTACAGTTTCGTCTCCTGAGGACCTAGGAGATCAGTAAGGATGGAATAGAGAAAAGTCAAAGCAGAGAGAGAGATTTTTAGAATGTCAATCTGCAGGAGCAGTCAGGAAGGTCCAGCACATGGCGATCAGTGCATCCACGCCTGGAGCACGGGACTTGGGACAGGGCGTCCAGAGCACCGTCCACCTCATCTTAGCGCTCTCTCGGCTCAGTTTCCCCCACCCCACACCCCCATCAGTATCTGCGGAAGGTAATGCCTCTTGCACTGACTGCAGCTGTTGGAATAGAATATTAGGATAATCTCTGAACCATTCCCGCTTTATTTGGTTCAAGTTCCAGCAGCTTTCAGAGGCAGATGCTGCTCAGTCCCCTCGCATACCTGGCTCTGAGGAGGATTAACAAGTAACATCAGGGAGATGAGTTATTATAATGAGGACTGAAGGGGCAATCGATGTCTTCTTTCCATGTCTCTTCGCTTCCTTCCTTCTTTTTCAACCCATATATTTACTTTATTGTGAAATTTATTGCCTTTTTGTGTATGCTATGTATACAAAAAAGCAATAAATTTCAAAGCACATCCCAACAATCGGTTGTAGAACAGATTTCAGAGTTTAGTTTGGATCACAATTCCACAATTTTAGGTTGTTAGTTCTAGCTGCTCCAAGACCCTGGAGACTGAAAGAAATAGCAATATAATGGTTCAGCAGTCAAACTCATTTGTTAAATCCTATATTCTCTGTATAACTCCATCTTCCCCTTTGATCTTTCTCCCACTCTCTAGGGGTATTTGGACTATGCTTGTTTTAACTTTTTCATGTTGGAAGGGGCTATCAATAATATGGGAAAGGGAGATGGAACTAGCTGATGCTCTGGAGAGGCTGGCCCCTCAAGGTTTCAGGACTTCTCAGGCCTAGGAACCCATCTGGAGGTTTTAGGTTTCTGGAAAGTAACCATAGTGCATGGAACCTTTGCAGATGCTCAAATAAAGCCCTAGGTGTTCTTCGGGTTGGCAGGAATGGTTTTGGTCGGGGTTTGGCAACCCATGATAAGCAGCAATGTCTAGCTGGAGCTTGGGTAAGGATAGCCCCCAGAGTAACCTCTCAAGTCTATTTGAACTCTCTCAGTCACTGATACTTTATTTGTTATAATTCTTTACCCCCTTTCGTCAGGATGGAATTGTTGGTCCCACGGTGCCAAGACCAGACTCATCCCTGGGGTCATCTCCCATGCTGCCAGGGAGACTATCACCCCTGGATGTCATGTCCCATGGAGGGGGTAGATTTCACTGGCAGGGTTGGACTTAGAGAGACTGAGGCCACATCTGAGCAACAAAAGAAATCATCTGGAAGTAACTCTTAGGCATACCTCTAGGTAGGCTAAGCTTCTGTACTACCTACATAAGCTTCACAAGAATTAAACTCAGAGGCTTATAGTATAGAATATAGAGGACATAGAGATATACAGAAGCTGAAGATGGGTGAACAGTTAGCTAGTGTGGTTGAACTTAAATGTAAAGGAATGGACAGAAGTGAAGGCAGTTCATTTGTGGGTCTATAAGTAATATTGCCATTTTGAAGGTGAACATGACTGAAAGGGGTTGTATGGAGCCATGTAGCCCACTGATTAATACTACAAATATAAATAAGTTCCTGCATGAACTACTTCAAATATATGACTATTGTACAAAGAGTATAATAGAAGGGCATGGGAGAAAACTGCTACTGCATGCTATGGACCATGTTTAACAGGAAAACATCAACAGTAGCACAGCAATACTAGAGTTAAGGGGAAGTTTAGATTTTTATTTGTTAAGGGTGTGCTTATTGGTTATTTTTCTCTTTGGAGCCATGAAAATTGTGTAAAACTGAGAGTGTTGATGGACTGTTGGGACTTTGGACATTATACAGATGCCTCATGGATGGAGGTGGCTGAAGGATGCACTGACTAATACGTGGAAAGGTGAACTGTGGTGTATATGTGTGATCGAATATTCTGCTGTTACAGAAAGTAATAGCAGAATATTCTGTTAAGCTTCTCTACTACCTACATAAGCTTCACAAGAGCAAGCCCCAAGATCAAGGGTTTGGACTTGGGAATTCCTAATGTTTGAGACAGTATCAGGGGTTTCCTTGGTGGTAAAGTTTAATAGCTCCATATTTTTTCTCCCATCCCTCAAGGGACTTTGTCAATATTTTTAAATTACCTGCTCAATCTACTTTTAGGATGCATCCAGGCATTACATTAATCTATACAGATTTATAAGCCCTCATTCTCATTCCGGGGTTCCTGTGTTTAGGTTATTTAAATGAGCTATCCAAACAGGTTGAGTTGGATTATGTGCAGAAAATTTAGGTTCTTGACAAAATAAACCTCTCTTCCTTTGGTCTCCTAGAGTAGGTGAAGCTTTAAAATGAAATGTCTTCTTTATCCCTGTATTCTGAATTACCTTAATCCTGACCTGATCAGGTTCAATCTTATCTGTAACTGAAGTTAGATCTGTTTTTCAGTTTTTTAACAGCTGTCATATGTGGCAATGCTGACTTTCAGATCTGCAGAACTTCTACTCTGAGTCTTGGGTGTCACACAGCTACCCAAAGTTCCGGGGAATTACCAGGTTATATGTAGATAGCACAGCCCCTCAAAAATCTCAGCTCTGGACTAGATGTGACCGCCATAAGAGTTTGCAATCTAGGCCCCGGTTTTCTTATAAGTATTTTCTATATGAGACTATACAACATTTGCTCTCTTGTTTCTGGCTTCTGTGGCATCACACAATGTCCCACGGGTTCATTCACAACGTGGCATGCCTCATGACTTCGTTCCTTTCTGTAACAGCAGAATATTCAATCACACATATACACCACAGTTCACCTTTCCACGTATTCGTGTTTCCTTCAGCCACCTGCATCCATGAGGCATCTGTATAATGTCCAAAGTCCACAGTCCATCAACACTCTCAGTTTTACACAATTTTCATGGCTCCAAAGAGAAAAATAACCAATAAGCACACCCTTAACAAATAAAAATCTAAACTTCCCCTTAACTCTAGTATTGCTGTGCTACTGTTGATGTTTTCCTGTTAAACATGGTCCATAGCATGCAGTAGCAGTTTTCTCCCATGACCCTCTAGTACGCTCTTTGTACAATAATCATATATTTGAAGTAGTTCATGCAGGAATTTATTTATATTTGTAGTATTAATCAGTGGGCTACATGGCTCCATGCAACTCCTTTCAGTCATGTTCACCTTCAAAATGGCAATATTACTTATAGACCCACAAATGAACTGCCTTCACTTCTGTCCGTTCCTTTACATATAAGTTCAACCACATTAGCTAACTGTTCGCCCATCTCCAGCTTCTGAATATCTCTATGTCCTCTATATTCTATACCATAAGCCTCTGAGTTTTACCTTTACCATGGACATAAAAGCAACATTATATGGTACCTATCCTTTTGTGTCTGGTTTATTTCACTCAGCATTATGTCCTCAAGGTTCATCTGTGTTGCCATATGCTTCAGGGCATTATTTCATCTTACTGCTGCATAATATTCCATCATTTCGCATATAATGCATTGTTTTTAATCCACTCATTTGTTGATGGGCACTTGCATTGTTTCCATCTTTTGGCAATTGTGAATAATGCTGCTATAAACATCAGTGTGCAAATGTCTGTTTGTGGTGGTATTGCTGGGTCATAGGGCAACTCAATATTTAGTTTTCTAAGAAAACGCCAAACTGTCTTCCATAGAGGCTCTACCATTATAGATTCCCACCAGCAGTGCATGAGTGTCTCAATTTCTCCACATCCTCTCCAACATTTATAGTTTCCTGATTGTTTAATAGCGGCCATTCTTATAGGTGTGAGGTGGTATCTCATTGTAGTCTTGATTTGCATTTCCCTTATAGTTAATGAAAATGAGCATCTCTTCATGTGCTTCTTAGCCATCTGTATTTGCTCTTTGGAAAAATGCCTATTCATATCTTTATGCCATTTTATGATTGGGTTGTTTTTTTTCTCTTGTTGTTGAGTTATTTGATTTCTTTATGTATACAGGATATCAAGCCTTTATCTGATATGTGATTTCCAAATATTTTCTCCCATTGAGTTGGCTGCCTGTTTATCTTTTTGACAAAGTCTTTTGAAGCACAAAAGTATTTGGTGGGAGGAGTTCCCATTTATCTATTATACTTTTCCTGCTTGTGCTTTGGGTGTAACGTTTAGGAACCCATCTACTATTACTAGGTCTTGAAAGTGTTTCCCTATATTTTCTTCCAAGAGTTTTATGGTACTGGCTGTTATATTTAGGTCTTTGATCCACTTTGAGTTAATTTTTGCATAGGGTATAAGGTAAGGGTCCTCTTTCATTCTTTTGGCTATCGATAGCCAGTTCTCCCATGCCCACTTATTGAAAAGACTATTTTGTCACAGTTCAGTGGATTTGGGGGCATTGTCAAGATCAGTTGACCATAGATTTAATACTCTATTTCCACACTCTCGATTTGATTCTATTGGTCAATACTTCTATCTTTGTGCCAGTAGCACACTATGTTGACCTCTGTGGCTTATAATAAGCTTTGAAATCAGAAAGTATTAATTCTCCTACTTCGTTCTTTTTCAGGATATTTTTAGCTATCCAAGGTCTCTTTCCCTTCTAAATGAATTTAGTATCTATCTTTTCCAAGTCTTCAAAGAAGGCTGTTGGCATTTTTATTGGTATTGTATTTCATCTGTAGATCAATTTGGGTCGAATTGACATCTTAACTACATTTAAGCTTCTTATCCATGAGCAAAGGATGTCTTTCCACCTATTTAGATCTTCTTTGATTTCTTTTAGCAATGTTTTATAGTTTTCTGTGTACAGGCCCTTACATCCCTGTTTAAGTTTACTCCTAGACATTTGATTCTTTTGATTCTTTTTTAATTCTTTTAAGTTGCTATTTTGAATGGAATTTTTTTCCTGAATTGACTCCTCAGTTAGGTCATTGCTTGCATGTAGAAACATTACTGATTTTTGCAAATTCGTCTTATATCTTGCCACTTTGCTGAATTTATTTTTTAGCTCAAGAACCTTTGTTGTAGACTGCTCAGGATTTTCTAAGTACTCCCTTAGTATTTCTTGCAGAGCCAGTTCCTTGTTGACAAATTCTCTCAGCATTTGTTTGTCTGTGAAAAATTTTAATCTCTCCCTCATTTTTGAAGAACAATTTGGCTGGGTACAGAATTCTTGACTGGAAGTTTTTGTCTTTCGGCATCATAAATATATCATGCCAGTGCTTTCTCACCTCCATGGTGCCTGTTGAGTAGTCCAATCTCAGTCTTATGTGGTTTCCCTTATATAGTAGATAGCTTTTCTCTTGCTGGTTTCAGGATTTTCTGCTTCTCTCCAATATTTGACAGACCGATTAGTATGTGTCTTGGAGTAAGCCTATTTGGATTTATTCTATTTGGGATTCATTAGCCTTCTTTGACTTGCATATTTGTATCTTTTATAAGAGTTGGGAAGTTTTCCTCCATTATCTCCTCAATTGTGCTTCCTAGCCCTTTACTCTTCACTTCTCCTTCTGGGACACCAGTGATTCTTATATTTTTGCACTTCTCGTTGTCCATAACTTCCCTGAGATCCAATTCCAATTTTTTCATCTTTTTTGCCATTTGTTCTTTTGTGCATTCAAAATCAATTGTCCTGTCCTCTAGTCTGCTTATTTTTCTTTTGCCTCTTCAATTCTGCTGTTGTGTGTCTCTGATATATTTTTTATCTGATCTACAGCTTTTATCTCTGTGATATCTGCTATTTTTCTATTTATTCTTTCAAATTCTTCTGTATGCTCTTCTAGTATCTTCCTGATCTCTTATGTCATTAGCCAACCCACTGAATTTATTTATTAGTATTGTCTGAGCATCTTTGATTAGTTGTTCCAAAGTCTGTGTCTCCTCTGGTGTTTTAATTTGGTCATTAGGCTGGGCTCTCTCTGTCTGTATCTTCATATACTTTGTGATATTTTCTTGCTGTCAATGCAGGCAATTCTCTTGATAGGGTTACTTTGGAAGTTGATTTCCTTCAGTTGTCTAAAGCTTTGTATCTGCATGTCAGGCCTGCAGCAGGGTTCGGGGTATGGGGCGGGACACGGTGGAATAGTGGTGGGTTGTGACACAAGACTACGGATGGGGCAGGGGTGCTACACTGGTGCCCAGGAGCATGGGGTGTGGGATATGGTGTTGTGGGGGGCTGGCGTGTGGGCCGTGGCAGCTGGAGCAGGCCTCAGAACACAGGTGCAGGATGCAGCGTGGGGACACTGAGGCAGGGCATGGCAGGAGGTGGAGCGGGGGCTGTGGGGGGGGTGCATGGCGGCAGGCACGCAGGCAGGTTGTGGGTGTGCGTATAGAGTGTGGGGGTCGTGGGTGCGAAATTCGGGACACAGTGGGGGACAGGGTGCAGGTGCGCAGTGCGCAAGGGGCAGGGGGCTGGGGCGGGGCGAATGGGTGTAGCTGAGGGGAGGGGCGGGGTGCGGAGGCACACTTGTGGGGTGAGGGGGAATTTGGGGGGGGCTGGGACATAGAAATGGAGGGTTCACAGGGGCGGAGGGAGTGCGGTGCGGGATGCAAATGCGCAGGTGCGGGGGAGGGGGGGTCGCCGGTATGCACGTGTGTGGGTCTCCGGGTGGGCCCAGAGCAGAAGTGCCCTAGATAGGGGATGCAGGGCGCAGATATGCATGTGAGCCCAGCGTGGGGGAAGGGGGGAGGAAGGGGGGAGGGGATGGTGGTGGCATGGATGTGCAGTAGAGTGCCTGTGGGCGAGGGACAGGGCATAAGTGGGCGGGTCCCAGAGGGTGGGGCGAGGGTGGTTGGGGTGCCTGAGTGTGTGGGCCTCGGGTGCAGGGGTCGCAGGGGACAGCACAGGTCTCGGGTTTGGGGTGCCCATGAGTGTTGCATTCAAGGAATGCAGCTTGGCTTACTTCCTAGCCCTTAGCTCCCTGTCTGTGCACTCCTGAGGGCTCTGAGCCTCTGTTTGGAAAGGGGTATGCTAAGCTGTTTGCACCAGCTGGATAGCCTCCGGTTCTCTGCATGTCAGTTGCTCAGCTTTTTCCACCAGGACCTCCCTGTGTGGTATAGAAGAACTTTCAGATCACATGCACCCTGAAATCGCTGTCCCGGTCATTTTTCTGTCCCTTCTCTAGGTGTTCCTTGGAACAGGGGTGAACTTGACCTATCCTGTTCCACCATCTCCCCCAGCATCCTCTTCCTAGCTCTTTTTGATCGATTGATTTGCCCAGTGTGCAGAGACAGCCAAAACCCAAGCGGTCTGAATGGCCTTGTAGGCAGAGACCAGCACGGTGCCAGCTCATTCAAAGGCACAGCACTGCAGCCAAACAAGAACATTCAAGAACCAGCTGGGTGCAGAGACTGGTGAGGGGAGCAGCAAGACTGGCAGCTGGAGAAGAAGCCTCGGGGAAGGTGTTTGGAATTCAGCCTAGACCAATGAATTGTGTCTTATCAAATCTCCCCCTGCATATCTTGCCAATCCATCCTTGCCCACTACCCTATTCAGACATTCCTCATGTCTCACCTGGGGCATTACCTACTTCCAAGCCTTCTGCTGCTAAAGTTTATTTCTTTGGTGCCTAGTTGAAGACATACTTACCTGATCAAAACTCTCCAGAGAACCACCTTCCCCCTGTCTGCGTGGGACATGACTCCCAGGAGTGTGGACCTTCCTGGCAAAGTGGGACAGAAATCCTAGAATGAGCTGAGACTCAACATCAAGGGATTGAGAAAACCTTCTCGACCAAAAGGGGAAAGAGTGAAATGAGACAAAGTGTCAATGGCTGAGAGATTCCAAACAGGGTCCAGAGGTTATCCTGGGGGTTATTCTTATGCATTGAGTAGATATCACCTTGTTAGTCAAGATGTAATGGAGAGGCTGGAGGGAACTGCTTGAAAATGTGGAGCTGTGTTCCAGTAGCCATGTTTCTCAAGGATGGTTGAATAAATGATACAGCTTTCACAATGTGACTGTGTGATTGTGAAAACCTTGTGTCTGATGCTCCTTTCATCTACCTTGTCAAGAAACGAGTAGAACATATGGAATAAAAATAAATAATAGGGGGAACAAATGTTAAAATAAATTTAGTTTGAAATGCTAGTGATCAATGAAGTGAGGGGAAGGGGTATGGTATGTATAATCTTTTTCTTTCTGTTTTGTTTTATTTCTTTTTCTGTTGTCTTTTTATTTCTTTTTCCGAATTGATGCAAATGTTCCAAGAAATGATGAATATGCAACTATGTGATGATATTGAGAATTACTGAATATATGTGTAGAACAGAATTGTATGTTAATGTTTTTGTTTGTTTGTTCTTAATTTTTTTAATTAATAAATAAATTTAAAAAAAAAAACTCTGCAGATGCCAGAAGTTCAGTCAACCAGATGGTGAGGGCCAGTCCAGACTCTGGGGATACCAACCAATGTGACACTGCATTGGGGGAAGAGGGAATATGGAACTGGGTCTCTTCCATCCCACCCAAGTATTCGTGTTGCACAAGCAACAGCTGGCTCTCCGTGCCACCACCTGCAAACGCTGCCCCTCCTTGCCACTGTCCTCTCTCCACCAAATAACCTCTCTACCAGGACCCAGCCCCACTATCACCACTCTCCAAGCACAGTCCACGTGCTCTTTCCTCCCTCTCAATCCCTTTCCAAATCTTCGTATGTGAATCAACTGTGAGCCATTCCTATAAAGAGCTTTGACTTCTGATAGGTCAAGATAAAAGCAAACAAAACCAAACAAAAAACTGTCCTCTCAAAATCTGGGCTTATGGAAATCAAAACAGCTTGGTTTTTTTCTACTACGGTCCGGAAAGGAATTTCAAGAACCCGTTTTGGAAGTTAAGAGATAAAGGCAAACATTTTCTATTTCATTTCCGCTGGTGAAGGCTTTGCAATCGTCTTGAAGAAATGCCCACCACCACCACCCCAAAAAAAGCACACTGATAATGAGCCAATTACTGATGCCCCTGAGCGTCAGCCTCCTTATGTGTAAAGTGAGAATCAGGTTGTTGTAGGGATAAAAGATGGCACAAGAAAATTCCCAGCTAGTAACACCAGCTGCTTAAGAAATAGCAGTGATTGCTTTTAACAAAAACTATTTACTTACTGGAAAACAAAGAGTGACTCAGGATGTCAAATGGGAGAAGGATATCAAGTTACTTCTAACCTAAAACAAAAAAGAAAAGAAAGAAAGAAGAATCACTGTATCATCGAGTAATGGGTGAACAGTCATCTGTTTAAGAAGTTTTGTCTTAGAGGATTAATCTCTGGAAAATACCTAAACTCTCATCAGGGTAATCCTGGATGATCCCCCCACACCCACACACTCCATCCATGACCATCTTGGCTGGTCTGCAGCATGGACTGGTTGATCATACTGTGAGCTCCGCAAAGGAAGTCTGCAAATGAACCAAAGCGTACAGGAAAGCAGAAGGGGTCTTAGAGCTAAACTCCTCAGCATGTCTGCCAGTGCGGTCAAAGCAGTTCTGACACGAATGGGGAGCTACTATGTTGCTCTAAATGAAGATTTGGCAACCTCACTTTGAGAAGACCTTTCTCTTTGAAGGTGTCTCAGTTTCCTAAAACTGCTGGAACAAAAGACCAGCTTAAAACAACAGGAATTCATGTTTTCATAATTCTGTAGGCTAAAAGTCTGAAACCAAGGTGTGAGCTGTGCCATGCTCCATCAGAAACCCATAGGAGAGAATCTTTCCATGCCTTTTCTAGTTTCTAGTGTGTGCCAGCAATTTCTGGCATTCCTTGGTTTGTAAATGGATCACTCCACCCTCTACCTCCTCCATCTTCACATTTCCTTACCCTGGGGTCAGTCTCTGTCTCCTCTTCTTATAAGGACACCAGTCATATAACATTAAGGAATCACCCTACGTAAGGATCATCTCATCTTCACTAATTCCATCCGCAGTGACTCAGTTTCCAAATAAGGTACTGGAATGTGACCATATTTTGTGGGGGGGATGTGATTCAAGCAAGTACAGAGGAGCATCTGAAAGGACACCCAAAGAGGCTCTGGACAGTGGGGCAGGCAGCTCAGTCAGCTCAGTCTGGTTGATGCAACCACATCAGCCTCCCCCTCCATCCAGAGAACATGCCCCCCCCCAGCCCCCATCAGCCATGAGGCGCTTCCATGCCCATCCCTATAATAGAAATGGAGCACCAGGTCCCACTATGCCTGGCACTCTGAGCTACCCACCCACCTTCTCCCTCCAGCTCTAATTCCACGTTCATCAAACAACTCTGTATTGGCAACTTGACTCTCCACATAGATTTTGCTAGAACAAAATGTTCTGGGTGCACTAAGGACAGGCTCAACTTCCTTCCTGCATTGGCCCATTAACCAGAAGCAAGTTTGCAAAGAAATGAGGATCTGTAGAGGGAGCACTGCACAAAGAAGAAGGAAACCTGGGGTCCAGCCTAGCTGGGTGATCTTGAGCATCTTTCCTTCCGGAGGTCTCAGTTCCTTCCTCTGTGAAACAACTGCTGAAAATTCTCAGCCCTGACTTACTGGAGTGCCAAAACTCCAGCAGAGGCTGAAACCGAGCAGGGATCTGCCATGGTGGGCTGCAGCTTGCTGCCCCCAGATGCTGCTACTTCCCCCCAGCCTCCCTGCACAGGGGAGGGCATTGAAGGTCCACCCAGCGAGTCTGCCCTGGGAGTTTCTGCTTGGAAGCTGAAAGGCCCTGACGGTGACTCAGAAACCACGGAAGTTCCCGAAGCTGATGGGTTCTTATGGATTGTATATGCAGCTCTCCTTGTGGGCTGCAAAACCACAGGACAGGCTGTGACCATTCTCAAGGAAAGAGCCATACACTGCAAAGAGCTTTCTGCCCTCCAAGTCTTAAAGCAAGCACAGACTCAACACCCACCTGCTTTGAGGCAAAATGGTTTCTGGGGCATCAGGGAGACCGCAGTTCTCAAATTTGTGTCCCCCTCCACCTAAAATTCTCAAGGAAGACATCCCATGGTTTCGAATATGAATAAAGGCAACAGTAACTACCACGATTTCCTGAGTGCTGTTTGTGGAGGCACTTTGCTCTGTAAATATGCAGTCATTGAATCTTCATGGCACATAAAGGGGGTGCTATCATGACACACTCTTTAAAATTCAAAATGAGGAACCCAAGACTTAGGAAATGAAGTCACACAAGTCACACAGCCAGTAGGTGGGAAGTTCTGTACTTCCAATGCAGGAAAACAGATTCCAGAGCCTCTGTCTTAATTACGATAACTCCAGTGCCTCTCTCCCTCCATTGATGCCATCCTCCTCCAGGAAGCCTTCCAGGCACAAAAATTATCTTTCTCTCCTAATGCCTCTCATGGCATTCCTTTACCTACCATTCTTTGGACATATGTTATACTACCCTGGTGGTGTTTCCTTAGCAGCCCATCTCTGGGGAAATAGCAGCTGGTTCTGATTGGGGGTTGAGGAAATGACCTACACTAAACGAATTCATGAGAGACTGATTGATAAACCTGAAATGCAATTTATTCATTGACACTGAGAAATGAAACCACCCAGAAGACGGGAATCCTGAGGTTGACCGGTCAGCACAATCTCTTTCAGGAAGGACAGACTTTTGGGAAAGGAAATCAATACCAGAAGGTTCTTTGTTCAGTACAAAGTCAGAGTGAAGGGAGGTGATGGATTGACACTTAAGTAAAGCCTGGCATATCCTTCCATAGCTTCCCACCTACCAAGGACCAGACCATCCAAGGTAAAGAGCCATATGAGTGTCCTTTTTTCTGGACAATGCTGGATTTTTCTAGATCCACTTCTCTGGATGCATTTGTCATGACCGTGACTGGCTTGTCTGTTTGTTTAGGTTGATTTTTGCCTATTTAATAGAACTGAAATAAATTTCTCAATGCATATTATCTGCACTGCCCTTTACAGAGCCTTGTAATCATTTCTTTCTCACATGCCCTTATGATGAAGGGACAACAGGATGGTGAAAAATATGGACTTGGAAACCAGATTATCTGAGTTTGAATCCCAGCTCTGTTATTTCTAAACTCTGAAAGCTGGAGCAAATCACCTAAGTTAGTTTCCCCATCTCTAAGCTGAGGATAATAATAGCACCCAACTCATCATTTGTTCAGAGAATTAAATGAGTTAATACATGTAAAGTGCTTAGAATAGTGTCTGGCATCTGGTAAGCACTCAATATTTGTTAGCAAGTATTAATAATTCATTTTATAGATGAAAAAGCTGAAGCCCAGAGAGATAGAAAGTAAACGAAGATCCTACAGCCAGAAAGTGGCAAGATGCAATTCAAAATCTGACTGGTTTCTTTCAAATTCCAAGGTCTTTCCCCAAGCCAGTTTCTTAACCTTTATTCTTCAGAAGAAATCACAAGGGGGGTTTGTTTAAAAATGCAGATACTCACCCATCAGAATGGATAAACTTGAGAAGAATGGCAATATCAAGTTCTGGCAAAGATGCAGGGCAACTAGAGGGAGTAAAGAGACACAGCCACTTTGGAAAGACGTTTGGCAGTTTCTAGCAGAGTTAAACAAACACCTACTCTATCAGCCAGGTTCAACCACTACATACATGGATTTGTTACAGGGACTTGGCCTTAATTGTGGGAGATGGTGAAGCAGTCTCATAAGGCTGTGCTCTTTCCATCTACTGCTAGAACTTGAAGTCCACAGATCAGACAACTGGGGACAGAAGATGGAAGCAAAGTTGGGGAGCAGGCTGGAGCCCACAAACTGGAATCCCATGAGGATGGACCAAAAAGCCCTGAAAATTTTTTTAAATTTATTTATTTATTAATTTAAAAACATTTAACAAAAAACGAACTAAAACATTAACATGTGATCATTCCGTTCTACATATATAATCAGTAATTCACAATATCATCACTTAGTTGCATATTCATCATTTCTTAGAACATTTGCATCAATTCGGAAAAAGAAATAAAAAGACAACAGAAAAAGAAATAAAACAAAAACAGAAAAAAAAGATTATACATACCATACTCCTTACCCCTCGCTTTCACTGATCACTAGCATTTCAAGCTAAATTTATTTTAACATTTGTTCTCCCTATTATTTATTTTTACTTCATATGTTCTACTCATCTGTTGATAAGGTAGATAAAAGGAGCATCAGACACAAGGTTTTCACAATCACACAGTCACATTGTGAAATCTATATCATTATGCAATCATCTTATGAAACATGGCTACTGGAACACAGCTCTACATTCTCAGGCAGTTCCCCTCCAGCCTCTCCATTACATCTTGTATAACAATGTGATATCTACTTAATGCGTAAGAATAACCTCCAGGATAACCTCTCGACTCTGTTTGGAATCTCTCAGCCATTGACACTGTCTCATTTCACTCTTTCCCCATTTTGGTAGAGAAGGTTTTTCTCAATCCCTTGATGCTGGGTCTCAGCTTATTCTAGGATTTCTGTCCCACGTTGCCAGGAAGGTCCACACCCCTGGGAGTCATGTCCCACGTAGACAGGGGGAGGTTGGTGTGTTTGCTTGTTGTGTTGACTTGAGTCCATTTTAGTTACTCTGTCATGGGTGATGTAGGTATTTTGCAGAAGCTGCGATCCTTTGCCATGGAGCCAAATACATACACACCTGGCCCAGTGGAAGAAGCCAAAGGAGGAACAGCTTCTGCTCCGAGCCTATAAGGTATGTGAGCTACAGAATGCTTGTCTTCCCCTGCCAAATTCCACCAAAAATCTCCCTTGTGGCCCACCCTAACCCAAAACACACATGCTAATTCAGCCTAGCCTAACTGGCACATTACAAAACCCCGAAACCTACCCTATTGTCAGGCAATTAATCTCACTCCTAGATGTTAGCCCACGAGAAATGAGTGCCTGTATTTACCTGGGGACATTACAAGAATGCTCACGGCCACTTTAGTCATGGAAGCCCCAAACTGGAATCCTTTCAAATGACCATCGACAGGCATATGAATAAGCAAATTGCCTTCTAGCCATACATTGAACTGGCGCTCCACAATTAGAACAGCTTATTCATATGCCGACATAGTTTAATTTCACAGACAGGATGTTGAGCAAAAGGAACCAGACAAAAAAGAATATAAAATATATGATGGTATTCTTATGAATTTCAAAAGCAAGCAAAGCTAATTAACGGTGATAAAAGTCACAATCGTGGTTAATTACGTCTGGTGGGGGAGAGGTGGGTTAATTACTTCTGTCAGGGGAGGGTACGATGGAGTCTTCTGCGTGGTGGGAAGAGTTCTACATCATCATCTGGGAGGCAGCTGTGCAGTTGTAACCATATGTAAAAACCCATCAGCCTATCCCAGAGCCTGCCCATGCCAATTATAATAATAATAATAATCCATCAGCCTATTTGCACAAATAGTGGGGATAACCAAATCAATAAACCAAGCCTTTGATCTTGGGATTTGCTCATATGAAACTTATTCCTGCAAAGGGTAGGCTAAGCTTACTTAAAATTATGCCTAAAAGTTACCCCCAGAGAACCTCTTTTGTTGCTCAGATGTGGCCTCTCTCTGAACTCACTTCCCTCCCCCTATGTGGGACATGACTCCCAAGGATGTAAATCTCCCTGGCAATGTGGGGCAGAAATCCTGGGATAAGCCAGGACCTGGCATCAAGAG
Organism: Tamandua tetradactyla; assembly: GCF_023851605.1. NCBI lineage: Eukaryota > Metazoa > Chordata > Mammalia > Pilosa > Myrmecophagidae > Tamandua > Tamandua tetradactyla. Next base: position 20,137,456 of record NC_135335.1, on the reverse strand, counting down.
ATTGAGGAAGCCTTCTTGACCAAAAGGGGGAAGAGAGAAATGAGACAGTTTCATTGGCTGAGAGATTTCAAAGTCTAGAGGTTATCCTGGAAGTTATTCTTACGCATTATATAGATATCCTTTTTCAGTTTATGGTGCGTTGGAGTGGGTAGAAGGAAGTACTTGAAACTGTTGAGCTGTGTTCCAGTAGCCTTCATTCTTGAAGATGATTGTATAAAGATATAACTTTTACAATGTAAAAGTGTGTGATTGTTAAAACCTTGTGTCTCATGCTCCTTTTATTCAGGGTATGGACAGATAAGTAGAAAAAAGTGAGGATAAAAAATAAATAATGGGGGAACAAAGGGTAAAATAAATTGAATAGATGAGAATACTAGTGGTCAATGAGAGGGAGGGATAAGGAGTATGGGATATAGGAGTCTTTTCTTTTTTCTTTTACTTTCTTTTTCTGGAGTGATGCAAATGTTCTAAAAACTGATCATGGTGATGAATACACAAGTATGTAATGATATTGTGAGCCGCTGATTGTACACCATGTATGGAATGTAGGTGTGTGAAAATTTGTCAATAAAAATATATTTTTTTAAAAATCTGTCAGCCCGAGTAGAACATATGGAATAAAAATAAATAATAGGGGGAACAAATGTTAAAATAAATTTAGTTTGAAATGCTAGTGATTAAATGAAAGCAAGGGGTAAGGGGTATGGTAGGTATAATCTTTTTGTTTTCTCTGTTATTGTTTTATTTCTTTTTCTGTTGTCTTTTTATTTCTTTTTCTGAATTGATGCAAATGTTCTAAGAAATAATGAATATGCAACTATGTAATGATATTGAGAATTACTGATTATATATGTAGAATGGAATGATATGTTAATGTTTTTGTTCTTAATTTTTTTAAATTAATAAATAAATAAATTTTAAAAAAAGTATTTGCAAAGTCCCCCTGGAGTAATGACAAGAAAGAGGGAAAATTCAACTTCCCCACTTGGAGTATTCCTGATATTCTCACAAGCAGTGGGGACAACCAAATCAATAGTCTGAGCCCTCAATCTTGGGGTTTGTTCATATGAAACTTATCCCCACAAAGGATAGGCTAAGCCTACTTAAAATTAGGCCTAAGAGTCACTCCCAAGAGAACCTCTTCTGTTGCTCAGATGTGGCCTCTCTCTCCAGCCAACATGACAAGCAAACTCACCACCGTCCCCCTCTCTATGTGGAACATGACTCCCAGGGGCGTAAACCTCCCTAGCAATGTGGGACAAAAATCCTAGAATGAGCTGGGACTCAGCACCAAGGAACTGAGAAAATCTTCTCAACCGAAAAGGGGAAGAGAGAAATGAGACAAAATAAAGTGTCAATGGCTAAGAGATCTCAAACAGAGTCAAAACGTTATCCTGGAGGTTATTCTTACACATTTTATGGGTATCTACTTTTTAGTTTAAGGTGTATTAGAGACTCTAGAAGGAAGTGCCTGAAACTGTAGAGCTGTGTTCCAGTAGCCATGTTTCTTGAAGATGATTGTATAATGACATAGCTTTCATTTCACAGTCACACAGTTTCAATGTGACTGTGTGATTGTGAAAACCTTGTGTCTGATGCTCCTTTTATCTACGATACTGACAGATGAATAAAAAATATGGGTTAAAAATAAATAATAGGCGGAACAAATGTTAAAATAAATTGAGTAGATTGAAATACTAGTGAACAATGAAAGGGAGTGGTAAGGGGAATAGAAAAAAATGGGCGGAACAGAGGTTAAAATTTATTGAATAGATGGATATACAGTGGTCAGTGAAAGGGAGGGGGTAAGGGGTATGGTATGTATGAGTTTTTCTTTTTTCTTTCTCTTTTTCTGGAGTTATGCAAATGTTTCAAAAAATGATCATGGTGATGAATATACTACTATGTGATGATATTGTGAGCCATTGATTGTACACCACACATGGAATGCTTGTATATTAGGAATGTTCATGTTTGTATGCTGTTTTGGTTGGATAATGCAAAATAAATTAAATTAAAAAGAAAAAAAACTCCGTCAGCCTATACACGTACGTTCTGTCCCTTCTCCACATGTATGATAAACCTCAGTTTTAAAATGAAATTCAGATTACCAGGCCCTGCTCCTAGAGACGGATGATTCTGATATTGTTCAAGACCAACTCTTGGGAAGATCCTGCCCTGTTCCTTCCTTCTTACTGAGTTAGCTTCCCATTCTGAATAAACCGTTATCCTTGACTTCATCCTAAAACCAGTGGAGAGCAGCCAACTTCAATCCTACTTCCCTGGGATTTGAAAAAGCAAAGTTCTGTTTAAGAAATGTACCCACAGCGTGGGACTTAATTAAACAGAGCTCCTTCCTAGTAACAGCATTGCAAGGTGTGTTAACAATCTTTGAAGTTGAATCGCTCTTGGTTTTAAGATGCCAAGTCACTTAATGGTTTCCCACTTTCACGGACCATTCCTTTGGGATCCGCTAGGAATTGGAGCTTCTCTGCTTTCATAACACTTCCTTATATCCCAAAGAGCCCTCACCCACCCTCTCCAGTGTAAGGAGAACCCAGCACAGTTCTTCTCGAGAGCTGCATTTTGGGGGGGCCTGGAGGATCTGCCTCTTGAGGGGATGCGGTATCCTCTCTGGGCAAAGCCCATGAAGCTCCCAAGAGCCCTGCACAAATTTCCCTATAGCTCAAAAGCAAGCATAATTTCCTTTCCTCCCATTTAAAACCCAAATACACCTGTGGAGGTGAGGGTCCAGTGTGGGCCCCAGCCCCTGCCTGCCTCTCCCCTTACCCCCTCCTGAGCCTCAGTTTCCATCCTTCAGAGCAAAACGTTCCAGGGGATGCTGCTTCTTGGCAGAGGAAAGGGAAGAGGCAGCATACTTTCTTGTACTTACACAGCACTCTACAGTTTGCAATGCACTTCCGTGTCTTCTAGTCCCCTCCCTGGGTGCCTTTCCCCCTTCTCACCACCCCTCACCCCCAGCCTGAAGTGATACAGGCAGAGTGCTTTGGGCTGGGCGTGCCGTTCCTTTTGGTTTGGTTTTGGAATCCCCAGTGAGACGATACCTCCCAAGAGAAACAGTAGTAGCGTTATCAGCTGTTCATTAGCCCATACCTGATGGGTATCTGCACTCAGGGCAAATCACACCGAAAAGGTGCCACTGACATGTATCTGATTAGGCTCCAGCCCAGCACCTGAGTAAGTGAGAGGGACAGGTGCAGGGCAGAGACCCCGGGCTTCTGAAAGAGCAGACCTGGGCCAAGCGCAATCTGTGCCACCAGGCGACAGGTCAGTGACAACCACCTTAGCCAGGCAGCTGGGGCTGGAGTGAACTGATCTCTGGCTGAGCTCAGTGCAAAAGGTGGGATCTGTATGCAGTGGTGTCCACGGACTGGGGTCCACAAAGGGCAGGGGTTGGCCCACATGTGGTTGAACTCATCTGTAGACCCACCTACCGTTTTCTAGGGCTGGAGACAGGGAGAGCCTGAGATCTGTGAAGAGACCCTGGTCAGACTGCAAGACTCTGGGGTTAAGACCATGGAAAAGAGCGTGGGTCTCAGAAGCCTCACATCTGCAGGGACTGTCCAGGGAGGCAGAGAACGCACCCGAGGCAAGGCTGGACCCGCTGGCAGGGACACCGGCTTGATGAAGGCTGTTGAGAAAGACGCAAAAATCCAGGCTGTCTTGGGACCTAGCCCGAGGGGCTCTCAGAGAGCGGAAGCTCCAAGAAAATGGAATGGATGAAACTGTCTTGGACTTTATTAAAGTGCGTCAGTGTTGATAAAAAGAGTACCCTACTTCTCTCGGAAAGGACAGAAGGCCCCTTGGAGATCCACCCTGGTGGGCGGGGCCGGTGGAGCATCCATCAGAGTGAGCAACAACGACGGCTAAGGAGGCACCTGTCAGGGATGTGTTAGGGAGGGCTCGGGGGCCCTCTCAGTCTACAGAATTGAGGCCAAGGGGCCAATGGTCATTATGATCGTGACGACCCCTCCTCCACAACACTCCCCCACCCCAACCCTCCGTCCAGCTCTAAAACACTGTCCTTGCGTGTCCTCGAATAAGCCCCTCCTCCTCGGAGCCCCCTCCTCCACCGGAGAAGAGAAATGACATTGCGCTGAGTTCCCTCCCGGGGCTGAGATCTGGAAGCTGTCGCTCTGAGTCCACGCAGCCGCGTGCGCGGCGCTAACATCGCAGGACCCCTGCGCCCGGGCACAGAGGGAGGGACTCTCTCTGGGAACACACTCTCCCACCCCACCCGCACCACGGCTGCCTGCACTGCAGGGCTGAGCTCCTGGTGGCCCTAGGAGGAGCTGTCACGCTTCTCCCTTTGTTGTGAAAGCGATCCGAAGTCTTGGACAGGTTGCCTGTGCTCCTGGGCCTTATCTGTTGTCACTGCTCTGCAAGGGACCCCTAGGGTCCTCCGTGGGCGGCCCACCTCTGCCCAGGAAACTTCAGGTGTCCTCAGGCCCAAGACCAGCTCTAGCAGAAATCCTTGCACCCCCCCCCCCGCCCCCCAGGCTCTGTGCCTCACTGCCTCACCCCCACCCAACTCCTGTTCGTCCTTGACAGCATGGTTCAAATGTCACTTCTGGAAGGGCATTGTCTCCGACTCCTGGGAGCTGCGCAAGTAATTTCCTTTCATAGAAAATTATAAATCTATAATTGCATAATTGTTTGGGGGATTACATAAACGAATTACATGTGTGTTTTGGGGTTGGTATCCGAGTGCAGGCGCGTCACATAAAAGAGGGCGAATTCGACGAGTGCCATAACCATTTATTGAGTGCCTACTGTATGCCAGAGACTGCCCCAGGGACTGCAGATACGTAGGTGAATAAAAAGATAAAATTCCTTTTTTTCCTGGCGTTTACATTCTAACAGGGAAAGACAAACAACAAACAACAAGCCTAATAAATAAATAAATAAATAAACAGCCTAATATGTTAGAAGGTTTAAGTGCTGTGGAAATAAAGAAAAAATGGAGCAGAATGTAGGGGGACTTGACTGCCATTTGGGAGTGCCGGGTACAAGAGGGTACAAGTTTAAGGGGGCGAGTTAGGGAATCCTCATTGAAAAGGAGGTCTGAGCAAACCCTTGAAAGAAGCCAGGACTTGGTAGAGATCTGTCCTGTCACTGGTAAATCTCCAGCACCTGGATCTTGGCACCCAGTAGTCATTTGGTAAAGTATTAAATAATCAACCAATGAATGGATGGTCTTTCTTTAGCTGTGTTTAGTGACTGGCCAAGAACCTGTTACCTGGACCTCAGGGTCTAGGAGAGAGGATACTGTGGGTGGCCTCCCCCCAGTACTGCTTACCCCTCCCCACTGTCCAGCAATAGTATGGCTTGGGGTTCAATCCCATCTGCAGGACTGGGTACACGCCTTGCCAGGGATCGGTTCAGAAACCCCCACATAAATCAATTGGTGCATATGGTTCTTCTGGTGGCAATTGGTCACCATTATTAACACCTTGCATTAGTGTGGTACATTTGTTACAATTGATGAAAGACTAGTATTATATAATATAATTACACCATTAGCCTTGGTTTACATTTAGGTTCCCTGTCTGTGTTGTACAGACCTACGTATTTTTTAATTTCTATTTTTATTCTGGTAATATATATACAACCTAAAATTTCCCCTGTAACTGCATTCAAATATATATTGAATAACTAGTGAATATATATGTGTGTGTGCTGTTAATTATATACACAGTGTTGGACCACCATCACTGTCATCCATTAGCAAAACTTTTCCATCACCCGATATTGTAGTTTGCTAAGGCTGACAGAATGCAACACACCAAAGACCGACTGGCTTTCATAAAAGGGGATTTATTTAGTTGACGTATAGTTCTTCAGAGGAAAGGCAGCTAACTTTCCACTGAGGTTCTTTCTTGCGTGGGAAGGCACAGGATGGTCTCTGCTGGCCTTCTCTCCAGGCCTCTGGGTTCCAACAACTTTCCCCGGGGTGATTCCTTTCTGCATCTCCAAAGGCCTGGGCTGAGCTGCGAGTGCTGAGATGAGGTATGCTGAGCTGCTTAGGCTGTGCTATCTTGCGCTTTCTCATTTAAGCACCAGCCAATTAAATCAAACATCATTCATCGCAGCAGGCACGCCTCCTAGCCGACTGCGGATGTAATTAGCAACAGATGACGTTCATGTGCCATTGGCTCATGTCCACAGCAACAGAACTAGGCACCTTCACCTGGCCAAGTTGACACCTGAACCCAACTACCACACCCAAAATAGAAACTCCATAGGATTTAAAGCATTAATTTCCCATTCATTCCCTACTCCCAAATCCTGGCTCCTGGTAACTTATATTCTAGTTTCTGACTCTATGAATTTGTTTACTCTGTCTCTTCTGGGTTTTGACCTAAGATATCCCAGACAGAAGCAAAAGAATTATTCTATGATGAGGAAGTTCCACTTTCTCCTCCTAAGGATGAACAAGGAGACACACAATTTTTGCTGTCTCAGTAGTCACCTTAGAATCAGGATGGGACCATCTGATTAAGAATGAAGTTGGCACTGTGGACAGAAGCGCAAAGAGACTGGAAAGATTCCTGGGTCCTTGATGGCATCACTAAGATACCAAATCAACCAACCCTGCAGATCTGTACCTCTGAACTTCCTGCCATGGGTGATAAATAATACTTCTCATTGTTTAAGCCAGTCGGGATAGGATTTTCTTTAACTTGTACCCAATTAGTATTCCAACTGATGAGGGACATTTCCTCTACTCCCACTGTGTGTTGATTTTAGATGTTTAACCTTCAAGGGGCAGCTTTTCCCTTCATGCCAAGTTCATGGAGGAATCTCCCCCATTGTCATATCTTACCCCTTTATACCACCCAGTGCTTGTTCCATTCCCCCTCACAGCTACCCTGTGAAGTTTGTATTATCCACATCTTAGAGATAAGGAAGCAAATTCCTAGAGAGCTGAAGTCATTTGGGCTCAAGAAAGGTACTGAAATATGTCTTAACCAAAACCTCCTTCTGAAGCTGCTATGGGTTGAATTGTGTTCCCCAAAAGATGTGTAGAAGTCCTAAGTTCCGAAACCTGTGAATGTGATCTTATTTGGAAATACGGTCTTTGCAGATGTATTCGAGTTAAGATGAGGTTATACTGAATCAAGGTGGGCCCTAATCCAATACGATGGTGGCTTTCTATGAAGAGGAGGAGAGACACACGGACGATGGGAGGTTATGTGTCAATGGAGGCAGAGGTTGAAGTGATGCAACTGCAGCCTGAGAAGTACCAAGGCTTGGGGGCAAAGCACCAAAGGTTAGGAAGAGGCCAGGAAGAAGCCTCCCTGTTCTAGTTTGCTAGCTGCTGGAATGCAATATACCAGAAATGGAATCGCTTTTAAAACTGGGAATTTAGTAAGTTTTTAATTTACAGTCCTAAGGCCAAGAAAATGTCCTAATTACAAGTCTATAGAAATGTCCAATCTAAGGCATCCAGGGAAAGATACCTTGGTTGAAGAAAGCTGACGACGTTCAGGATTTCTCTCTCAAATGGAAGAGCACATGGCGAACACAGTCAGGGCTTCTCTCTCAGCTGGAAGGGCACATGGTGAACATGGCATCATCTGCTAGCTTTCTCTCCTGGCTTCCTGTTTCATGAAGCTCCCCGGGAGGTGTTTTCCTTCTTTATCTCCAGAGGTCGCTGGCTCGTGGACTCTCTGCTTCATGGTGCCGCAGCATTCTCTGATCTCTCCAAATCTTTTCCATTCTCCAGAATGTTTCCTCTTTTATAGGACTCCAGAAACTTATCAAGACCTACCCAATGGATGGAGACATGTCATCACCTAATCCAGCTTAACAACCACTCTTGACTAAATCACATCATCCAGGGAGATGACCTGATTACAGTTAAACCAGCACATTCTACCCTCTGGACCCTAAAAAAGACATGTTTTACCATATACAAAATACATTAATTTAATAATATCAGAGAACCTTAAGCCATTCCCCCACCTACACCTGCTTCTGTCCCCTGATGCTGAATCCACACCTACACCTGCCTCTGTCCCCTGATGCTGAAGCCCCACCTACACCTGCCTCTGTCCCCTGATGCTGAAGCCCCACCTTCACCTGCCTCTGTCCCCTGATGCTGAAGCCCCGCCTACACCTGCCTCTGTCCCCTGATGCTGAAACCCCACCTACACCTGCCTCTGTCCCCTGATGCTGAAACCCCACCTACACCTGCCTCTGTCCCCTGATGCTGAAGCCCCACCTACACCTGCCTCTGTCCCCTGAGGCTGAAACCCCACCTACACCTGCCTCTGTCACCTGATGCTGAAACCCCACCTACACCTGCTTCTGTCCCCTGATGCTGAGGCCTCACCTATACCTGCCTCTGTCCCTTGAGGCTGGTGTCCCATCTACACTTGCCTCCCCTGATGCTGAAGCCTCACCTAGACCTGCCTCTCTCCCCTGAGGCTGAAACCCCACCTACACCTGCCTCTGTCCCCTGATGCTGAGGCCTCACCTACACCTGCCTCTGTCCCCTGAGGCTGAAACCCCACCTACACCTGCCTCTGTCCCCTGAGGCTGAAACCCCACCTACACCTGCCTCTGTCCCCTGATGCTGAATCCACACCTACACCTGCTTCTGTCCCCTGATGCTGAATCCACACCTACACCTGCCTCTGTCCCCTGATGCTGAAGCCCCACCTACACCTGCCTCTGTCCCCTGATGCTGAGGCCTCACCTATACCTGCCTCTGTCCCCTGATGCTGAAGCCCTACCTACACCTGCCTCTGTCCCCTGATGCTGAGGCCTCACCTATACCTGCCTCTGTCCCCTGATGCTGAAGCCCTACCTATACCCACCTTTGTCCCCTGATGCTGAAGCCTCACCTACACCTGCCTCTGTCCCCTGATGCTGAGGTCCCACCTACACCTGCCTCTGTCCCCTGATGCTGAAGCCCTACCTATACCCACCTTTGTCCCCTGAGGCTGGTGCCCCACCTACAGCCCTGAATACTTCTGTTTCTTAAGTAGGCCTTGCCTCAAGCAAGAAATTTTTCTTTTCTTAATTTTAAAATTTAAATTATTAAAGAGTTAATATATGGCACATATTTAAAATAAGAGAAACAGTTCAAAAGGTTACACTGTAAAAAAGTAAGTGAACCCATCCATTGAAGGCAGTGCCTATGGGTGGCTGGTATGGGTGTGTGGGTAAGAAGAGATATAGGGAGGAGCTTACTTTTCCATGATCTCCATTGCTAGTGTCTCCAGACACCTTAAATTAACCTGAGCCTCAAGTGCAGTTTTCTAGCTGGTCAAACACTGCTGCAAAACCAGCCCACCCACCGTCCCCTATCAACCAGAGTCCTTCCAGTATAAAATGCAGGGCAGCTACTGTTGCCAGCTTTTGTGTATGCTTAGAAAAATCTATGCATGTATCAGCATGTGTGTGTAAAAGAACCCCACCGGTTTTTTTGCACAAGTGGAAAATGACTCTTACGTTGTTTTCCACCTTGCTTTGATCACTCGGTAGCTTTAATATTGCTCCATAGAAGAACAGATACACCTTCTACATTCTTTTGCATGTATGTGGATGTTGTGCTGGATCGAAAGGATGTGTGGACCCTAGAAAAGCCATGTTTTAATCAAAATCCCATTTCGTAAAGGCAAAATAATCCGTACTCAATACTGTATGTTTGAAACTGTAATCAGATCATCTCCCTGGAGATGTGATTTAATCAAGAGTGGTTGTTAAACTGGATTAGGTGATGACATGTCTCCACCCATTTGGTGGGTCTTGATAAATTTCTGGAATCCTATAGAAGAGGAAACATTTTGGAGAATGGAGATTCGGAGAGAGCAGAGAATGCTGCAGCACCATGAAGCAGAGAGTCCACCAGCCAGCGACCTTTGGAGATGAAGAAGGAAGACGCCTCCCAGGGAGCTTCATGAAACCGGAAACCAGGAGAGAAAGCTAGCAGATGACACCGTGCTCGCCATGTGCCCTTCCAGCCGAGGGAGAAACCCTGACTGTTCACCATGTGCCTTCTCACTTGAGAGACAGATCCTGAACTTCATCGGCCTTCTTAAATCAATGCATCTTTCCCTGGATGCCTTTGATTGGACATTTTGATAGACTTGCTTTAATTGGGACATTTTCTCAGCCCTAGAACTGTAAACTAGCAACTTATTAAGTTCCCCTTTTTAAAAGCTATTCTGTTTCTGGTATATTGCATTCCAGCAGCTAGCAAACCTGAACAGATATGCAGGCATTAATTTAACAAATTCACAGGCCCTCTTTGAAGGGCAGGTGGAGATAGCTGCCAGTGTGTTAAGTAACCTCCATCATTAGTAAGACCTAGAACCAGAGTGGCTGAGGTCAAGGACTTCTTTAAGGTTAAAGAGTACTGGACCTGGGGGTTCGAGGGTAGCTCGGTGGTAGAATTCTCACCTGCCATGTGGAAGACTTGGGTTTGATTCCTGGCCCATGCACTTCCCCAAAACAAACAAGCAAACAAACAAAAGAAAAAAAAACAAACAAACAAAAATTCAACAAATGGTCCTGCAATAACAGGATACTCAGATGGAAAAAGAATGAAATGTGACCCCTGCCATAAGCATACAAAAACAAACAAACAAAAAGAGAACTAGATCTGAATCCTGGCTCTGCTACTTCCACGCTGTGTGACTTGGACAAATGCCTTCATCCCATCAGCCTCAGCCTCCTAACATATAAAGTAGAAATAAATAATCTTATCTACTTCACAGAGTCAGAGTTAAGAACCAACAGGAATAACATATACCGAGTCTCTAACATAGTGCCTGGCACATGGTAGAAACTTAATAAAGGAGAATTGATTGTTCTGGTGGACAGATTCCTGAACTGGAGTACCCCAATAGCATCCTCTCTCCATTAATGGCTTCGATCTGGATTTGGTTCACGTAAGACCTGGAAAACCACTTAGCCTGAAGGGGAAGGGGTATAGATCTGAGTGTACCACTGGGGATGGACTGAGAAAGTTCAGGGAGAGAGGACTAGGTCCCCCAACTCAGGAATGGCTATAGCAGGGAGTTGTGGAGGAAGTAAGACTGGAATGGGATATTGAGACAGATCGTGGCATAATGTAGCTCATTTTTTCTCAAAGAAAGATGCACAGGATCATCTCAGGTGACTTTTTCTTATTAGAGAACCTATAGGTTTACAGAAAAATCATGCATAAAATGCAGAGTTCCCGTATAGCACCCTAACATTAACACCTTGCGTGAGCCATGGTACATTTGTTACAGTTCATGAAAGAACATTTTTATAATTGTTCGATTAACTAGTAGTACATAATTTACAATAGGGGTCACTGTGTTGTATGGTCTGATATTTTTAGGTCACTTTTTAACACCTTTAAAGTTTTTAGTTGAAAAATATAATCTGCACTGTTGGCAGATGACTCAAAGGTGATTCTTTTTCTAATGCAATTTTATTGACATACATTCACAAACTATATAATCATCCAAAGTGTACAATCAGTGGCCCACAGTATCATCATTTAGTTGTGCATACCTCACTGCAAACAATTTTAGAACATTTGCATTACTCCAAACAAATGAAAATTTTAAAAAATTAAAAAGAACAGCCAAAACTTCCCACCCCATTCTCATCTCCCCTATTGTTTATTATTTTTATCTTTATTTTATTACTATTCTGCCCATGTACTGGATAAAGGGAATGTCAGTCACAAGGTTTTCGCAATCACAGGGTCACACTGTAAAAGCTATTTAGTTATACAATCATTATCAATAATCAAGGCTATTGGGTTACAGTTCAACAGTTTCAGGTATTTCCTTTTAGCCATTCTAATACAACAGAACCTAAAAAAGAATATGTATATAATGTACAAGGATAATCTCCCAAATGACCTCTCAACTCTATTTAAAATCTCTTAGCCACTGAATATTTTATTTGTTCCATTTCTTTTCCCTCTTTTGGTCATGATGTCTTTGTCAATCCCACAATGCCAGGGCCAGGCTCAATCCCGGGAGTCATGTCCCACAATGTCAGGGAGATTTACACCTCCAAGAATTTAAGATTATTGCTTTAGATATGCTAAAATAGACATTGAGGTGTTTAAAAGTGAGCTGAGTTAAAAAAAAAAAAAAAAGCTGCAGGTATCTCCCAAATCATAATAGTAATACATTAATGACTGAAGGTTTTAAAATGCTCACCTAGGATGATGAGTGTAAGTTCTAGAATCAAACAGCCAGGGGTTGAAGCCCAGCTCTGTCAGTTGCTAATTGTGCAAAACTACACAAATGGGCTGACCTCACTAGATCTCAGATTCCTAATCTGTTAAATGAGGATAATTTAGTTTTCATTTCCCAGGGTTGTTGTGAAGATTTAATGTGATCATCTCACTGCTTGGGGTGTAGTAAGCACTTAGTAAACATAGTCATTGCAATTATTTATAAAACTCTTTTTAAAACACTAAAGAGTTTTGCCTTTATTCCACAAGCAGTAAAGGAGGGTTTTTTTTTTTTAGAACTTGTTCTGTTGTGGAAATAGTATTCCAACAACATTAACAAAGAGCACTCCTAAACAAAAAGAAAAACCACCCATCATTCTCTCAGCCTTAAATAATTTTTGCATCTTCTTGCCCAGACTCTGTCAACACGAATGCTTATTTTATGTGGTTGCAACAACAGCGCTCATGCAAATTTTGTATCCTGCTTTTTCTCCACAAACATGATGTTATAAACAGTTATCATGCTTCTGCATATTTTTTATAATTATCATTTTGTGGCTGTATAATATTACATTGACTAGAACAACCAGGATTTTCTTAACCACCTCACTACCTGGAAAAATGCAGAAGGTTTACAGACAATGCCCGTGGCATGCCTGGAGCTTTTTTTGTCTATCGAATTATTTTCTAAAGAGCGGTTCCCAGTACTAAGATTTGCAGGTCAAAAGGTTATAATATTTCCAAAGTTCTTGTTACATTTTACTAAATTGTTTCCCCGTTTGGCACACTGCTTCTAGAAATGTAGGAGCTCTTACTTCTTCCAACCTTGCCAGCACTGGGTGATGGTGCTTGTAAAATGCTGCTCATTTAATAAATAGGAGCTGCTACTTCAATACAGCTTTCCTTTCCATCGCTTTGATGGCTAACAGGTTGAACTATTTCCGAAATGTTTGTTTACTCTCTGCTCATCCTCTTGGGGGACGTATTATCGATATCCTTCACCAATTTATCTGTTGAAGCCTTGGGGCTTTTGCTATATGTTGAGTGAGAAAAACTTTAGAGTCAGTGGATAGTAACAATTTGCCAGCCAGATTTGGCCATTGCAGGTTTCTGGGAAAGAGGATGCATGGCCAGAACTACAGCTTGCGAGGATTAATTTTGAGATTAATTGAGGAAAATGGGCTGGGAAGTAGAGAAATCTGTCACTAAGCTACTGCCCTAGATCGTACCACAGGAGAATGAACTGGGCAGTGAAGGTGGGACTGGGCAGGGGAGTCCCTGTCCCCCTTATTGGAGCCTGTGGCTCTTCTCTTTGGTTTCCTCCCACCCCTACCTCCCCAATACCCCGCACGCCTGCGCTTATTCTATCTTGCAAATTCAGTAACTTTAAACCACAGAATTTGATGGAAACAAGGACTGTTCCATCAGGTCAACTCACTATATAAATGAGAAAAATGCCTCCCATAGAGGGTCATACAGTAAGGAGGTACCGTAAGCACGCGTCATTATGAGGTGTTCATGCAATAAGGAAGAGGGTATTATCCGAGTCTTTTGCCTGATAATGTTAGTCTCCAGATTGAGTCTAAGCACTCATCTCACAGCCACTCCCGATTGGTCTTTCCAACCCTGCTCCACCCTTCTCCCTCTATCCCAGACCTCATCCCCTCTGCTGGACCTCGACACGATCCTGGGCATCTTGTACCACTATTGTTTGCTTAGCATCTCCCCTACAAGACGCATGTCTGATAGGTCAGCAGCATTTGCTGAGTGCCTGCATTAGACCAGAGCCGTGTCAGGTGCATGAAATAAAGGCTAGGGAACCACAGATCCTGCACTCAGCAAGTTCTCCGTCTAGAGAGAGATGGAGACTCTCTTCACGGGGAAGGGAACTCCAGCAGACACAAGGGAACACAGCCTTCTAACTAGTAGACCTGAACAAGAGGCCATGTGGTTAGCCCACCCACGTGCGTCCAAGCTTGAATCACATCCCTCCAAAGGGCTGTCCTTCGGCCACCCCTCGGCTGGATTGCACACACAGAAGGAAAGTGGACCGAGAAGAGACCCACATGGACTTTGGAAGTCAACCGGCCATCTGAGCAAGAGATTCCAGGGTCCTGGAGACCCAAAGTGTGGCAGAGAAGAGGGATGCCGGGTCTCAGAGAGTACATCCCCTTGGTCCAAGGGATTTCCCACCCCATGGGGAGGGACGGGGCTGGAGAAAAGGCACAGCAGAGCCCTCTAAAGCTGGAGACCCTCAGCGAGGACCTAACTTGCTCAGGTCTAAGGACTGTGCTGTCTCTTGGAGCTTGTTTTCCTATCTGTAAAAGGGGGCTATTCATAGACTCTCCCTCCCAGAAGTGTCCTGAAGGTTAAATAAGCCAATGCCTACAAGTTCATGCCATGAAACAAGCGCTTAATAAATGCCAGTTACTATTAAAGATGGACTAAATGGACAGAGGCACTAGGAGCCAGGGAGGGAAACAGAAGCATCTTTTGTCACCCTTGCCCTTTAAATGAGTCTAGTTTACATTTTCTTCCTTATTTTAGAAAAAGGCTTAGAAAGGAGCCTTGTGCCCCTCGGGCTGGACAGAGCAGGACATGGAGCTCACCGCGGGAAGGTTCTGGAGTGACGTATGCAGACTCAACCTCCAACCTGTCAGAGATGGGCACCGATCTCAGTAACAGAGGCTCAGGGGTAGATCCGGTGGTTAACAGAAGAACTGATGGGCCCAGAGTAGAGTCTGCCGGATTACCTAGAAATCCCACCCCCAGGGCCCACATCACACCCAGGGAGATGGCAGGTGGGGGCGACATGGGCTGTAGGGCAGAGGGTCCGTATTAGGTACCTTCCTGTTGTGGGCCACAGAGGAAGGAGAAAACCACTGAAACCTAGAACGGGATTTGCAAGGGCCTCGAGTCCAAGACGTGCCTTTCAATGACAGGGAGCCTGAAGCCCACGGGGAGAAAGGTTTCTCCCAGGTTACACAGCTACCAGAGGCGAGTCCAGGAGAGAACTCAGGACTTGCAATTCAGGCCAGGATGCCTTCCATCACACCGGGAAGAGGGGCCTGATACCCCTGGCATTGCCAGGGGAAGGTGGAGATGTTGGGGTACAGGGTGGAGTGGGGTTGTAAACATGCATGGGGGGCGTGGCAGGGAGGACAAGAAGTTGGAGTGCTCTATGATAATGCTCCACAGGGAAATCAAATGTATTGTGAGATATTGTGGGATTTCCTCAGATATGTGGCAAACTGAGACCACTCCATCCATTCAAAAGTGTCCATGGAGACTCCCAGGGGTGTGGACCTTCCTGGCAATGTGGGACAGAAATCCTAGGATGAGCTGAGACTCAGCATCAAGATATTGTGAAAACCTTCTCCACTGAAAGGGGGAAGACAGGAATGAGAGAAAATAAAGTGTTAGTGGCTGAGAGTTTCAAACAGAGCCAAGAGGTTATCCTAGAGGTTATTTTTACACATTATATAGATAACCCCTTTTTAGTTTAAGGTGTATTAGAGAGGCTGGAGGGAACTGCCTGAAACTGTAGAGCTGTGTTCCAGTAGCCATGTTTCTTGAAGAAGATTGTATAATGATATAGCTTTTGCAAGTGACTGTGTGATTGTGAAAGCCTTGTTCTGATGCTTCTTTTATCTGTGGTATGGACAGATGAATAAAAAATACGGATTAAAAATAACTAAATAATGGGGGAGAGTGCCCATGGAGGCCTCTCTCTCAGCCAACTCGGCACTGCCCTCCCCCGCTACATGGGACATGACTCCCAGAGGTGTAAACCTCCCTGGCAACGTGGGGCAGGACTCCCAGGATGAACCAGGACCCAGCATCAACGGATTGAGAAAGCCTGCTTGACCAAAAGGGGGTGAGAGAAATGAGACAAAATAAAGTGTCAGTGGCTGAGAGATTTCAAACAGAGTCAAGAGGTTATCCTGGAGGTTATTCTTTCGCTTTATACAGATATCCATTTTTAGTTTAGGGTGTATTGAAGAGGCTAGAGGGAAGTACCTGAAACTGTCGAGCTGTGTTCCAGTATGTTTCTTTCTTGAAGACGATTGTATAAAGATATAACTTTTACAATATGACTGTGGGATTGTGAAAACCTTGTGTCTCATGCTCCTTTTATCTAGGGTATGGACAGATGAATTTTTAAAATGGGGATAAAAATAAATAAATAATAAGGGGGATAAAGGGTAGAATAAATTGGGCAGATGGAAATACTAATTGTCAATGAGACAGAGGGGTAAGGAGTATGGTATGTATGAGTTTTTTCTTTTTATTTCTTTTTCTGGAGTGATGCAAATGTTCTAAAAAATGATCATGGTGATGAATACACAAGTATGTGATGATATTGTGAGCCACTGATTGTACACCATGTATGGACTGTGTGTGTGTGTGTGTGTGTGTGTGTGAAGATTTCTCAATAAAAATATTTTAAAAGAAAAAAAAAGTGCCCACGAAGCATCTGCTGCGGACACAAAGACAGGTCAGAGGAGTTTCTTGCCCTCAAAAAGCTAGCAGTCTAATGGGGGTGGGGAGGGGAAGTGGTGAGTCAGCAGATAATTATAGGAAATCGTGACACCTGCCTAATGGGGTATGAGCGGAAGGTTGTACACAAGTTGGGGGTGTCTCCTGGGGCTCCCGGGCCTGAAGGAGAGGGCAGGAGCAAGGGATGGTTGGCAGAAGCACCCCATTCCCAAACTCACCCCGGGACGAGGGCTTCCCTCTCAGCTTGGGATATCCGCCCATGTTGGGAGCCCCGGGTCCCCCCTCCTCACCCCTCTCCGAAGAGCATGGGCCCGGGGAGCCGATGACAGCACACCTGAGTCAGCCCGCCGCCCACCCGCCCCTCAGCGTCTGTCTCCGCATCTTGTGATATTTCGCTCCCCGGGAGCCAGCCCCACTGCGCTCCGGAGGCAGCTCGGCAAACAAACCCAGCGACAGATTGTGCCGCGGCTCATTCCGGGGAAGGACGCCAAATCCCACCCTGCTACCCCCAACACTCCCTCCCCGCCGCCCCCTCCAAGCCCTCCGCACCACCACCCCGCTCCCCAGGCGCGGGCCCCGCCGGGGTGGGTCCTGGGGAAACGCTCGGGCACCTTCGGGCCTTCTGTAGATGGGAGGGGGACGGGAGCCCCAGAGACACCGCTGTCTGCTCCTACCCGAGCTAGAAAAGGAGGGGCGGGAGAGGAAATCTAGGCGTTTGGGAGCGGGTCTGGAACCTGCAGGGGGCGCCCGAGAGTCGAGGTGCAAGAGCGCCCGAACCTTGCAAAGAAAGGGGGGAGAAGAGGAGAGAGAGATACACCGGGACACATGCAGAAACGGAGGGACAGAGGGGACCAGACCCCCAAAGATTAGGAAAAAAAAGAGAGAGGGAGACATGCACAGAGAGAGAGAGAGAGTGAAAAAGACACCGAAAAAAAATAAACAGTGACAGACAGATGCATAGAGGGAGAAAGGGACCGCGAGAGACGAAGGGAGAAAGGAAGGGAGGGAGGGATGGAGAGAATTGGGAGACCATGAAATATGAATAAGAATGGAGGGACGTAGAAAATGAGAGAAATCTAGAGAGAAGAAAGGAAGAATGAGACTATGGAAGCGGCAGAGAATGAACGGGAAGAATGAGACAGGATTTACAAAGCGCCCGTTGTATGCCAGGCACTGTGCTGGACCCTGGCACAAATGGAAAGGAGGGGTCTGAGAGCGAGGCGGCGGGGCGGTGGCTCCCTTGCTTGGTAGTCTCCCAAGCTCCACGCTTCCGCGGGCAGAGCCGGGCTGCGTGCAGATGGCCCTGGCACCAGCCCTACGCGCCGCTCCAGAAGTCCCAACCCCGCCCGCGCCGCTTGGCGACCGTCCCCGAAGCGGTTGCCCCTCGGGCCCCGCGCCTTTCCGCGCCGAGGTGGCTCTCGAGGGCCGAAGGCTGGATACCCTGGGCCGGGTCGAGGCCAGAGTGAACGAGACTGCTGCCTTTGTACCGAGGCGGACAGATCTTGGGTCGGCGGAACGCGTCCACAAGGGGCGCAAAGGGTCCCTGTGAGACCAGAATCCACCGCTTTTCAGAGGGGGTAGAGCCCGCTCGCGTGAAGGCCCACCTGGGATTTCCAACCCGCTGGCGATGACACACCCTCTCTAGAACGCTTCCCGCACACACTGGCAAGTACACCCAAACTTGCGTCCGCTCGCAAATGCATTGAGGGGCGTCCACACACCCTTGCACATAAACCCTCTCCGCCCATCCCCAAGCTCGCGCGCACCGAATCCTTGCACAACTCCCTGTTTCCCACCAGCGCTGAGATGCAAGCTGACCGGCAATCAGCAGCTCCCCGTGGGCACACTCACGTGGCCCCCGCTCCCCTGGGCGCGTTAAATGTTGCATGCAAGCACTAGAGTCACACCTGCACACGCGTCCTTGAGCGCGCGCGCACGCTTATATGCACAGCACTTGCACTCACAACTCTTGCATATACTACTCTTGCAGTCACACGCACTCTGGGCTTGGGGGTTGAGAACGGAAGGGAAAAGGGAATCTTGGTTGGCCGGGAGCCCTCCGGTAATGTTGGGGGTGGGGGGAGGACACATTGGAGGTTTGGGCAAAGACGTCGGGGCGGGCGGGGGGGGAGGGGGCGGGCAGGGGAAATGGTAACCCAGGAGCCCATCTTCCTGGGAAAGTTGGGAGAGGGAAACCAGACAAGTCCACGAGGTTCTCTTCCATTACCATGACCCTCAAGAAGGGATTTCTCTAGAAGCGTGGCACTACGAAGATGATCTAAGACGGTCCCCCGGGGTTCCCCAAGGAAGGGAGGAGGCTGCAATGGTAGGGGGCGAGACTGCCACTCCCGCCTCCTAGTGGCTAAGAAAGGGTTAAGTCAGAAGCCAGGAAGCGAGGGAGGAGCCAGAGAGTGCGGGAAGGAGTGGGGGTGGTTGGGAAGAGCTTCCTCGCTGTCCCCACTCTCCCTCGGCGAGCGGCCGGAGCGCACGGACCCAAGGACTGACGGACTTGCCCCGCGGACCGCGCTGCTGTGGGACCCGGGCACCGGGTGTCGACCGCCAGCACCAGCCTTCCCCGCCCCCGCTGTGCCCCGCCCCGTCCCGTCGGGGCCCATGGCTCCTCCCGAACCCCGCAGCCCGGAGGGCGCAGGATAGAGGGCCGCGGCCCGGCCACACCGCCCGGGGACTCCCGGGCTTTCCCGGAGCCCCGCGGAGTCCCCGCCGTCCGTTTGGCGGGCTCAGGGAGCGAGTGGGAGCGCCCTCCCCCCCGCCGCCCCCTCCCCCGAGCGTCGAGACAAGATGCTGCCCGGTCTCCATCGCCTGCTGCAAGGTAGGCTCCCCGACAGGCCAGGGTGCGATGGGCGTCTCGGGGAGGGGAGCAGGGCGCTCCATCCCCCGGGGCGCGAAGGTGGGGCAGTGATGCGGGTGGGGCAGCCTGGGGAGGGGAGACCTTAGAGCTTCGGGCCCCGCCCCTGCCCGCCAGCTGGAGAGGGACGTCCAGCTCGGAACCTGCCCGGGAGCTCAGGACCCAGCGGGGTCGCGGGGGACAGGCGGACCGAGCTCGGAGCGGTCAGGGAGGCTCAGGTTCCGCTGTCCCGGCTCCAACTGCTCCGGGAGACGCAGAAGACTGAGGCCGGCTGGGGAAGCGCCGATTCAGCAACTCCTCGAGCCCGGTGCCTCAGCACTTTCCGTCACCTGGGAGGACAGGTGGCGTGGGTAGGGGGCCTTCAGAGAAGGTGGGGGTATAGAGAAGAATCCAAATGGCCCTCCTAGCAGGCCAGATGGAGGACGCTAGAAAGGGGATAGTCCCAGAGATTAACAGACAAGGGTGTGGGCCAGAAATTGGGGGTGGGGTGGGGGTTGGGACGGGGAAGTCAAAGATGGAGAAAGTGATTAGGGGAGCAGAGAGGGGAGAGGGAGATGGGGAAGAGGATGAGGAATAAAGATTGGGGGTGGGGAGGCATGCAGAGAAGTGGGATTGAGGTGAGGAAGGAGCAAGGAAAAGGGAGCACACCTTAGGACTGATGTGGGAGGAGGACCATGGACAAAGATCCACGATCCACGGGTGGGGCCAACAGGACAAAGAATCAGGGCTGGGACCCTGGGAGCTGGAATGGAAAAAAGGGGGTGGGAAGAAGAGAAACCCAGAAAGCAGAGACAGATGGGGATGGTGGCTGGAGAGGTGCTGGGACCAAAGGAAGAGGGTCAAGGATTGGGGTTAGGATTGGGGCCAGGGAGCTAGAGATGGGAGAGGCATAGGGGTATGGGTAGATCTGGCTGGAGGCTGAGAGAGGGAGTGGGAAAAAGGAATAGGGAGAGGGAATCTGCCCAAGGATAAGACAAAGAGGCTTCTGGTAATCACTTCCACGTGCAAAGCCCTCCATTCCCAAAGTGTTTGCCTATCACATGGTTTCTCTCAGGGAGTGGCTGGTGGGTCAGACCAGGGGCTTTGTGCTCAGGTCCTGGGAGCAACTGTGAGGGGGCGAGGGTGAGGACATGCAAGTGGGCTGGCAGCCTCATAAGGTGGGCACTCCGGCTGGTTCCGTGCTGCCATTTATATCTCTGGGCCTGTCGGATCCCGCCGCCGTCGCCACGGTGGCTGCTTATTTTGGGGTGTTACATTCTGTCGGAGTGAGAAGCTGTTTGCAGCAGCTCTAAACCTCCATCGCCCGCGTCAGTGCCTCCCCAGGCCCCTGCGTCACTGGCATCACCACCACCTCCGTCCGTGCCTTGGCTCCCACCTCCTCAGCCCCTACCCCCTCAGCATCTGCCCAACAGGCCCTGGTCTTTCCCTGAAGCAGCCTTTTGGACATCGAGTTGTTGCTTCTCCTCTGGGACCCTGTGCCACTCCTTCCAGAACCAGAGGCCTTAACCCCTTCAGCACCCTGGACAGGGCCCACTCGGGTGACCGGTCACCCTGCGTGTGGGGTGCCACTTGGCTTCTGCCCTCTACTCTGGGTTCATCTGCCTCCTCTTCAAGTCTCCTTCCTTGACAGAGATCTCTGGCCTAAAGGGTAGCTCCTGGGGGTGAGAACTTTGTTTCTGAGCCCTGGTAATCTAGGGTTTTGATAGCTCAGGGTCCTTAACTGTGGTCTCTCGGGGAATGGATACTCTTTGGGCCTGGGCCCTGCAGACATCTGGGATTAATTCCATGTTCTGACTTCTGACCGCTCCTTTCCCTGGTCAGTTCTGGCCATAAGTTCAGGACCCTGTGCATCTCTTCTTGACTTCCAAATAAATCGTCCCCTGGAACAGCTACAACCTGAAGCCGAGGAGAGGAGAGCCTCAGATGCAGGCTGGGACTCTTTCCTGCTTTGACCCTGAACAGACCCAGCAGCGTGGCTGGCCCAGCCCCATGCACCTGGGCTCGATTTCCACCCTTCCTTTACCTGAATGGAGGCATCTCTCACCCCAGGGGTGGTTTCCATGGATAGTTCAAGGTCTCCCAAAGAAAAGGCAGTAAATCCTTTATCACATGGACCTGATACCCCTTCCATCCAATCCGGGACTCCCCTTCTTCTAGCCACACGACCTAAAGCAAACGCATTATATTCCTTAACCTCTCCTCATCTGCAAATTGGGGCTGTAATTTTGATCTCACAGGCGGTCATATTATGTTACATTGTATTCTATGGGTAAGGATACTGATATAAAAATGGCACACAGTAGATGCTTAATAACAGATGGTTTCCTCCCTTCCGGGCTTGGTACTCCCTCCAACTCTGACCATCACCTGCCGGTTTTAGAAAAATAGGAAGACAAGGAAAGCAAGAGGATGGGGTGAGCAGAGGGGTGCAGGAGGAATTTAGAAAGGACTTCCTCCTGCCTGGAAAGTGGGGGGCTGAAATGAAGTTTCTGAGAAAGCTACTGAAGGCAGATTTCCAAGCCTGGGTCGGGAGGCCTGGGTTGCTCACCCAGAAACCAGTCTTTCCCCTTGCCAGCCCTCCATGGTGAAATGAGAGGTTTGTTCTTATCTCCCCTTCTTGCTTTGCCTTCCTGTGCATCTTGCCCCAGCCTCCCCCAAGAATTCAGAAAATGGGAGCTGTGGTCCTCAGGGAAAAAAAGACCAGGACTTGAAGGGAGGAGCAGTGATGGAGAGCCCTGGGGGGCACGAGTGGGGAGGGGACAGTAGCAAGAGGAAAAGGGTACCCAGGAGGGACAGTGCCCAAAGGGTGAAGGGCATGGCGGGGGGGGGGGGCGAGAAAAAGGCCCAGCTTGCCAGGCTATCCCCCCCGCTGTCCTTGCCTGGGAGCGCCGGAGCTGGGCCTGGGGGCAGAGAAACCCCGAGCCCCCCAGCTTCCCCTCCTCCTTGCCTCCAGTGAGAGCCGCAGCCTGAATTATGGATGAGGCTCCTTGGGTTACAGCTGCTCTGCAAGGCGGCGAGGGCCAGAAATGGCAACAGAGTCACCGTTACACAGCAGCTGCCATGGCAGGGCCCCCCAGCTCAGGACCCCCTCCCCAAATAGCCTACAGGGAGCACCATCCCTGGGCTGGGGGAGGTGGGCAGTGCTGGGAGACTGTTGGGACAAAAGGGAGGCAGAATAGGAGAGAGAGAGGATAGGAGCCACCTAATGTGGGCAAGTGGGGGACCAGGGGTCTGGGTAGGAGGGATGAGTGGGGGCCCTTGCCAGCCCTTGCCTCATCCTTGAGGCTGGAAAAGATCCAGAAGCCAGGGGAGTGGTCCCTGACTCTGGAGGCCTCTGGGATTGCGTCCTTTCCTCTGTCTCTCCTGGGATAGCAGGCAGCCCTGGGACCCCAAAGAAGGGCTCTGTCATGCTCCCAGGCAGGCTGACGGCCATCAGAGCTCACACTCTTTATCTTGTGGATAAAGGGTAGGATTAAGGGATCAGAGAAGGATTCAGCTTTCTCTGGTGTTAAGTCCTAGGGGAAGCAGAGCTCAGAGGGTGACAGGCAGGAAGGGAAGTGCCCTGACTGGGCATCAGGAGATTCCTTTCTGGTCCTTATCCTGCCACCCTTTGCTGTGTGACCTTGGGCAAAGTGCATGCCCTCTCTGGGCCCCAGGAGAACAAGATGTTGAACCAGATGAACCGGGAGGACCTGCCCAGCTCTGAAATCTCTCTGAGCCTTAGCCTCCAGCCATCACAAAACCGACCCAGGGTCAACCACCACAATCCCTCACCCCACCCCTGCCTGCTAGGGATGAGGGGTGAGAGACATGCTCCTCCACCCCACGTGGCCCTGGAAAACTGGGGAGGAGAAAGTAATCGTGAAACGCCGCACGGGGGAGGGGTGAGAAGGGCCGAGAAACGCGGAGGTGGTGTGAACGAATGGAACAGCAGCCGCTGTGTCACTGAGTATTACATCACACCCAGCCTACACACGCACGGGGCTCGGCACTCACACACGGGGAGCACAGCCAGCGCACGCTCGCACGCGCGGCGCCGGGAGGGGCCCGGGACACGCACGGTGGGCGTCCGGGCAGTGCCAGCAGCCAGGAACCCCACCTCCGTTGGGCGTGGTGGTGCCCCGCCCCGTGCCTCTGGGGTGTCCCCACGCGAGGAGGCCCCCAAAGTATCTATGGCATCACCCCCCACACTCGGGCCTGCGGATGCCATGTGCACACCTGGCTCACTCCCATATCCTAAATCACACACACAGGCACGCCTTCTCACACACACACACACACACACACGCGCGCGGCCACCTCAGCAGAGAGATATCACACACAAAACAGGCATGGAAGCATGTGCTATTCGCAGCCTCAGAGATTACTTCAAAACACCCAGGATTCAGCCTGACCCCACCCCGGCCTTGGACCACATGTCCTTGGGGTCAAGCACGGGGTCTCCCACTCCCCTGCCTTCTCAGGCCTAGCACATAGCCTGAGCAGAAGGTGCTAAGGCAGAAAACCCCAGGAGTCATCGGGAAATCAGGAGAAAGGGTAGAGGTCAAGCTTTAACTGCTGCAAAGAGGGCTGGAAGGTGGTGGGGGCTGGGGTGGGGGGAGGGGAGAGGTCCCCACACTCTGCTGCCAGGGCTCAGGAATACAGGGGCCAGGACTCCACTTTTTGAGCCCGGGTCCTTTTTAATGCTCTCCTAGGCCCCTACCTCTATATAAGAGGGTTGGCCCATATCTGACTCTCGAAAGTTATTTGGAAAAAAAAAAATATTTAAGTGACCTTGTATATAAAAAGAAAGCGGAGTATAAAAATGAAGATTCCAGGGTCGATGCGCAGGGATTCTAATACTGCACGGGCAGGGCCAAGGAAGCTACTTTCTTTCCAGGACCCCCAGCTCATTCTGTCGCAAGGGGTTGTGTTCCCACTTAGATCCACTGACCCTGATCTCCAAGGGCCCGTCCAGCCTGGAGAGGGTCCCTCTGGTTCCTCAAGGGTGAAAGCTGCAGAAATGTGAGGAATGAGGGCTCTGGTCACCCAGTGCAGCCGGATGGCCTTTTTGCAGGGGTTTTAGATTCACAAAGGGTCTCGAGTTCATCCCAGCAAGTGTGGGACGATTTTTACCCCAGGGACACTTGGCAATGTCTGGAGACCTTTCATTTCGTCACAACCAGGGGAAGATGCTGCTGGCATTCCAGTGGGGAGAGGCCAGGGAAAATGCTGCTACACACCCTACATAAGATTTCCCCCACCCCACCCCACCCCACCCCTCACCCCGGCCCCATACACACACGCACACAGCAAAGAACTATCCAGCCAAAATGTCAACGCCGAGTTTGAGAAAGCCTAACTGTTCATCTCTTTTGACATTATCTCCCAGCAAGTTCTAACACACCACAGTGGAAACAGCCAGGATTGAAAGATCATCGTTTGTCAAACTTTAAATGTAGCACGGTGCTTTTTTATGGTGTCCTCAGGGAATGTCCTTTATTTTTAAACATACATGCCAGCAGCCTCAAAAAGTGGAAGAAGGGCGGGCCACGGTGGCTCAGCAGGCAAGAATGCTCGCCTGCCATGCCAGAGGACCCGGGTTCGATTCCCGGTGCGTGCCCATGTTAAAAAAAAGGGGGGGGGGGAAGGGGCCGGGGCCTCTCCCGCCGCTGCGGTTTCCCCCAGGATCCCACCCCACCCCAACGGGTGAAACACAGAGCCCTAGAGCTGGGGGTGCGGGGGTCCTCAAGCGAGTGGGCGGGTCCCTGCGCTGGCCCAGCCCCCAGCGCGGCCTCTCCCTCCACCCCTCCCCACAGGTCCCGCCTCGGCGTGCCTCCTGCTGCTGCTCCTGGCCCTGCCGCCGGTGGCCCCCAGCTGCCCCATGCTCTGTACCTGCTACTCGACCCCGCCCACCGTGAGCTGCCAGGCCAACAACTTCTCCTCGGTGCCGCTGTCCCTGCCGCCCAGCACGCAGCGACTCTTCCTGCAGAACAACCTCATCCGCGCGCTGCGCCCGGGCACGTTCGGGCCCAACCTGCTCACCCTCTGGCTGTTCTCCAACAACCTCTCCACCATCTACCCGGGCACCTTCCGCCACCTGCAGGCGCTGGAGGAGCTGGACCTTGGCGACAACCGGCATCTGCGCTCTCTGGAGCCCGACACCTTCCGGGGCCTGGAGCGGCTGCAGTCGCTGCATCTGTACCGCTGCCAGCTCAGCAGCCTGCCGGGCAACATCTTCCGCGGCCTGGTCAGCCTGCAGTACCTCTACCTCCAGGAGAACAGCCTGCTCCACCTACAGGTGAGCCTGCCCGGGACCCCAACCAAACCCCCATACCCCCAGGCCTCTCCCTGCTTTCCTCCCTCTCCTCCAGCGTGCCCTGAAGGACACTTCTCTCTCTCTCCCCAGGCATTCCTTCTCACCATCTCTCTGTTTCTCTGTCCCCTTCTCTAAGTTTCTGACCCTCTCACTTTTCCCAGGTTTCTTCTTTCCTTGGTCTCTCTTGTCTCTCTGCCCCTGTTTGGGTTCCTCTCTGCCTCTTTCATACTCCCCCAAACCCCCATCTGTCTCCCTTTGCCTCTGTCCGTCTGTCTATCCCATTCGGTCCCTCTCTACCTCTCTCACTGACTTGCCTCCCCCATCTGTCTCTCTCCTCTTCTGTCTGTCTCCCTTCACACACCCACTCCACACACACCCCCATGTCTGTCTGGGTGTATGTATGTGTCTCTTTCTATGATTTCTCCTTTCCCCCTTGTTTACCTCTGGGGGATGCTGTCTTTCTCCAGACACTCAGCCCACAGGCCCTTGGGGCTGCTTTCTCACTCAACCCCCCCAAATCTTTCCACATCAGGGGAAAGTGAGACCAGAAGGCAACAATGCAGGAGCAGGGGACCCATACTCACTGGGTAATGGACAAGGGGAAACCCTATCCTTTCTAGATTCCTATCCCCTAAATCTGTCATCTCCATGCAAGGGGAAAAGAAAGAAAAAAAAAAAAGGTAACCCTGTTAAGCCGGTAGAAAAGGACGCTCGAAAAAAAACAGAAGGAATAATAGTAATTGTTATTTATTGTTATTATTATTGATTTAATTATTCTTTATTGTTGTTGCGATGCTGACTGCTTCATAGTCAAATCCTCCTGTTCCATTTCCCCAGGAAACAATAACACACCTTCCAAACCACTCTGGGAAAAAAAATCTTCCAGTGGCTACGCGGGTCTCTGGCTGGGAGGGAAAGAGGGTATCCAAATTCCCCCAGTTCCTCACGTAAACCTGGAAGGTGCCTCCTCTTCCTCACCTGGGGCTGGTGCCTGACCAGCACCAACCTGCTGGTTGGGCAGTCAGGTGGGTGATGATGGTGGTCTTTGTACTAACAATAGCATTAATAATTTCCTGAGCACCCACTATGTGCTGGGTTCTGAGAATACAAGAGTGAATGCTCTTCATAGAGCCAGCATTCTAGTGCAGAAACAGGAAGTAAAGTGTGTAGCAGGTTGGAAAAATAGATCGTACATTATTATTGTGTAAATAATCATAATAATAGCAGGCGCAGCCACTTAGTGGACACACTAGGTGCTTTACAGCTATCAACTCTGTCATTTACAATTTTTTTTAACCTCCCTGGGCCTCAGTTTTCCCAGCTGTAAAATGGGGGGAGGTAGGGAGTGCCAGTGTAGAATTCTCACCTGCCATGTTGGAGACCCAGGTTTAATTCCGGGTCCACGCCCTCCCCCCCCCCCCACCCCCCAAAAAACACAACTTTTTCAACAAATGGTTGAAAAAGGACAGTCACATGGAAAAAGAATGAAATGTGACCCCTACCATACAGCATACAAAAAAAAAATGGGGGGAAGTAGTAACAGCATCCATCTCATAGGGATTTTACAAGGATTAAATGTGTGGAATTATTTGGAAAGCACTTAGACTAGTGCTTGGCACACAAGAAGCACTGTAGCAATGTTTGTTAAAATGCTACTTAAAACCAGCCAACCGAGCTCATTTAACACTTGCCTTGGTGCAGCGGCCCGCCTCGGACCCTATACCTGAGAATTACACTGAAGCCCCCTGGGTTGGGGGGGGTCCCAGGACACTCTGTTTTCTTTTCTTCCTAAATTTGCCTAGCACTCCTCAGTTTAACAAAGGACAGACGTCCACCTGGTCTCATTGCCACAGTCTTGTCAGGAGATTGTTTCCACCTTCTTCTTTTGGATGGGGAAACTGAGGCCAGGGGCCCTGAAAACCGTGTACAGATACAGTGGCCTCTAAACATAACAGTCTCTGACCATTGTCTGTGCACTTCTCATGATGTTGAGCCTCAGAACAACTTGTCAGGACAGTTATCCCCATTTGACACGAGAGGAAATGGAAGTTACGAGAGGCCTGGGAACTTGCCTGAGGCCACACAGCTGGGAAAAGCTGGTGCTGGAGCCTGCCTGGTCTGAGCGCATTCCAGGACATTTTCATCCCTGGAAACTCGCCATTTCAGGGTCTATCTGGGCGGTGCAGGGGGTGGTACCCGGAGGTACAGCAGAGGGGACCTGCTTTTTAGAGCATCCACCTTGGAGTCTGCCAGACCAGTGCTGGCGCCTATAGGATTTCAGACAAATTACCTGATCTCGCTCCCTCTCCATTTCCTCATGTGTAAAATGCTAATAATAAGAATACGTAATAATAATACTTATCTAAGAAGTTTTGTAAGGTTGAAACTATAAGGCATTTATTTAGCACAGGGCTGCACTCCCTATAGCTGGGTGCTAGGATTATTAGAACTAGTGCTACTACTGGGACCCTAACCTCCTTATCAGTAGATAATAGTTGTGCAAGAAGAAAGAACTTGGAGTCAGAGCGCCCATCCTGCTATTTTCTGATGGATTTAACTTTAGGCAGGTTGCATTCTCTTGCTGAACCTCAGTTTCCTCAACTCTAAACTGGGAATAATAAAAATAATACCTTCTTTCAAAGGAGGGCTGTAAAAAATCAATGAGTACATATATATAAAGCATCTAGTTCAGAGCTGAATCACTCATGATTTGCATGATGCAACCCTCCATTGACTCCCACGCCATGGACAGCAGACAGGACCTGGGTTCAGGGCAGACCTGGGCAGAGTAAACCTCAGATGGACGGTGGGGTCTTCTGAAATGGGAAGTGGTTACTCCAGGCACCCCTGGCGTGCACGGCCCAGGGCATCATGGGAAGGAAGCATCTTCACACCTGGCCCTTTATATGGGGGAGTGAAAGAGACAACCTCTGCCTGTGAACTGCCTGGCGGAACTAGGCTGGGAGATGCCACAGGCAGGTGCGGAAACATGTGGGCTGGGGTGAGAGCCACAGGGTGTAGGTGTGACCCAAGATGGAGCCAGGCCTGCTCCGAGAAGGGAGCTCTGGAAGAAGCTTTTCAGGACACGGCAGGGAGAAGCGGAAATGGGGTGGAGCGGGGGCTCTCCCTGGCTCTCTGCTATAGGCTAGGCACTGTGCCACATGAGTTCATTCCATAGCAGGCATTTATTGAGCACCTATAACGTGTAAGACAGTGTTTCATTCAGATTGGCCAAAATAGTGTCCCTGACGCCATGGAGTGTACTTGAGTGAAGCCAGATGATAAAGACACCCATTCTCCCTGTTGATTATTACAGCAGCCTGCCTGGTGTTTAAGAGTAGGCTTTGGGCGGGCCACAGTGGTTCAGCAGGCAGAGTTCTTGCCTGGCATGCCAGAGACCCTGGTTCAATGCCCAGTGCCTGCCCATGCGAGAAAAAAAGAGTAGGCTTTGCACTCACACAGACCTAAGTTTGAATCTCAGCCCTACTTCCGATCTGCTGTGTGACCTTGGGCAAGTTACTTAACTACTCTGAGCCTCAATAGAGCCACCTGTAAAATAGAGATAATGACCTGTACTTCTGGGGTTGATTGTGAAGTTTAAAGGAAATATTGCTTGAAACCCAGTTTACAGTAGCTATTACTTCCTTCCATGAAACGGTGGAAGACACTAAGGCTCTGCAAAGTTAAGAAACCAACCCAAGGTCAGGAGGTTAGTAAGGAGTCCAGCCTATAATTGACCCGGCTCTATATTGACTTCAATGGTGTTGTGCAGAGCTCTGCCTCTCAAGTTCATATTCCCATTCCATTGCATGGGCTGTTGAACTCTGAGGCAAGTTACTTGACTTCTCTGAGCCTCCCTCTCCTAATCTCGGAAATGGGGATAATAATATTACCCACCTCATAAGGCTATGGTGATTTAGTTAGTACTTGGGACCTGTATGCAGCACAGAGGTTGGCACCTAGTAAGATCTCAGGAAGTCAGTTGCTCAATGATGCTGATGCCAGTGAGGACAATGACACCCGGCATAGATTGGTGAGCTTTGAGAGCAGGGGTGGCCTGGCACATAGTAGACTCTCGGTACAGCTTTGTTGAATGAATTAGGTACATTCCAGGACTCACCGACTCATAAATATCAGATGAGGATGGGATTTTAAAGATAACTATTCCAAGTCCCTTTTTTCACAGATGAAAAACACTGAAGCCCAGAGAGGTGCACGGAGCTGCCCAAGGTCACACAGCCCAGCAGCTAATTTGATTTGTGCCTGCGCCAGGAGCTGGGAGGTTGGAGGGAGGCAAGGTTAAGAACAGGATGCTGTCTGGGGAAGGGTGAGGGGTAGGGAGCAGGGATTCTGCATTGAGATTCCAAATGGATGCAGAGAGCTGTGAACTGGCCGGGGGAGGTGAGGGAAATGTGGTTTTCGAAATGGAAGAGGATGACTTTAGCAGAAGCTCTCAGTCCAGAGAGAGGGGAGATAGGGAGAGGGGGGAGGGCCAGGGCTGTGAAAGTCAAGAGCTTATTAATGCACAGAGAACGGGTTTTAACGGTGGAGAGAGAAAGGACCAGATTTGCAAGATGCAGCACAGGAAGTAGCAGCCCTGGCACGAGCTTGGAGGGGATGGGAGTTGGCTGGAATGGACCCTAAGTCTGAGGCTCAGATTGGGGAGAGTCAGGACCCTCGGAGAGAACAAAAGGAGAGGAGAAGAGGTTGGAAGCAAGGAATTCTGTGGCCTGCAGATTACAGATGTGGGTCAAAGGTGCCTGAATTCCCTAGGTGTTCAGACCTTTGCTGACATCCTGAAGTCCCCAAAATGCAAATTACCCTGCCCCATATTGATCCTCTGACCCCGTATCTCTGGGTGTGTCCTCCTCTTATTGACACGCCATAAAAAAGAGAAATCCTGATTGGGTGTCTGAGTGGAAGGGATTCAGAGCCCAGTCCCTACATAGGTTGGAAGGTGAGAAGAGAAGGACCGGGTCCCCAGGCCCAGTTAGTCCAGGCTTGGGACAGAGAGGTGCAGGGAGTCAGCTGGAGCCCTGAGTCCTCGGGAATCGGGGTGGTGGCAGTAGGGGGCGGAGAACGCTGGTGTCAGAGGCAGCTGAGAAGGTTGAGGGGGACGGATCTCAATGTGGCCAAGAGGAGGGCGCTTGGCAGACTCAATTCCTGGAGCAGAGAGGGCGGAAGCCAGATGGGAGGGGGCGAGAACACGCAGGAGCACAGGAAGGTGGAGGCTGGGGGTGTGGGCTGGGAGTCAACGTCCTCCCCCCACCTGAGAGCCTCCAACCAGACTCCGCAGGAGGCGGGGAGGGGAGGATCTTCCCAGGAAAACAGGATCCCAGGCCGAGCTGGCGGGACCATAGAGGGTCCCTGAGAACCAGACCTTCTGGGCCCTGCTGACCACAGCGGTGTCCTGCATGAGGAGAGCATCTCAGGGTTGTGGCCTCTGAGACCTGGGGTGCTGGTCCCCTCTCTAGCAAGCCCTTTACCTCTCTGGGTCTCAGTGCTCTCTTCTGTGAAAAATGGTGGGTCCCTATGCACTAGCTCCTAAGTCTGGCTGATCATTGGAATACCTTGGTAAACCGGTTAAAATGCAGAGTTTGGGTCTCCCCCTACCCCAGTACACCCCACCCCCCACCCCACATCAACTCTGAACCACAGCTCCAGTGAAATTCCGGCACTGACATGGGACACCCCTCTAAGATGGGGGGTGGGGAGATGGAGTGATATACAGTGGCAGCTCTGCAGCATCCTTCTCCTGCCTTGCTGCCTCTGGGATTGGAGCAGATACTGGGTCCCCTTTATAACTCAGCTCATTAGCAGAACCTTTGGTCCCAGGGTACTTCTCTGAGAGAAAAAGGGCTGAGACCTAATGCTAACTGCACCCCTATTGTTATAATAAGTAGCATGTCTTGTTAGCCAACCATATGCCCTCTGTATACTGTACCTGGCTCCCTATGGCACAGTCTTATCTAACCCTCATTCAGCCTGCTGAGGATGAGATACTGTTATCCCAGTTATGCAAACTGAGGAAACCACAGCTTGACTAGGTTAAATAACTGCTGAAAGTAACACAACTAAGAAGAGAGCAAGCTGGCTCTGAACCTGGAGCTCATGCTACTGAGCCTGTGGGCTTAGCCACTGAGCTCACTCTTGTGTGCTAGGCTCTGTGCTCAGTGCCTCACCCGTGGCATGTATGTTCCTTATCTTAGTTCTCAGAACAAATCCTTGAGGAAGATACCCTCCCCATTTCAAAGACGAGTAAGCAGGTGCAGGGAGGCCACCTGGCCTGGCTGAGTCAGCAAGCATGGCTAGGTCACATAGAAACCTTATTATAAGCACTCTTAAACGTATTGCTTCATTTATTGTACATTTTACAGATGAGGAAACTGAGTCACAGAGCTACTGAGCACTCTGCCTAACACAGTTAATGACAGATCCGGGATGTGAAACCAGGAAATCTGGTTCTCCAGTCTGCATGATTAACAGAGCCGCTGGTTCTCAGAGTGTAGCCCGCTGAGCAGCAGCATTACCTGGGAACTTGGAAAGAGATGCAGATTCTCGGGCCTAACCCCATTCATGGGAAACTCTGAGGGTGGGGCCCAGCAATCTAGGTTTTCAACAATCCCTCCCGGGGGATTCTGATGCATGCTAAAATTTGGGACCACTGATTTCAACCACACTGCAACTAGGTAGAAGGGGCAGGATTCGAACCCAAGACTCTGAATCGAAAAGTCAAACCCTTTTCTCCCGGCCCCAGTGCTTCCCCTCCCTTTCCTGATCCCAGAACCCCACACCCACCCCCACGCCCCTGGAGGAGCCCTACTCTGCCTCAGGACCACTCTCTTCTCGCCCCCACCCCTTTACCCCCCACCCCTCCCCAGGATGACCTGTTCGCGGACCTGGCCAACCTGAGCCATCTTTTCCTCCACGGGAACCGCCTGCGGCTGCTCACAGAGCACGTGTTCCGCGGCCTGGGCAGCCTGGATCGGCTGCTGCTGCATGGGAACCGGCTGCAGGGCGTGCACCGCGCGGCCTTCCGCGGCCTCAGCCGCCTCACCATCCTCTACCTGTTCAACAACAGCCTGGCCTCGCTGCCGGGCGAGGCGCTCGCCGACCTGCCGGCGCTCGAGTTCCTGCGGCTCAACGCCAACCCCTGGGCGTGCGACTGCCGCGCGCGGCCGCTCTGGGCCTGGTTCCAGCGCGCGCGCGTCTCCAGCTCCGACGTGACCTGCGCCACCCCGCCGGAGCGCCAGGGCCGCGACCTGCGCGCCCTCCGCGAGGCCGACTTCCAGACCTGCCCGCCCGCCGCCCCCACGCGGCCCGGCAGCCGCGCCCGCGGCAACAGCTCCTCCAACCACCTGTACGGGGTGGCCGAGGCCGGCGCGCCCCCCGCCGACCCCTCCACCCTCTACCGAGA
Organism: Tamandua tetradactyla; assembly: GCF_023851605.1. Classification (NCBI taxonomy): domain Eukaryota; kingdom Metazoa; phylum Chordata; class Mammalia; order Pilosa; family Myrmecophagidae; genus Tamandua; species Tamandua tetradactyla. The sequence continues at coordinate 20,104,158 of NC_135335.1, read as the reverse complement.
CCTGCCCGCCGAAGACCCGCGGGGGCGCCAGGGCGGGGACGCGCCCACGGAGGACGATTACTGGGGGGGCTACGGGGACGAGGACCGGCGCGGGGAGCAGACGTGCCCCGGCGCTGCCTGCCAGGCGCCCCCGGACTCGCGCGGCCCGGCGCTCTCCGCCCGGCTCCCCACCCCTCTGCTTTGCCTCCTCTTCCTGGCGCCCCATCACCTCTGACTGCGGTGCTGAGACTAAAGCGGCCGGTGGGGAGTGCCACCCCCACCCCCACCCCTACCCCGGAGCTGCGGCTCTGGCCCCAGTTCCCGCCTCCAGCCCTGCTGCCTTCCTTTCTGTTCCCAGTTCCCCTTCTCCCGTGGGACCAGACCACCTCTCCCTGCCTCTTGGGCTGCCCTGACCTATTGCGGTCCGGGAAAGGCGTATCTGGTGGCTCCCTGGATTCTGTTCTCCCCGACTCTGGCCATCAATTCCTCCCCATCCCAAGGCTGGGGTGCCCCCCCCCCACCTCTCCCAGCAGCTGCTGACCTCCTGTCTCCTGGCCTTCCGTGGGCTGAGAGGGGCTTTTGCCTGCAGACCACCTTCCACCAGCGGAGCCCTTGGAAGCTCGGCCAAGGAAGGGAGCACGGTCCCATGAGCCCTTGGGGGGAAGCCTCAGTCAGGACCAGGCTGGCTTAAGGCTCCTGCTCATCCTAGTCCCCCTCGGCCTCCTGACACTGGAGGAGTACTTTTCTCCTAAGTCTACCCTGGACACTTTTTAGGGCCCTGGGAAGGGACTTTCCTCTCCACCAGTGGCTCCTGTGCAGTGAAGATCAAAAATTGTTTGGGAAAAAAAAATTTATTAAAAAATTCTATTATTTTATCTCCTTCGGCAAGGTTTGTTGGCTCAGACTTCCAAAATGAGAGGAGGGCTTAGAATTGTAGGGATGTCAGGGCCAAAAGAGGTTAGAGAAAGGGAAGCCATCCCATGCCAGTAAAAGCTTCCTGGTGCTGCTCTCTCCCATGGCCAGAAGCTGGGACTGAGGAGGAAAGCTGTGACCCGAGAGTCCCAGAAGGGGAGAAACGTGACAGCCAGGAGTGGGTGCTGGTGGCATTTCATCTCTTCATGTGTCTAATGGAGGCAGCGACAGCAGCCCTACGTTATCTGACAGTGCAGGAGATAAGCTGGGGAAGGTTTCCAGCCTGACCAAACTCTGCCTTCTAACCCTTGCTTCTTCAGGAAAGAAGAGTAGGGCTTACCTGCCTCTGTGAGGGGAGGTAACAGACATCCGTGGTCACAGCCAGCCGAAACATGGCTCTGGGAAAACTAGGAAAAGGCACCTCTTCCTCCAGCCTGATGCCAGAGCTAACACCTTAATGAGAACATAGGCTGGATTTTAGCTCACGTGTGCCCCCTCAGCTAAGTGCCCTTGTGCAGTACGCAGGTTGCACAGCTGTACATGGCCCTATGTAGACACTGGGTCTTTCTCCCTTCACCCCTTTTGGGTAGAAGGTGTCAGGGACGGGCCAGGGCAGAGAAGCAGTTCCCCAAGCACACTAGAAGAGATATCAAGAGGCTAGGGTGACCAGACAGCCAGGAATCCCCAGTTGGGAAGTTTGCTGGCATCATGTGTGATCAAAGTCTTCATCTTTCTGATGTGAATGGAAGTGGCAAGTCATGATGGGGGGGGGGGGGGTGGATTTAAGAAGAACTTGGGTTGGGCGTTAGGGGTGGGTCTCATTAGAGGGCAGCAATTGGGGAGAAGAATGATGATTTGAACGGAGGGTTAAGAATCTAGCTTGGAAGATGGGAATGGAAAGACAGAGGAGACCTGAAGGCTGGGGTTCCAGAAGGAAGGGCACTGAGATTATGTGACTCTGGCTGGAAGACAAGAGTGACGGTAAGAGGAGAAGGCAGAAACAAGTTGTCAGCATGGAAGGCCTGAGCCCAGGTGGGCTTTGGATCAAGGTTTTAGGGGTGGCGGGTGGATAGTGAAAGCAGCTGGTCAGAAACCTGGGGAGCTCTGTGGAAGGAGTTTGGGGAGCAAGAGTCGGGGGTCTTGCAGGGGCCTGTGTAAGACTGGCTTTGAGGAAGCTAATGAGCGGAACTGGGGGCTGGCCAGGCAGGTATTGTTCTCTGACAGAGGAGGGGGAGCTGCTGATTCCTGGGCAGGGGGGAGGGGAGATGCTGGTAAATCAGAAGCAGGCTGTCCAGGTCACAGAATTATCATTGTAAAATATTCATGGGCCTTCGGTCCAGATGCTATTTCAGAACAGCGAGAGCAGGAGGAGTGGTGTGTGAGCCTCAGGAAGGAGCCTGCAGCAACGCCGCTCCCCACCCCCATGCCCACCTCCACCGCTACCAGCCCAGACAGACCCACGGACGCCCATCACGTGCACACCCACACTTGTGCTCTCTCTCTCTCTCTCTCTCTCTCTCTCTCTCACACACACACACACACACACACAAAGCTGAGCCACCCAGCACGTGCAGGCCTGCCAACCACCCCCAGGCCCCCACAAACAGGCAGATGCACCCCCAAACACTGATATTCACATACACCCACCCACCCAAGATCCCACTCAGAGACCACCCCACAGAGCTCACACATGCAGACCTCCAGCTACTCCAGACAACCCAGACTCACAGCCTTGCAGCCACACATCCCAAAATAAGAGGGGCCTCTAAGGCCACGGAATCCAATCACCCATCCAGGCTCTGATGGGGAAGCTGAGGCCCCAAGAAGGGAAAGGACTTGCCTAAGATTCCCCCACCCCCTGAGAGAAACAATGTATCCCCGTTCTGCATTGTCTTGGGCACCTACTAACACAGAACCTCAGAACCTCGCTGGTAGTTAACCCCTTCCTTTCTCTAATCTATTAGACCTACTCAGTCCCCCAGGGCCCCTGCCTTTCTGTTCTCCAATCAACTCCCTGCTCCAGTTCATTGTCTCATGCCTAGAACATATGGACTATAGCAACACAGGAAAAAATAGCAATAACCTCCTCACTGCTTTTCCTTCATGCAGTCTCTCCCTGCCTCCCACCCAGCCTATGGCCAGAGTCATCTGATCAAAATTTGCATTATATCATGATGTCACTCAGGAAAGCGTTCCCAGTTAGTTGCCTACAGGTGAAAGATGAAACACCTTCCTAAAGCTTCAGAGCTCTTCAGAGTCTGGTCCCAGCTGCTTTTCTAGGCTTCCCCTCTCACAGCCTCGTCCCCAGCCTGCATGCACTGGGGCTAGAATGATTGGGCACGGCTGGCCATCGCGTATATGCACCCGAAACTCTCCTTAAAGTTCCACATCTTTCCCGCACTTGGAAATCTTCAGATTACACCTTCCAGAGTCCTTCCCCAAAGCCATCTCTGCATCTCTCTGTCCCTGGATGGGGCTTCTTTCGCTGCCCTTCAAAGCCATAGGTAGAGACCGGGGATCAGACCCGGCAGATGTCTGCCCCCCGCTGGCCACCGTGGGAAGCACAGCCGGGCATTAACTTCCTAAACAGAAAGAGCAACAATTTGCTAGGGAGGACCGGGAGAAGGACACCAGATGACATGGTTTATAAGCCCTTAAGCCTCGATGGTTCGCACCCCCAGAGTGAGGGGAGGGTTTCAGTCTTGCTGTCAGAGCTGCCTGGCTCCCGACTTTAGGCCCCTAATCCAAGAGAGCACCCTTCTCGTATGAAATAGGCTTCAGGAAGCCTTGGGGCTCCCAGGACACTGCCGAAGGGAAATTAACCCCCCTGACCCCAGGCTCTGAGAGGCCACAAGAGACCAGGGACAGTCCAGGTGGCAGGCCCAAGGCCCAGCTGGGGTCAAGTTTCCACATGAATTTTTAATGCTTCCAGCCAGACCTGTCAGATGTTCCGAAACCTGAGCACTGCCTTTCGTCTCTGTACATGATGCCCTTTAGCTATCCCCATCACCCCGGGGGGCTGGGGGGGCAGGGAGGGCAGACCTGGAACAGCTACCTAGTGGCCTCTGGAGTGACCACACTTGGGGAATGGGTTGCTGGGGGGCAGGGGGAGTAGAAGGGTGGATGACCTAGTGATTCTCTTATTTTACTAGCTCTGTGACCTCAGGCAAGTTACTTAACCTCTCTGAACATCTGTTTCTTCATTTGTCAGCTGGGGACAAAGGTGCCAGCCCTAAATCGAATTGTGGGGAGTGAGTGGAGTAGTCTGCAGAAAAGAGACCTATGTGTATCTATCTGTTGTTGTTAGCTTTTCTCAAGTCCTGCCTCCCTCCTACGATTTTCTTTCCAACCCCAGGGTGACCTCTGGGTCCTTCCCTCTGGGGGTGGGGACGTTCTTCGGTTCTGCCATCCCCCCTCGGACCCAAACTGTCCACCCCGAAGATCTTTTTGATCTTCCTAAGAGCTTGAAGAAAGGAGGTGAGAAAGTGGGGTGCCGCTGGCGCAAATGAAGCAGAGGGTAGGGAAGTGGGCAGGGAGAAAAGAAGGGGGAGACCCTGCTCAGGAAAGAAGAGCCAAGCGCAAACTCTTTCTCTTTATCTCTCCTCCCTCCCTCCCACACTGCCCCCTTTCCTTCCTTTCTTCCTTTCCACCTTCTCCCAGCCTGAGACTGAAAGCAGAGGTGAGGTCACGAGCAGTGAAGGAGGGGTGCACAGTGGGAGGGATGGGAAAGTAAGCTTTCTCAGACACTCCAGCCCAGCAATCCCCTACACGGTGTTTCTAGAAAACCTGGGCCATTTGCTCTACTACAGTGCAGATTCCTGGGCCGCGGGGACCCGCTAAACCAGCTCTCTAAGGGGGCCCCTGGAATCTGCATTTTAACAAATGCCTGTGTGTGTGTAAGCTGGTGGTATAAGCATTATAAAGTTTGAGGTGGGGTGGTCCGTGGGTGGGCGGACAGGAGAAAGCAAATTTAGATCACACACACACACACGTGGAAGTTACAGACAATACTCCAGCGTGGAAAAGGAGAAAGGGCGATGCCAAGGATGGGGAATAAAAGAAGAGGGAAGGGAAACTGAGGGTCAGGGAGGAAGACTCTCGTCCTCAGGTGTTTCGACGCCCGGATCTACTCCTGGACAGCGCTCTCCGTCCCTCTCCTCGGAATGCAGCTAGGGTCCTGCACCCTTCTGACCCTCGCGCGCCCTCTACCCATCCCCTCCGCCCCCAGGCCCAACTCATCTGCATAAGGTTCCAATTAACACGTTCTCCCTCAGCTCTTTGCCACCCTGGAGCGCGCTCCCAGCCCCGGAGCAAATTTCCACCCCGCCCCCGCCCCTCGCCCCCGGGAGCGCGGCGGCGATTAACCCTTGCGCCCCGGGCGGCTCCCTGCGGCCTTGACCCCGCCGGCCTGGTCCGCGCGCCCAGGGACCGGGGTACGGAGCGGGCGCGCCCTGGGGCGGAGGCCAGCGCTGCGGGGTCGGCCTAAGGCCAGAGGCCAGGGCCCAGCGGGCAGGGAGGCAGGCGCTGGGCCGCCCCTCTTTCTGGAGAGAGATGGGGTGGGCGGGTGGGGGGTGGTGGGGGTGGGGGCTTCTCCTGGGAGACTCAGGGCATCGAAATTCCTCGTTCCCCAGCCTCCGGCCCACGCATCCCTCCTCTTCCCCGCCACGCAGCCTCTCCCCGCCCCAGCCATCTGTTCCCCCCGGCAGCGCCGCGACAAACACGGCTCCAGCTCGCTTCCGCCCCTGCCCAGCCCCCCTCCCCCAGACTCCCGGGGCGGGGGGTGGGGAGGAGACACCCCTCCCCCAGCAGGCCGCGATGTATGCCTCCACCCCGCCACCCCCCCCTCCATCCCCACCACCCGGTATCCTAAACCCCAGCCAAGACCCCCTCCTTCCATCACGAGGGTCGGTGGGCCTGGAGATCGCTTCTTAAAGAGTGGTGGTCCGGGTGGGTAGAGCTCAAAGCAGGGGCGAGCAAGCCCCTGCAACCCCAGTGCCGGGGTTCAAGCATTCGAGACCCGGGAAGGAGACACTTGTGAGTAGGTGTGCAGGTTGGAGTGGAGGTCCCCCCTTCTGGCTCGCGGTTCCCTCGCACCCGCTTTCCAGGTCCCAGGCGGTGCCCGCCGCAGCTCCGCAGCGCCGCCTGCTGAGCGCACGGAGTAGCCGGCGCACGCGCTTCCTCGGCCGGTCCTCATCCTGCATTCTGGGGGAGGGAGTCCCCTACTTCTGCTTGTCGCTGGCGACCACTCCCTATCAGGTTACTCGGAAAAGGTCCAGCCCTAGAGCGCGGAGATCCGGGGAAGCCCTCTGAGAACCGACCGAACCGTTGGTGGGTGCTGCCCAATTCTGATTTCCTATTTTGCAAGGGAAAAAAGGGGGGGTGGGGGTGGGGGTGGCACTGACTGGGAGCCAGGGATCGGCTATGTGATTTTGACAAGTCTCCAGAGCCCTCTGTTCAATTTTTCTCATCTGTAAAATGGGTGGGTCAGTCTGTTTCATTAACTTATTCAAGAAAATTTAAGATAAAGGAAAAATGGCTTCTCTTTACCACTATCTCCCAACACTACCTTTTGGGGGTTTCCACGAGTCATTTTGGGGGGGGGATGGAGGAAGGCTTTGCGGTCACTCTCAGCCCTGTGGCTCCAGCTCTGTACTCAGACCGCGGGGGTTTCCAACTTCACGTCCACCGCCTACCAGCTGCACGCACTGGGCATGTGCCTGAAACTTTCTGGGCTGGTTTTCTCAATCAAAAGGGATGACCATACAGATCTCCTGAGCTATAGTTAGGACTGAAGGAGACATCCATGTAGAATGGCAGATAAATTCTCAACCAATATTAGCCGCCCTCCTTGCCCATCCCTCCAATCTATCACCTACTCTAATCTCTGCGCTTAGGTCCTAGGAGCTCTCTAGAGGGCTCAGGGCGAAGCTATGCCCTTCTGGAAGGTCCCTTGTCCTCAAAGTTGGGTGTTTTCCCTTTATGTAGATAATCTTTAAACCTCACTTTAATGTTCAAAGTGAATGTAAACATAATATAAAGAGGAACTCAAAATGTGCACATTAGTTTTAAGATTTAACAGGAGACTACAATGAAGGGTTGCTTTCTGCAGACCCCCAGAGATGCTTTGGTGAAGAAGTTGGAGTCAGCTCCTAACATTCCTTCTAAAGCATCTTGCCCTGATTCCCTGTATGGCAAAAGCTCAGCCTCCCAGGTGTACCCCCAAACCCTGGGAAGTGGGGGCCAGGAGCAGGGAACAGGATATGGGCTCCTTTCAGGCACGAAGGGCAGGGCGTGGCTGAGAGCAGGGAGGTGAGCCAGACAGCCAGAGGGAGACAGGCTGGCACTCCAATCATCCCACTTAATGCCCAGCTGAGCCTGGGTGAGAAGGAGGGAAGGGGAGTGTGGGAAGGTACCCCCCACCCAAGGCACAGCCACACACACCAGCCAGTCTCTCACTTCCCTTTTTATTTCCTCTAAGACCTGCAAGAAGCAGCTCCAGGGAGGGAACCTGCCCCCCAAACCCCATCCAGGACACAGGTAGCACCTCAGGCCCCGTTTCTTCTGAGGGCAAGGTTTCATATGCACACAGACACACACGCACACACGCACGCATGCACGCTCCTGGCACCATACAGCTGAGGCCCTAGGGGCAGCCTGTTTACTGCTCCCATGTGCCCCCAGGATGCACCAGGAGGCAGGGCCCCCTGTGATAAAGGCCCAGAGAAAGAGCAGCCTCACACACGGGAGGAAATGAAAAAGGCCCCATCCCTCTAGCACAGGGGCCGTCTTCAGTCAGTGGAGCGTTGCTTTTAGGGATTTTTTTTTAGGGTTTTTTTTTTTCCCATTTGTTTCTTTTTGCAAGTCCCTATAAAAATAGAACTTCTCTTGATATTTATAAATCCACAGCCCCTGGTTCTGTGCATTTGTTACAGGTAGAAAAGCCATTTTGGGGCATTCCCTTTGGTTGCTGAGGCCTCCGAAACCTGTCATCCAGATTCCTTTGTCTCAGAGGTCTCTATGCAGTCACCTCGGGGCTGGTGAGTGCCTTCAGTGGATTTGCCCCACTGGCAGCATACTCCCTCTGGAGCCGGGCTCGGTAGTAGAAGAGGTAGGAAGGTAGCAAGAATCCCAGGAGTGAGAATAGCAGGAGGCTCAGATTCACCTTTCGGGCAAGAAGAGAGAAACAATGAGTCAGGTAGGTACCTGTCTGCCTTCCCCACCCTTGGGGATCCTCCTTAGCCTAACAGGGAGAGGACAGCCACTTTTGCTCCAGGTCCTGGCCAAGAATGGTAAATACTGCCAGTGTTTATTATGTGCCTCTTATGTGCCATTCACTCTTCCACTAGTTTCTCACCGAATGTTCACCAGCCTTATCAAGTTGCCAAAATTAGAACGCTTGAGTCTAGTAAGTGGCAGAGCTAGGATTTGAGCCCCGGCTAAAGCCAGTGTCCAAATCACATGGCAACACGGCTCCTTCTGGGGAGATACAAGGAACAGTCAGCTATGTAGGAATCTGGGCTGGTCAGGTTGCTTCTAAAATATGATTTTCTGGGCTAGGAATCCTCAAGCCTTCGGGATGCTGACCAAAGGAAGCCCGTTCCAGAAGCCTGCTGAAAGGAGCTGGGATGTGCAGGGTGGGGGCAGCCCACTGGGGAGCTCCAGAAAGCATCCTTTGCATGAGTCCTGATCCATTCCACGGGCCGGTTCTGTCTCTACTCGCTGCTGACTTGGGGGTGGCTAGTAATGTCGACTCAGAACGCTGCCTTCTCGGGGCTGGTGTGGCAAAGAGTAAGTGAAAAAAAGGCGGACAGCACGCTTGGTGCATTGTAAGTGCTCAGTAAATGGCAGCTGTTATTTCCTCACATTTCTTGCAGGAACTGGGTCCTCACAAGGCAGATAAACCAACAGCCTCCGGGAGAGAGGTGCTGGTTCCGTATAAGGAAAAGCCTTTCGAAACAATAGCAACGGCTGCCTCGTGCACAAGTGAGCACCCGTTACTAAGTGTATGAGCTACAGGGGCCGGAGGAACCCCCTCCAGGGGTCCTGGAGAGGAGATCCCTGCACTGGGTATAAGCGGATTAGACCACTGGTCCCCTAACACAGGGCCAACAATCAGGAGGTTCATTAAAAGCACAGACCCCTGCGCTGAGGCCGAAAGATGCCACTGCAGTAGGCTGGAGAACCTGTCTGAGGGGTTCTGATGGGGAACCAGCTTAGAGACCTCCTCCCAGCTGAGATGTGAGGGGTGAGGGGTCAGATCATACACAGGCCCCTTGGCTCCTCCTCCTCCTCCCCCGCAAAGCGCTGCCCCCGAGCCTCACCCAGAAGGGCTCTCCTTTCAAAGGTCCCACCATGACTGTGAAGAGTGGCTGCTGGAGCAGGGCAAACACAGCGCTGATGAGGGACTGCAGGCCGGTCAGCGTTCCAAAGTGGTTGGACGGGAACCTGTCGACGAGAGGGGACCCCGAGCCTTAGCGCCCTACCCCTCCTGTATCCTCCTCAAAGTACTGCTCTGTGTTAGGCCATGTTGAGGGTCTCAGTGATGTGCTCTTTGGTTAATGCTCAGGTCCTCTGGCCTCATGACCCCAAGGGCCACCAATGTGGACTGTTTCTGTTCTGTGTGATGACAGTAAGGACATCAACCTCTCTGAGCCTTACCAGCCTCCACTGGTAAGCATTCACCTCACTGGTCGGTCCACTTGACCTTTTAAAAAAATATTTAATGAGCTCCTACTACGTGCCAGGCCCTGTCCTAGGTACTAGAGATCCGGCAATGAGCCAAATGAAGTTTCCTCCCCTGGTGGAAGTGACAATTCCGACAGGGCAAGTGGCAATTGGTCAGTGTGATAAATGATGGTGTGTTAGATGGTGGGGAGTGCTAAGGAGGAAAGATAAGCAGACATGGGGGCTCGGAGTGCTGGGGGGGGGGGGGTTGCAATTTTAGAAAGGATAGCCAGGCAGGGCCTCATGACAAAGGGGGATGGTAGGTGAAGAGCTGAAGGAGCTGAGGGAGTGAGCCTTGCAGATATCTGGAGGAAGAGTGTTCTAGGAGGAGGGGACAACAAACACAAAAGCCTTGAGTTGGGAACAGATTTTGCAGAGGCAGAGGAGCCGCAGAGAGGCCAGTGTGGCCACAGCCGGGGGCTAGAGGGGGAGTGGAAGGAACAGTGGATCCCATAGGGCTTTCGGGCAGCGATAATAAAGCATTTGGCTTTGACTCTGAGTGAGTCGAGAAGCCACAGCAAGCTCTCAATCCGGGAGTGACACGAAAAGACTTATGTTTTAACAGGTGATTGACTCCAGCCCCTGCGTTAAAAATAGATAGAACAGGGCAGTGCAAGGGTGGCTCAGTGGCAGAATTCTCACCTGCCATGTCGGAGACATGGTTCAATAACCGGTGCCTGCCCATGCAAAATAAATAAATAAAATAGATGGAACTGAATACACAACTATGTGATGATATCGTGAGGCACTGATTGTACACCATGTATGGAATGTATGAGGGTGAAGATTTCTCAATAAAAATGTTTTTTAAAATAAAAGACGGAAGGATCTGGGCCGGGGGAAAAAATTGGGTTATGGATATGGGGACGTTAGCCGAACATAAGGAATGCAATGAATGCCACTGGATTGCGCCCTTGAAAGTGGTTCAAAATGGGCAATGTTATGTATATTGTGCATACAGTATCACAATTAAATTTTTTTTAATTCAAAAAAATTTTTAAATCACTCTCTGCCATACACAGAGCAAATTCTAATGCAAAGTGTGGGCTTGCGTTAATATAAAGATAATAATATTGGTTCATTGTCTGCCCTAAAAAATAGTCTATCAAAAAAAAAATGAGTCATTTTAAAAGAAATAATAACAACAGATGGAAGGAGGGCGAGCGCAGAGGTGGACCCAGGTGAGAAAAGTTGGGAGCTGCACTCAGTGGCGGTCACGGGGGTCAGATCTGGGGTCTCTGCAATGCGGAAGCAATGGAACTGCTGACGGAGCGGATGTGAGGTGTGAGGGAGAGGAACCGGGAGGACCAAAAGGGCCTCCCATGTTTGGGCTTGAGCAACTGCAGGGAGTTGTCCTTTGCTGGGATGGCTGCCGGGAGGTTTAAACGAGAGGATGCCGGTAACACAGCTAACACGGGTACTGGCGTGAAAGTGACACCCCTTAAAGGGTAGGGCTTTTGCAATGGCTAGTTAGGGAAATGTCCCGATTCTCCATCAAACACACAGGGAGAGTCACGCAGCAGACCCCGGCCAAGGGAAGCCAGAAGGGAAAGGGAACTGGGGACCGAGTGGCATGAAGTATCGTCACATCACGTGCCCCCATGTCCTCCAGGAGGGGACTTTCTGATGGTGGGAGTCGTCCTGAGATGGCTGCGCTAGAGGGACGGAGCTGCCGTCACTCGGGGAGCTAGGAGAGTGGGCCAGAGAGCCTCTCGGACCCCCACCAACTCCGAGATGTCAGTGGGAGCCAGGGTGGCTGGAGAGAAGACGCCGACACAGGGGCTGGGGTGGCGTGGGGGTGCCTGTTGGCAGGGATGCCTGGAGGCCCTTTCACCCCTGCTCTGGGGTTCCCTGGTCCCAAAGCCTGGGCTGACTCACACTGCAGCATAGAGTCCTCCACAGGCAGAGTGGAAGAAACCTCGAACCACGGTGTGCAGCACGAAGGTCAAAAACTGAAACCAAGCAGAGGGCGGAGAGGTTAAGAGAGGGGATCCAGCAGGAGCAAGGATGGGTGGCACGAGGAGAGAAACGGGGCAGGTGGTCTCACCAAGCCCATGCATCCACTTCTACTCCTACTCTCTGGCCAACCCCATCTGCTAGAAACACTCTCCAGAGAACCCAGAAAACGGGCCGACGTGGAAAACCACGCCTCCTGGAAAGCAGGAGCCAGGTGAGACATCCCACTGGGGGAGTCCTGGGAGGCAAGGCGGTAGGAAGGATGGAAATGGTTGTACCTGGAGGTGTAAGTTGTTAATGAGGCAGGTAATGCCGAAACCCACGAGCAGAAGGTTGGTCAACGTGAAGGCGTTGATAGCGTTGGTGAGCTTCTGGACCTTTCGGTAGCGTGGTCTGGACTTGGTGGCAACCCCATCTCTGAGGAGAACAGGCAATGCATTGGCTGCTGCCTCTCCCTCCCCATGTCTCCCTGTCCCTGCTGATGTGTCTTCAATCTGAAGGTTCTTAGGATCAGCAGAAAAGGCTTTAAAAAATTCTCCAGTTCAGTGATTCTCCAAATTGGTTCCCTCATCCAACCCCCAGCAGCATCACCTGCAAGCTTTCTGGAAAAATTGCAGTTTCTAGGTCTCACTCCAGACCTTAGAATCTCAGGGGTGGGGCCCAGGAACCTGCATTCTGACTCGGGGGTGGGGCCCAGGAACCTGCATTCTGACAGGTACCACAGATGTTTCCCATGCACACTGATGTTTAAAGACCAAGGATGGGAAGGAAGGTGAATGGGATGCTGTCACCCCATCTCTCATCAGAAGTTCCCAGAAGGGGCCTCTGCCCAATAGCCTGGACAAGAGCTGAGGCCACTCTGAGCTGAGAGTGAGCCCAAGAGCCGCCGAGGCCTGCCCAATGGAGAGGTCGGTAGGCTGGGATGAGGGTAGGTTGCCCAGCTGCAGTGGACATAGGGGCTCTGCCGATGGACCCCGGCCACCAGGGGCAAAGGACAGGAGAGGGAAGCTTCTGGATTGTTCCTTAGACACCTCCTCTCCTGGTAGTTTCCCTCTCCCTCCCCTCAGGACAAATGGGACTATTCGGAGTAACACAAACAAGCAAAAGAAGCCAGAAGACCTGGGTTCATGACCCAATCGTGGTAGCCAGCCTCCAAGAGGGCCCTCCAATGTCCCCTACCTCCTGGCAAGCATGCCCTTCTGTGGTCCCCTCCCAGACTCGCTCTGTGCGACCAACAAAATTAGGTGTAAAAGACACTGCAACTTCTGTTTTGCACAGCAGCCCTCTCTCTTTCTCAGGCCTCCCACTCTGGGGGAAGCCAGCTATCATGTGGCCGCCCCCATGGAAAGGCCACGTGGTGAGGAACTGGACTTCCTGCCAACGCCACAGGAGTCAGCCTGGAAGCAGAGTCTCTGCCGTTGACACTTCAGAGGACTACGGCCTCAGCCCACAGCAAACTCACAAGAGACCTTGAACCAGGACCACACGGAGAGGCTGCTCCTGGAATTCCTGACCCTCTGAAACCACACCACATGATATTTATGGCTCTCAGATGCCAGATATTGAGGCAATTTTGTATACAACAGCAGATATCCAATATGTCTTCCTAGCCCTGAGAAGGTTATAGAGTATATTCCCTTTACAAGGGTTCTGGAGCCTGCCCCTGAAAGCTGTGTGGCCTTGGGTAAGCAACTTAACCTTTCTGCATCTCAGTTTTTCTGTACCTCGTCTGTGAAATGGGAAGACTAATGTACCTACCTTGGAGAGCTGCTATAGGGCCTAAATAAGACAATGCAACCTGTCTGGTGCACAATCCTCATTCAATGTTAGCAAGTATTTCTTATTAGCAAGTAACCCATCTCGCCTCTTAGCCTCAGTTGCCTCATCTGTAAAATGGGGAGGTGTACTTGCTCTCCCAGGGCAAAATGAGTTTGCTGCCTGTGAAAGCACATAGACAGTGACAAGCAGCGCCTGCCTATTTGCTGCCACCATCCCTGTCCGGGTCACCTGGCATCTCCAAGGGCAGCGCCCTCCGTGGGGGCGTCCACACAGTCCTTGATCCGCCAGTCCATGATGTAGCCGATGAGGGGGCAGGTGAGAAGGCATAACAGCTGCATGGCCCCAAAGACAGAGGAGTAGAACCCAACTGGGTGGGAGGGAAGGGAAGTGGGGTCAGGAGCTGGCCCAAGGAGGCCAGCAGCCCAACAGGCACTGCTGCCCACTTCCGGCGGAGGAGAGGGTGCACCGAAGTAGTCTTCCTCGGCCCCCAGGTTCTTAGCCCCACTAAAACGCCCAGGGTGGCAAGAGTCCAGGTAGAGAGTCCCTTCCCCCACGGAGTGTGCCAGGGCCCCAGCCTTCAGCACCCCCTACCTGTCTCTGCCGCCCTTTGTCTCAGGTCGTCTGTAACTGTGGGGGGGGGGGGCAGGGGAAGAATTCAGGGTGAGAGCGGCTCAGCTGGGGTGCTCCCCCATGCCATCCCCGAACAGCCTCCAGCAGGCTCTGCAGCGCCTTACCATGCTCCTGGCCACCCATCACCAGGAACTCCAGCATCTTGTTCATGGCTGCCATGTAAAAGATGACCCGCAACTGGGTGACACCCATGGTCAGAAGACTCCACAGGAAAACAGGGGACAAGAGGCTCTTGCGGAAGGGGACAGACTCTGGGGAGACAGCGGGGGTGCCCCCTGAGTGCCGGGCCTTCCATTTCTCCCTACTGCTCCCAGCTCACACAACTGTAACGGGGGCTCTGGCACACTGGCTTTGGACAGGGACAGCTCTCAGGGCTGGTGTCTTCATTTGTAAACCTTCTTCCCTGCTCTACAATGGTCTCAGCAGAGCATCATCCGGTGACCTCTGGATAGGTGCTCACTGTGGCAAGAACTCCAGTACTGTTTATTTCACACTCGCTACATGCTGTGCATCGCACACGTATTATCCCATTTAACTGAACCTCACAGCGACCCTATTTCTACCCCATGTTGCAGATGAGGAAACCGCGGCTGAGAGGTTAAACGGCTGGTTCTAGCTCATCCTGCTGGTGCCTGGGGCAAATGTCCTTAACTACTCTGCCTGATGGGACAACCACCCCTTATGGACAGTTTACAAAGTCCCTGGCTTCATTTGTTCCCATAACCAACTTCCCCGTGAGGTGAGTGCCATCAGCATCATCCAAGGGATGAGGAAACCGAGAGCCCTGTCAAAAGTGACCTACTAAATGGGGGTGCCAAGGGTAGCTCAGTGGTAGAATTCTCGCCGGCCATGCAGGAGACCGGGTTCGATTCCTGGTCCATGCACTTCCCAAAAAGCAAACCACCAAGCCAAACAAACAAACAAAAAGCAAGCAATCAAAAATTCAACAAATGGTGTTGCAATCACAGGTTGCTCACATGGAAAAATAATGAAATGTGACTCCACAATACAGCATACCAAAAAAAAAAAAAAAAAGTGACCTTCTCAAGTCACCTGGCCTGTAAATGGGAGGCCAGAATTCCAAATCAATCTCCTGGTTCCGGTGAATTCATTCCACTAAGGTAGGAACCCGGCAATCCTGGGGTCTGGGGCATCCTGGCCACTCCAGAGGGAGGAAGGGATAGGGTGCAGTTCCTCCTGCGGCCAGCAGGGGCCCCCAGCCAGCCAGGCGTTGGAGCAGCCCCAGCCCAGAGGGCTGGTCGGCGGGGTCAGAGCCTGCAGGGGGTGTCTGAAGGGCTCTGAGCTTTAATTCCCCTGCCTGTAAATGGGGGGGGCGGGGGGAGGGGCAGGCCACCACCTCCCGATGTGGGGGAAGGGGGCGGGGAGGGGTTGTGAGGACCGAGGAGGGGTGCACCGACATCGGCGCTGGCTTGGCATGAGGACTTGTCCTCCCTGTCCCCCGAGGCTGGCACCTCAACCAGACACTCACTCTCGGGAGGGTTTTCCGAGTTGCCACGCACGTCCTGGGATGACATGAAGACTTCAGACCCCTCCTCCAGGCTGGGGGCCTTCTGGCTCAGCCGCTGGCCCACGATGGTCACGTGGGTGTAGAAGCGGTCCCCTGTCACCTTGTGGTCCAGGGCCAGCCCGCTGAACTTGATCTTCTTCCTGCCAGCAGCCAGGCAGAGCGTGTTGGAACCAGGGGTGCCGAGGCCCCCGTCACCCAGCACCCGCAGACCCCCAGGTGGAGCCAGTGTCTTTGGGTGGCGCAGAGCCCAGCCCGGGGAGGCTCAAGCGCAGGTGCCCAGAGAGTGAAGGAACTTTCTTTCCGATGGAGGAGGAGAAGCAATAAGAACCCAGACTCTGGCGTCAGACGGCAGGTTCCAGGCCCCGATTCAACCCCCTTCCCACCGCACTTCAATGGTATCTCAGCCCTTGTTTTCCCCAATAACAGAATCCACATCACAGAGCTGTTTGTGAATGGCATGATGGTTAAGCCTAGTGCCTGGCATACAGTTGGTGCTCAATAAATGTCAGCTATATGGCTGTTACCCCTAGGTGCTTGGCTGTGCAGCATCACCACCCCTCCCGCCACCCTCTGGCAGCTACACTGATTTGGGGTTGGGAAAATCTGGCATTCAGCTCGTCCCACAAAGGATGGGGTGCTTGATTCCTTTGCATTCCCTCCCCTGAGTCCACATGGCATCTGGTGCTGTTTGCTGGGGTCCCTCCTACTCTGACCCCGTTCTCCAAACCCTAAAAGGACACTAGCAATAAAAAAAAAAAAAAGCATGTTATGACCACCTGTTATGTGCCAGGTGGGTTACTTAAAAACACCTGTGGGTGGGGACAGAGGAGAAAGCAGAGCTCAGAGCGTTCAGGTGAGTTGCCAAGCCCAGATCCCAACCCCAGGTCCTCTCTGACTCCAAAGCTGACTGTGTCCACCACGGGCACCCCCCCCCCCCGGCCTCTCCTTCTCCACCAGGGACAGGCCCCTCCTCACCCCAGCTCTCCACCCCCCACCCCCCACCCAGCCACTCACGCGTAATTGACTTCCTCAGGGGCAGGGAAGGCTTCGCTGGGCCAGTTGATAGCACAGTTCAGAAAGATAAGGCAGGCCAGGCCAGACCAGGTAAACATGATGACCACAAAGGTCACACCAGCATCGTAGATCAGCTGTGGGAAGAGGGAGCAGGCCCACACTGGGTAGGGGAGGGCGGCTGCCTGGCCCCCTGGCCCTGCCTCTTCCCGCCTGGGGCACCACTTCTCCTCCATCCAGTATGCCCGACTGACAACACGAAGAGACCACGGCTGGAAGTTAGTGCCTGACCTAGAAGACCCCCCTTCCCCTCTTCCTTTTTTCACCCCAGCCCCCCTTAAAGAGGTGTGAATATGTCCCTGCAAAGCGTTGATGTTGCTGCTCCCAAGCTCAAAAGGTAGTTTGAGATCTCAAATAGTACCTGTAAAGCGTGCACAAATTTTGCCTATGACTCCACAAGCACCCGTGTTTGTTTTCATGCCAACAATACCATTTTGTTATCTTCAAAAGAAAAGCCGCCCAGTTGGACCCGGCATCACCATGTCTTCCTGCCCTTCTAGGTATTCCAGGGGCAAACCCACTCTGAGAGGCCCTACCTCCTCTTTCACAGGTGCAACAACTGAGGGGCGAGGAGCTGGAGCTGGTAAATGCTTTGCCCAAGGCCTCCTGACCCAGGAGAAGTGGGTTGTGCGCTGATTTGGATTCCCAGCCAATGCCAGCCCTTCTGCTGGAGGAAGCCACAGAGAGAACAGCAGGGGCCGGGCGATCCTCTCTCCTGGCCTGACACCTTCGGCCCGGGATGGTTTCTGCCTTCCCCTCCCTGTCAGCTTTGTCCCTCTGCAAGTTCTGTGGGTTCTTTCAAAGGACCATAACCACCGAATGTGTGGAGTAAGCTCTGGCTCCGTTCAAACCCCACTCCCTTAGGTGAAGAGAAGGGAGAACCCACCCTCCTCCAAGCCTGCTGCTACCTAGACAAGTGATGGTCACCTCCGTCCATGCACGCTCTCCAGCTCCTTTGGAGACATGGGACAAGTGTGCTCGAAACTAACAGATTATCTGCCCGAGGTTATGGAGGCTGAGAGGCCCATAACCACCACCCAGCTGAAAAGGCGCTTGATACCATCGATAGTGAGATAAACAGAGGTCCTCAGCTTGCACCAAGCTAGAACTCGGGTCTCCTGGTTCTCAGTCCACCAGGCTGATTTGTCAGAATTGAGCCTGGCACGGGCTGGCTTTGTAGCCTTGGGTCCAGGTAACCTAGTCTTCTCTGGGAGGTGTGGAAGGAGATGTGTGGCCAGAAAGGTAGGTTCAGCCAGACAGCCAAGGGCTTTGAATGCATGCGAAGAGGGTGAAGTTGATTCTGTAGGTGAAGCAGAACCCCTGAGGTTTTTTCAACAGGTACCTGGACCCATCCTCCATCTTAGAAAGTACATTCTAGAAGCTATGCAAATTGCAAATTAGAGAAGGAAAAGATCAGAGGCAGGAAGACCAGCTTGAGAAAGTCTGCACTGGAGAGAGAAGATAAAGGCCAAGACAAGGGACAATGGCAAAGGAGAGGAGGGTTTGCAGAGAAGTCAAACCCAGCAGGACTCTCTCCACCAGGACTCAGTGCTTTTTCATGCAATGGTGGGACCCAGCCTCTTACTGGTATGAGTTGGGTCACCAGGCATAGTAGCCTCCACTCCTCCCAGCCCCACCCAGATCTTGTGTCCAAGCAAAAAGATAACCCAGGTGACCCCACTATTCCCACCCCAAGCAGCTCCATACCTTGATTCCAGGGAATGTGATGGCTGAAGAGGCGTAGGAGCCAATCATGAGGGCTATAAGAGTGGAGCGCAGGTTCCCAAACATATTGGGCAGCTGTGGGAGGAGAGCATCACCATGAGTGCGGGAAGCCTGGGCACCCTAGGGCTGCACCGGAGAAAGCTCAGAAGTATCCAGCCTGGCATGCTTCAAAGTGAGCTCCTGGACCACCAGGTGTTGCAAGGGAACAGAAAAGTCCTGAAGCCAAATAAATGAGGGAAACCCTATGCCAAGCCCTAAGCGGACTGACTTAGCATCTAAAAGACTCCCAGAAGTGCTCTCTCTCTCTCTCAAGAAAAAATCATTAATTTTATGGATTAAAAATAAATAATAGGGGGAACAAACGTTTAAACAAATTGAGTAGACTGAAATACTAGGAATCAATGAAAGGGAGTGGTAAGGGGTATAGAAAAAAATAAGGGGAACAAAAGTTAAAATATGTTGGGTAGATGGAAATACTAGTGGCCAATGAGAGGGAGGGGTAAGGGGTATGGTTTGTATGAGTTTTTTCTTTTTTTCTTTTTATTTCTCTTTCTGGAGTGATGCAAATACTCTAAAAATGCCCAGGCGATCAATACACAACTATGTGATGATATTGCAAGCCAGTGATTGTATACCATGTATGGACTGTGTGTGTGAAGGTTTCTCAATAAAAATGTATTTTTTTAATTATTAATTTTGTTTAACTCTGGGGTTTGTTGTTTATGGAGCCCCTTAATTGGGCGGATACCCCTTAATAACCCCTAGAACAGGTATTCAAGAAACACTGATCTGGTCCAACTTTATTTTACAGATGAGAAAACTGAGGCCCAGAGAGGGAAAACATGTACTGAAGGTCACAGAGTCAGTTAATGGTTTTCTCCTCTTTCTGTCCATGCCCTCCACCCCAGCCACGAAGGCAATGACTGGGGTGACCATGCAACAGAGTGATGTCCCTTAACCACCCCCCCACCCCACCCCCACCCCGTAACTCCAAAGACTCCAGCTCACAGTTTCGGCTGATCGGGGAGAAGTCAGAAATGGCCAGGGAGGTGGGCGTGGGACTCTGGAAGGGGACAGACCAGGTCTCTAGGGGAGGTGGCTCTGACACACAGACCAGCCAGGAACTCCCACCAGTAGAGAATTAACTGATCATATGTTCTGCTCTGCTGACCGCAGCTGTGCCCTCAGGTAGAAGGGAAAGTCATGACGCCCTTCATAGGTAGAACACTCTCTTTGGCCCCACCATCCACCCCAAGTCACCAGATCCCATAGTTGGGAAGGAACTGGTACACCATTCAAAGCCTAAACCGTCTCCACAGAGGGAACACTGTGGCCCAGAAGGGGTTCCTTTATGAATAAGACCTGGGCTTTTCAAAGAAATCCCTGGGAAGAGAGGCGGGTCAACACAGAAAATAAGGAATCGTCTCCACCCCCAGTTCCAAGGGACTTCGAAAGGCGGGGTGGGCCACAGGCTGGCCCGACTCCCGCCGAGGTTTCTCTGGCACCCTGTATCTGCAAGGCAGGCTGCCAAGGACGCCAGGAAAGGGTGCCAGAGCCAGGGCCCGGGCAAGCGGCCGAGTCCCGGGGGAAAGGGGCCACGAGCTCTGTCCCCACTCAGCGCAGCGACAGAGGGCGGTCCGGTCCGGTCCGGCTGGCCCCGAGGTGATCAGGGCTGGGAGCGCGCGGCACGTGGCCGCCACCAGCACCCACTGGCCCCAGCCGGGGACCTCGCGACCTAGCGCAGCGGCCCGGGGGGGCGGGGCCGACCGGCGGGGGGCGGGGCCGGCGCCGGGCCCTGCCATTGGCTGGAGATTACAGGGGGTGGGGGGAGGAGCGGCGCGCCGGCCGCCGGCCGCCGGCCGCGGATCCCTCCGCGGTCCCCGGCAGGGTCCGAGGTCACGCCCAGCCCCGGGAAGGGAAAGGGATTTCTGGGCCCCGAGCCAAGTCGCACAGCATGGAGAAAGGGGCTGCGGGAAGGGGGCGGGGATCCGCGTCCCCGCGTTGTGAAATGTTCCCAGCTGGAATTAAAGGCCGCCGCTGGGGCGAGGTGAAATTCAGCCAAAACCACCCAGTTTGACCGCCAGGCAGCCCTCCGAGCAGATAAACAGCCCCAGGACGGCCCGGCCACGAGCACACACACATTCACAAGCCCCTTAACCCTTACACTCACACTCACACACATGAACACACGAACTCACACACAGATGGAATAGGTCAGGCCACGTGAAAGCGCCGCTTGTATAGGTCAAATACGGTTCAAGGCCGGCAATTTCGTAAGGTTCAAACCCTGCCCTGCCTCACCCTATCCTAAATCACATTTACCCACGCGACAGCATCTCAATCCATTCTCCCATGCCGCTAGCAAACGTGCAGGCACTGTCTCCAGCTGCCGCTGCCCGTTCAAGCCCACACGACCCAGTCTTTAGTTTCTCCCCAGCCCCTAGGACTCCTGACATCATTTATTAGCCGACTGCTTTATGGGGTTGCCTGTTCCCCCAGCCCCAGGATGTAAGCCTTTGTGTGCCTGGTAACCCAGTGCCTAGGACAGAGCTCAGGAGGCTTTCCTAGGCTCCGTGCACGCCCACTCTCTGGCACACACAGTCTCATCCGTGGCCTCCCACACTCACCCTCAGTTGCCATCAGCTCGATTTCACACTAGCGCACTTGACCTTGGCCCTCTGGGCCCCTCCCCCACTCTCACCCTCGCTCAGCCCTCCCCCCACCACCGGCTTCCCGGGTGCCCTGCTCCGCCAGACCGGACATGTCATACTCACGGTGAGTGACGTGAACGTTAGGCAGATGCCACCGAAGCCGTTCAGGCACAGCGCCAGGAATATCAACGGAGACAGAACTGGGAAAGGGGACAGGGGCAGGTGAGGGCGGCTGGGAGGCCGAGGGAAGGAACCTGGGTAAACGTCCACTTTTATCCCACCCGTCCTTTCCCTGTGTGTGTGGGGGGGGGACACAAAGAGGCCAGACATCTCACCTCTGGTGTCCCGAGAGGCCAGGGCCATGAGGGTACAGGAGGCGGCAAAGCAGGCGCTGTAGAGACAGGAGGGAGGGGGAGGGGTGACCGGTGAATGCGCTGAGCCTCCCTTCCTGCAGCACCTGTTTCCCGGGCCCTGCCCCCATCCCGCCCCAGGTTCCCCCAGCCGAGCCGATCTCACCTGCCTACCAGCCTCACGGGCCGGGGACCAAAGCGGTCCATAAGGATCCCCAGGGGCAGGGTGGTGGCACTGAGCACGAAGGAGCCGATTGTGAAGCCCAGGTTGAGCATCTTCTCTTGCTGGTCACAGCTTAACCACCGGGGCTGGGTGGCGTTGGTGGTGTTTTCAGCTGAGGAGGGGGAAGGAGGGATGCTCAGCACGTGGCAGCAGGAGCAGCTGGGCTAAGGTAGAGCAGCTGGGTAGAGCAGCTGGGTTAGAGGATCAGCGGTCCTGAGGTCACAGGTCTCGGATTAATAAAGGCTGGGTTGACTCTGGGAGTGGCTGGGAGTCATGCCTACTCTGGATTGGAGGAGGGAGCTCCATAAAAGGCAGCAGTTAATACCTGACCCTAAGAGAGTCACTCACCCAATCGGTGGCTTCAGCTAGCTCAAATGTGATCATGGACATGAAAATACCAAGTTGTAACATTCATTCAACAGCAACAGGAAACATCCCCGAATCCGAGGGCAAAGTCGTGAGTGGTGCTCTACTTGATTCAGCAAGAATTCACTTAAAACTTGGAAGAAGCTTCCCCGATAAATGACAGTCTGATGATAATAATAGCTAATATATATTGAGTCACTGACAACAGCCCCAGGAGACAACTAATAAAGTATCCCCATTCTGGAGAAATGCAACTTCCCCAAATTGAATTCTTGATATTCTTACAAGCAGTGTGGACAACAGTCTTGGGGTTTGTTCATATGTAACTTAACCCCACAAAGGATAGGTCAAGTCTACTTAAAATTTAGGCCTAAGAGTCACCCCCAAGAGAGCCTCTTTTGTTGCTCAGATGTGGCCTCTCTCTCCAGCCAACACAACGAGCAGTCTCACCACTCTACCCCTCTCTATGTGGGACATGACTCCCAGGGGTGTGGACCTTCCTGGCAACGTGGGACAGAGATCTTGGAATGAGCTGAGACTCAGCATCAAAGGATTGAGAAAAACCCTAGGATGAGCTGAGACTAAGCATCAAGGGATTGAGAAAACCTTCTTGACCAAAAGGGGGAAGAGTGAAAGAGACAAAGTGTCAATGGCTGAGAGATTCCAAACAGAGTCCGGAGTTTGTCCTGGAGGTTATTCGTATGCATTAAGTAGATATCATCTTGTTATTCAAGACGTAATGGAGAGGCTGGAGGCAACTGCCTGAAAATGTAGAGCTGTGTTCCAGTAGCCATGTTTCTTGAGGATGATTGAATACAGCTGTCACAGTGTGACTGTGTGATTGTGAAAACCTTGCGTCTGATGCTCCTTTTATCTACCTTGTCAAGAAACGAGTAGAACATATGGAATAAAAATAAATAATAGGGGGGAACAAATTTTGAAATAAATTTAGTCTGAAATGCTAGTGATAAATGAAACTGAGGGGTAAGGGGTATGGTATGTATAATCTTTTTGTTTTCTCTGTTATCGTCTTATTTCTTTTTCTGTTGTCTTTTTATTTCTTTTTCCGAATTGATGCAAATGTTCTAAGAAATGATGAATATGCAACTATGTGATGATATTGAGAATTACTGAATATATATGTAGAACAGAATTATATGTTAATGTTTTTGTTTGTTCTTAATTTTTTTTAATTAATAAAAAAATTTTTTTTACGTATCCCCATTCTCCAGATGAGGAAACTGAGGCACAGAATGAACGGGACCAAGGCATCGCCCTCCAGAACCCTTTAGATGTTCACCTGGAAGACTTATCCTTAATGTAAACTGCGGTCCAGGGATTGCAACAAGTTAACAAGAAAGACTAGCCGTAGGGGAAGGAAGGTGATTTCACTTTATAGGATGCTCAGTGAATCAGGACACAGCTGCCCCTTCCCCACCCCGCAACTAATCTGTTACTAGACACCATCACCAAAAGCAAATTCAGGCTGCACCTGAAAAGCAGACAGACCAGGGTGTGAATTCCCACCACCATCCTCACTAGCTGTGCAACTCTGGACAAATAAATTCCTCTCTTTGAACCCCAGCTCTTTATCTGCCTAAGGGAGCAGAGAATGCCAAAAGTGCGGCCTCCTTAGGAAGATTCAATGGGAGAAAGCGAGCAAAGGGCTTGGCACAGGTCCTGGCCCAGGGGAAGTGCACCTGAAACAGCTAAGGAAGGGATAAATGATGGCCCTTTTGGAGGGTCACGATGTAGTAAGCCCCTTACTCTAGGTGCTGGGGATGCCACAGTGAATGAGACAGTAGGCTCTAGGCAAAGAAAGGAAACAAATGGACACTGATCTCAAGAGAGATAGGTGCTTTGAAGAGGACAAAATAGGGGCATGTGGCAGCGCCTGGATGCTCAGGGGGTCTCTGTACTCTAAGGCTTAAATAATGACAATGACCCGATTTCAAATATTCAAAGGGCATGCCGCAGCAGAAGGGTAAGCCAATCCATGTATTAATAGAAGGAAGAAAACAAGGAAGAACTTTTGGATAAGGAGGGCTGGCCAACCCTGGAAGAGGCGGTCTTGGGCAATGGGGAGTCTCCCTTCGGTGCCAACTGCTGGGGGGCTGGAGAGAATGTTCCAGGCACTCTGGAGGAAGCAGCTAGAGGTTTGGACCACACAGCCTGGGGCTTTCAGGCCAGCCCTGTATTTTAGCTATCTTTATGATCACCTCCTCTTTTCTCCACCAGGTTCACCTGCATTTGTTTATACATTCCGCAGGCACTTTGTCCTATGTGCCAGGCACTGTGCTGGGACCGTGGCAAAGCATTGAAAGATGCAAAGGTACTTTAGATCAGAGGCTGCAAATGGGTGACTGGCATTGACCCCTACATGTTTTACTTGGCTGGCAGTGATCACCCTTGATAGTGTTATAAATTTTCATTGGATGCCAATCTAAAATCAGGAGCTATCACATAAAAATCCAGATTTCTGGCTTCTCCCTAGAAGGTCAGAAGATCTGGCCATTACTGGAGCCGAGTGGGGGCCATCCCCCTTTGCCAGGGCTTGCCTTTTCAAGATGACTCAGGTCCTTGCTTCTCTGACACCTGTCCTGCTATGCCCAATCATTATTGCCTGCCTTGCCCTCTTCAACAGCCCCCGAATCAGACACTGGTCCTGCTCCTAAGTCTTTCCCAATCAAGTGACAATTTCTCTCAAAAATAATCCCACTAGCTGTCAATTAATGAACACCTACTTTGTGCTGGGCTTTTCCATATAGTCTCGTTTAATTCTCACAACCTAAAAAGTAAGTCTAATGAACCCCATTTCATAGATGACAAGGCACCAAGAAGCAAAGCAACTCAGTCACACAGCTTCTTACAGACAGGCTCAGATTCAAACTCAAGATAGTCTCCAAAACTCATGCTCTTCTCATTGCACCAAGGGCCCCTGTGCTTTGAACAAGCCAGTTTAGTAAGCCTCCCAAGTAATCCCTGGTGCTGGCAAGGAAATGAGAATGAGCCCAATGGACTGCTAATAGCTCAAGGACAATGAATACATTAGTTTATCTGGTTTATCGATCAGCCTCCTGTGAATGTACCTATATGAGCTAGTTCCTGAGGCTGGACCATTCCAGAGCAGTTGGCTAAAGCCAGACTTCCAAATCAGCCAAGAAGGAGCCAGGCCAAGATACAAAGGCCTCTTGGACCTCTACCCACGAAATCCAATGTTCCCATTTTATAGATGAGTGAAGTGAGGCATGGGATTGGACAGAGAGGATTTATACAGTAAGTTAGTGATAGAGTTGGGCTGAGAAGCCAGGGAAAACAAGGTTTCCCAGAGTGTGCTAAATATACCACATGGGGCAGTCAAGCTGTTGGAAGTCAGGGACAGCTACACTCTTCCCACGAGGCCTAGCAGAGGATTCTGAAGCCTGATCTGTCATTGACTTTCCACTCTGCTCCTTGTTTATTAGCTGTGCGACCTTGGGCAAGTTGCTCAGGAGCTCTGAACTTCAGTTTACTCTTCTGTAAAATGGGATCGATATTAGTGCATCACAGATTTGTTGCAAGGACTTAAGGTGCAACCAGCAAATAATAAATACTTAATATACTTTGGCTGTTGTTTTATTATTTTTGACACTTGTGCTGGATACACGGTAGTGTGTAATGAATTGAATTGCCCCTTCCTCAATTCTGAGCAGCAGCACCCCTTTTAGTTGTGAAATCCCCTTTGGGTGGGCCAATCACCCACCCCAGAATGTACCCTCAAGAAAGAGGGCAGTGGGTGGGCTACAGTGGCTCAGCAGGCAGAGTTCTTGCCTGCCACGCCAAAGACCCGGGTTCAATTCCTGGTGCCTGCCCATGCCAAAAAGAAAGAAAAAAAGAAAGAAGGCAGAAAGCACTGAGAAGATAGAAGGTATGGCTAGCGAACCTGAAAGCTTCAATAATGAGCTCCCACGTTTGTTGAATCCTTTAAACATTTTTAAATGGCCTCGTTTGATCCTGACATCACTGCTCTACAGCAAGCAGGATAAGAATTGTCCACCCCATTTTAAAGCCATGAAACCGGAGATCCAGAGAGGATTAGTGAATTGCCTAAGGTCACACAGCAAATGATGGCATAGCTGAGTACAGAATATAATAACATCTATTTTTAGTCTGAAATTTTGTAGGCTTGCTCTCATTTCATTTTATAACCCATGAGATAAAGATTATCAGTCCGATTGTACAGATGAGATAACTGAGATATTGAAAAAAGTAACTAACTGGCTCACATCTGTCAACAAGCACATAGTAGAGCTGACGTATTGCCTGACTCTTCGTACACATTATGTGGACCCAAATTCCTGGTCTGATCCTGTTTTCTTGGATCACCATAGAGGGATGCTGAAACCCAGAATGAAGGGGGCCCCCAAAAGTGGAAGGTAGGTGCTTTTTTTTTTCTTTTTTAACATGGGCAGGCACCGGGAATTGAACCTGGGTCCTCTGGCATGGCAGGCAAGCATTCTTGCCTGCTGAGCCACTGTGGCCCACCCAAGTAGGTGCTTTTGATTGGGCAGCATGGCTGAGGCAGGACAGGGAAGCATCCTCCATCAGCCTGACAGTCACAAGGACTGAGTCCCATGGATGGAAAAGGGGTGGGGAGAAGAGAGGCATGTCATACCCTGCTTTCCAAGAGTGGACAGATACATTCTGAGAAAAGGAGAGTGGTTCACTTTGGTCATCTCTATGACCTCAGTTCATTTAGACCCACATCAGGCACACTTCTAGGCAAGTCAAAACACTAGTTGGAGGGCAGGCCACGGTGGCTCAGCGGCAGAGTTCTCACCTGCCATGCCGGAGACCCGGGTTCGATTCCCAGTGCCTGCCCGTGTTTAAAAAAAAAAACACTACTTGGAGATCTCACACCATCTAAAAACATTAACTCAAAATGGATAAAAGATCTAAATGTAAAAGCTAAAACCATAAAGCTCTTAGAAGAAAATATAGGCATAAATCTCCATTAGGTGATGGTTTCTTAGGTATGAGATCAAAAGCACAAGTGACCAAGAAAAAAAATGAATTGGGACTTCTTCAAAACTTACAACTTTTGTGATTCAAAGGACACCACGAAGAAAGTGAAAAAGATAACCCAGAGAATGGGAAAAAAAATTCACAAACCATATATCTGATAAGGGTCTCTGACTCTAAACATATATCAAGAACTCTTACAATGCAATACTCAAAAGACAAATAATCTAGTTTTTAAATGAGCAAAAGATAGGAATAGACATTTCTCCAAAGAAGATAAGCAAATGGCCAAAAAGTACATGAAAAGAGGCTTGACATCATTAGCCATGAGGGAAATGGAAATCAAAACCATATTGAGATACCATTTGACATCCACTAGAGGGACTATAATAAAAAAAAGAAAGACAATAACAAGTGCTGGCTGGCAAGAATGTGGGAAAATGGAACCTTCATACTCCACTGGTGGGAATGTAAATGGTGCAGCTACTTTGGGAAATTGTCTGGCAGTTCCACAAAATGTCAAGCAAGGAGTCACCATTATGACCCAGCAATTCCACTCCTAGAAACATACCTAAGAGAAATGAAAACGTATGTCCACACAAATACTTGTACATGAATAGTCATAGCAGCATTTTCCACAATAGCCACAAAGTGGAAACAACCCAAATGTCTTTCAACTGATGAATAATAAATAAAATATAGCATATCCATAAAATAGGCTATTGTTCAGCAAAAAAAAATAATAAAGAAATAAAGCACTGATAAATGCCATAATGTGGATGGACCCTGAAAACATTCTTCTAAGTGAAAGAGGCCAGGGACAATAGATTATATTAATATGATTCCATTTATATGAAATGTCCAGAATAGGCAAATCTATGGTGACAGAAAGATTGTTGCCTAGTGCTTAGGAGTCAGTGAGAGGTGGGGGGCAAATGGCAAATACCTGCTATATGGATACAGAGTTTCTTTATGAAATAAAGAAAATGTTCTAAAATTGACTTGGTGATGGTTGCACAACTCTTAATACAGTAAAAACCCCAAATTATATGAATTATATGGCATATAAATCATTTTATTGAAGTGTGTGCATCTACACATATATATTTATATGTAAAAGCACAGGTGGACTGATGGACCCTCAAAAGGGAGACAGGACTTCTTTTGGGAGTGAGGGAAATATTCTAAATCTTAACTGTGTTGGTGGTTACTGAGGCGAATAAGTTTCTGGAACCTCATCAAAAAGTATGTAAATTCATTCTCAGAAAAGCTCATTTTAAAAATGAACACCCAGGTGGAGAGGGCAGGAAGAAGCTACCCAGTGACAACTGGCAAAAAGCATTAACCCACTAGGGGACAGGTGGTAGGGCCACTCCAGTGTCCAGGACAAAAAACTCAAGGGGACCTGGGCTCTCACTTCCACTTGCCTGCGGGTTCCCCTGTGCGTGCCCCTGCAGCCCTCCATTTGGTTCTCTCAGCCACCCTAAAGGCCTATCATTCCACCCCAGACCAGCCACTCGCAACCCAACCTGCCTCCCCAGGCCAGCTGCCAACTCTAATTTCCACCTCCCCCAGCACCCAGCACCCTGTAATTAGGGCCAGGAGGTTTGGGCAGCTTGCCATCCCTCTGGGCCACCTGCTGCTTCCTTCTAGATAAGCCTAGAAGGGGGTAAAGATGCCCCCGCGTTGGTCTGCTCCACCCCCCACCACTGCATTAGCATTCTTCAATGGCCAAGACAGATACCCAGAGCCAGTTGAGTTGAGGAGATGAATTTATGAAATATTTTTGACTCTCACAATACCCCTGTGGAATAGATATTGTTAATCCTATTTCCATTTTGCAAATGAGGAAACAAAGTCAATGTTTAAGGGACTTGCCAAAGTCACTCAGCTAGTACAAGTGGTGGAAGCTGTGATTCCAAAATTTTTCCTACAACCTGGAAGTCAGGAAAAAGAGATAGGGAAACAGAGGAAGGGCAAAACTTTATATCCATCCATCTCCTTAGGCTGAGCTTGTCAGCACAGCTCTCCCCTTCCCCGAAAAGGCAGATACCCATCAGAACACAGGAGCCTTCAGTTCCAGACATCAGGCGGGGAAACTCCCTGCCCCCAGGTACCTGCAACCAGCAAGGGTGGTTCAGCCTTCATAGAAGTGTTAGAATTCTCACTCCTTCCTCCTGGGCAACTTAGAGAAAGCCGAAGTGGTTTAAATGGAAAATAAGGACCCTCCATATGCCAGGCCTAGAACAAATGAGGTTACTAACTTTGTGCAAATAGATCTTTTGAAGAACTGGGGGCTTACAGGTCCAGAAAAGGGAAGAGAGCAGGGTGTTTACATTCAGACTCCACTTTGCAAGCCCTTACAATAGCCCTATTAAGAAATCCCTCTCCTGGCCTTTTATAGAGCACTTCCCCCTCCAGGAGTCTCCATCTGTGCCAGCCAAGAGACATAGAACTAATGATTGGCCCTAGATTCTGGGTGCCAAGCACCGTGCTTGGCATCCAGTGACAACAGGATAAGATGGACGAGATAGAGTGGGCAGAATGCCACCCATTATGCAGACGAAGTTTGAGAAAGTCCAGAAGTGAGGTTTTTCTTCCACTCAGCCACCTGTCCTTTTCCGGCTTGCTGCCTTCCCCCTCTGCAGTCCCGCCCGCCCGGCCCTTTTTCGGGCATACCTGAGCACACGCTGGAATAGAAGCCCTCACTCTTGAGCATGATGAGCAGGGAGCCCCAACCCAGAAGCACGGCAGAGAAGAAGAGGTTCTCCAGCACCGCGGTGCAGGCCATCCACCAGCGCCGCCGGTACGCCTGCTGCAGCGTGGGGGCCATGCTTGCCACAAGCCTGCACAAGAAGAGGGCGCTGAGCGAAGGGCTCCCCAGCAGCCCCTGGGAGGGGTTCTGCATCATAGTGGCACCTGAGACCCCTCCAGCTGGCCCATGAGGAGGCCTTCATGGAGCTCTGGGCGCTCCAGCGGGTGCCGCCGAGCTGGCTCCGGGTGCACTGGCAATGCCAGGGGCGCACGCGGCGCTGGGCTCCGGCGGGGCCACTATCAAAAACAAGGAAAGTCCTGTCTGCTCGCAACGGCTTCCTGGCGCGCTGCCAGGCTCTCCCACCCTGACCAGGGCGCCCAGAGCCGGGTTCTCGGGGGTCCAGAGCCGCACTTTCCCAAATCTCCAAAGGTCAGCAGGGGGCAAAGCGCGCTCGGAGGCTACAGCTGGCCCGCGTCCGGTCTCCCACGCCACAGAGGACCCCCAGAAACTGGGAGCAGAGGGAAGGGGAAGTCAGAGACTGGTCTAAGATGCTCTCCTCCCACCCCACCCCCCAGCCCCCGCCACTCTTCCTGTTGCCCCTCTTAAGATCACTCCTCCCCTCTGGAGGCTGGAGAGAGCAAGCCCTCCCCCCATCTCTCACCAGGCGACCCATGTCCCTAAAGTTTCTCGGGCCAAGCCAACAGCTGCCACGTGGACGGAGACCCAGGGCGGGCCTTCTGCTGCCCCCGCCGCCCCCCGCCTCCCCTCACTCACTCCGCGGGGGGCCGGGCACCTCGCTGCGCTGCTCCGCGTGCGCCCGCCCCCTCCGACCCAGGGAGGGGGCTCGGGCTCCTGCAGGAAGTCCGGCGGCCGCTGACTTTATAAGGGCAGCGGCGGCGGATGGGCTGGCGGACGGGCTGGCGGGCTGGCGGGCGGGCGGGTGTGTTTACCAGAGGGAGGGAAAGAGCCCGAGCTCCCCCCGCCGCGGCCGCCACCGCGGGGAGGGGTTGGGACGCGAGCGGCACGGGGCGGGGAGTGGGGAGGGGACCGGTGCTGGCCGGGAGCCGCAGGGGGGTTGAGATCGAAGGAGGCGGAGAGGAGAGGGACAGGGAAGGGCATGCGACCCAGGCCGTGAGGGAGGGGAGAAAAACACGAGTCACTTCCCTCAGGGAGCCTCAGTGCCCTCATCTGTGAAATGGGGCTCTGGATTAGGGCACTCCCCGAGATCCGTTCCAATTCCCATAAGAGCGTTGCTCTAAGAAGAGGAAATGAAGAAAGCGGGGCGCGAGAGGAAGAGGAGACTCGGAAGGGCCAGGGTGAAGGGGACAGAGGGGCGCGCTAAAAGGGGTGGCGCGCTTGGAGCGACGCGACAACGTGCCGCGGGACCCACGAGCTCAGGTAACGGGCTTTTCTGGGGGTGCCTGCGAGCGTCGGTAGGACCCCGCCCAGTGGCTGTCGGAGGACGCGCAGCCGGGGACCCCTACCCGCCACCCGCAACTCACCTCCTGTCTCGGGTAACCGCGCCTGCAGCCGCCGCTGGCTCCTCGGGGAGCGCAGCGCCTTCGCCGCGCGTCCGCACTCTCGGTGTCCCGAGTCCCAGGGCCCAGCCCTGAACCGCACCGGCTCCAGGGGCTGCTCCGTGTGCTGTGTCCGCGCGGCCTCGGAGCTTCAGTCGCACCGGCCGGCGTTCTCACCTCGTCTGCTCCCTCGGCAAAAGTTGGGGAGCTGGGAACCGGTCCCGCGCCACTGATCCGCGAAGCCGGGCATGAACCAAGTGGATCCACGGAGTTGATACTTGCATTTACACAAGTCCGGGGCTGCGCCCCGTGGTGGGGGCGGGGGCTCCCTTCCCTTCCCCTCCTCCTAGGTCGAGTTTCACGCGCACGTGACTCGCCCGCTGGTCCCCAGATCTTCGCTCCCAGCACACGCCCCAGTGCCTAAAATTTTCACCCTCGTTCCCCACCCTTTCCCCCCTTCTCCCCGCCTTCCCCGTCGAATATCTGGCAGCGCCCTCTCTATCCCTGCTCAAAACAAAGAACGAACGATTCGGCTGGAGTAGACTGTCCGAGATGCCGGGCAGTCTTGGGTGGAGTTTTGGACTGTGCACTTGGCTATACTGTTTTCCGAGAGGCAAAATGACATGGGATTCTTTGGAGTTAGTTAGATCGAGGCCATCCCGACTTTGAAACTGACTAGCTGGGTTACTTTGGGTAAGTTACTTAACCTCCCTGGGCCCTATTTTCCTCCTCTGTGACATTCGGCCGACAGTACCTGTATCCAAGCGGTGCCAGAGGAATTAGGGGCTGTGATGCAGGTAAAATTCTGGGCACGGTGCTTTGCACATTTGAAGCACAAGAAATGTTAATTGTTTGGTTGCTGCTGCAACCATAATTATTATTACAGAAGACCTGGTGATCAGATGCTTCAATACACTAACGGATTGAGCCTCGGTAAATTTTCAGCTTCCATAAGCCTCAGTTTCCTCATCTGTGGAATGAAGGGAGCTGTCACTACTTGAGACTGTTGGTGGGGATTAAGATGATGTCAGCAATGACAAATACAGGTGTGAATTTAATAGATGGTGTGGGGACGGACACAAGTAATACACACAAAGCTCTGTGGGAATGACAACTGCTCAGAAAACTCTAAGATCTCAAAGAAGAGAGAACTGAATAGCTGAGCCACCAAGCCAAGAGAGGAACTGACATGTGCTGAGTGACTCTTGTATGCCAGACACTTTCCAAAAAATAATAATAAAATATATATAATTAAATCTTCAAAACATCGTGGTCTCATTTAAACCTCACAACTTTTCACAGAGGGAGAACACCCCAAGGCTTGACATTGGAACATGATGGGTGGAGGCAGGATGCAAAGTTGGGTCTGTCTGGCCTTTAAGCTGGGCTGTTTCTATTCCTCCAGGCAGGGGTGATGGGAGCAAATGCTCGGCAATGGAAAAGGCAGGAAGAGCACGCTCCCGCAGGGACACAGTGTCAGGCTCTGATGGTTTCATTTCTTAAACTGTTACTGGTCCCAGAGCTTCCACCACAAGGTCAAACCCCTTAGCTCAGCACAGAGGACTGTAGAGCAGAGGTTCTAACTGAAGATGGCCATGAATCCCTTTAAGAACACAATGAAATGCTATGAATCCATTCCATGTCAAAAAAAAAAAAAGTCCATGTGGATGTAAGTGCTCACATATACACACTTTTACATTCAATTTCAGGGTTTTTGTAGGTTCCCTTCATGGACTCTAGGGATCCATGGACCCCTGTGGCTGGAAGGCTTGTCCTTCCTCGCCCCATCCACATTTCCAGGATTTCCCTTCAAGGATTGTCGGCTCCATGAGGGCAGGGGCCTCATCCGTTGTTCTCACTGTTCCTTCTTGTGGGAATGACAGGCTGCAGTCCTGATTTCTAATGTACTCAGCTTTCACCACTCGGCTCAAGCGTCACCTCTTTCTGGAAGATATCTCCAGTCTCAGAGGCAGGGTTAGCAGCCCTGTCCATGTATGCCCCCCAAACACTGTGCTTTCCTCTATGGAAGCCCTCACCCTGACCAAGCATCTCCATCAGTTAGTTGCCTGGCCCTCCCCCCATGAGATCTCTCGGGGACAGGAATGGCGTTGTAGATGATTTTATGCCTGCTACCTGCCCAGATCTGTGATGGACATTTGTGGAATAAATGAAAGGCAGTGATGTGAAATGAACTGGAAAGGAAGGCTGGGGTCAGTTTGGAAGGACCTGTGCTAGGCCAAGGACTTCCAGTGTGCTGAGGGAGGTGATAGGAACTCCTGGAGTTTGTTTTCTTTGGATTATTATTTTTTTTGCATGGGTAGGCACTGGGAATCAAACCCGGGTCTCCAGCATGGCAGGCAAGAACTCTGCCTGCTGAGCCACCGTGGCCCGCCCTGGATTTATTTTAAACGAAGGGGAGAGACACAGTCAGGTTTAAAAGCCATGGTAAAGCAGTTAGGCCAATGTCACAGTTCAGATGGAAAAAAAAAAAGGATGAGAAGACCTTGAGAGCAGAGAGAGGAATGGTGTATTCACATTGGGTCTCACGTGGGCTCTTGGCTAGAGTCTTTGCTTATGGTTTAGTGGTTAGGAGCACTGACTCTGGAGTCAGACGGCCTGAGTCTAAACAAATCCTGGTTCTGCAGGCTGATCACTTGTACATTTTGGCCATTGTCACTTACCCTCCCAAGCCTCACACTCCTTGCCTGCAAAGTGCTGGAAATAATCGTACCCAATTCATAGTAAGAATTATTTATTCGATCTAACATGGTTATTAAAAATCTTTGCATGGGGAATGTAAATAAAATGATGCAGCTGCTTTGGAAAACAGTTTGGCAGTTCCTCAAATATTAAACATGTGACCCAGCAATTCCATTCCTAGATACATACCCAAGAGAACTGAAAACTATGTCCATGCAAAAACTTGTTCATGAGTATGCACAGTAGCATGATTCACCATAACCCCAAAGTCCAAACAATCCTATTGTCCATCAACTGAAGAAACAAAAATGTGTTATATCCATACAATGGAATATTATTCACCCATAAAAAGGTACAAAGTACAATACATACTGTAATATGGATGGACTGTAAAAATATTGTGTTAGTCACAGTTCTCCAGATAAACATGAACCGACATACCTTCATATACATGGGAACACAATTTGGGAACTCTAATGAAGGTTCCTGTGAATTCCCCATGAGAAGCTGGTTGATTGAAGTAGAGATAGGAAAGTCATCAGGTCTCCCTTTAAGGCCTTTTACAGATTGGATGAAACGTCCCTCATTGCAGAAGGCAATCCTCTTTGTTGATTGTAGATGTAATCAGTCACAGATGCAATCAACTGACTAATGATTTAAACCCACAAAATACCCTCACAGTAACAATCAGGCCAGTGCTTGCTTGATCAAACAACTGAACAGCATAAACTGGCCAAGGTGATACGTGCACTTAACCATAACAAACATGTTAAGTGAAAGAAGCCAGACACAAAAGGCTGCATACTATATGTTCCATTTATATGAAATGTCCAGAATAGGCAAATCCACTGAGATAGAAAGTAGATTAATGATTGCCAGAGGCTAGGTAGCGATTGCTATTGGGTAAGGGATTTCTTCTTGGGGTGATGAAAATGTTCTGTAATTACATAGTAGTGACAGTTGTACATCTTTGCACATATACTAAAACCCACTGAATTGTATACTTTAAAAGAATGAGTTTATGGTATGTGAATATCAATTAACAAACAACAACAACAACAAAAACTTTGCTTATGCCAGGCACTAAGGAGTCAATGATGAAAAAGACGTTTCCTACATCAGAGCACACAAAGCCTAGCGGAAGAAAGGAACAGACAAATCAAATGATCACACGTTAGGTGTAATTGCAACTAAAGAAAGCACCAAGGATGAGAGGTACGTGACGCTATGAAAACATGCAATTGGGAAGGTGGGTTTGACTCAGACAGAAAGACAGAAGTCCTTATGGGTGATACAGGTGCTAAGATCTGCAGACACGTTTTTGCATAGGATTTATCCAACAACAGGATTTATCCAAAGCTGAGAGGAAGAAATGGCACAAGCAAAGATCCTATAATGAAGAAAGCCTGATGTATACGGGGAACCGAACGAGGGCCAGCGTAGATGAAGCATATAGAATGATGAGAATCGTGGCATGAGACTGCACCTGGAAAGGTAGATACAGGCTAAAACTGTACTGGCCACTCAAAGACAATAACGAGTGCTCAGTAATCGCAAGTGATCGAAAATGGCCCCCTCCCTAACCTGCTCCTGCTGCATTGTTGCCTCTCAGTAAAAGCACCATCTTCCATCCGGTTGCTTAAGCCACAGAACTAGAGTCAACTAAAACTTTGTTGCCTGCCTTACTCTCCACAGCGGATCTACAAATAGCCTGTGGTTCCTATCTTCTAAAGACCTATCTCTGTACACCACTCTCCCCAACCGCTGCCATCACCCAAGCCCAGATCTTTACCAACTCTCACTTGGACTCCTGCAACCCTTCAAACCTGGCCTTGCGAATTTCCACATCTGTACACGATCCTACCATTCACTCAGAATGACCTGGAGATGCAGATCAGGCCGCTTCCCTTGAAAGGCTACCCATGACTTGGGAAAATGGACAAACTCCCTACAATGGCCTCCAAGCTCTGTGCCATCTGGGCCAGGCTCCCTATTGCTCTCCCTTACTACTACTTTTGCCTTCTGGCCTCTTTCCCTCCCATTAACAGCCCGTACTCTTTCCCACCTGTCTTCCTGGACCTGGAACATTTTCCCTGCCCTGATCTACCTACCTAACCCTCCAGATCTTGACTTACTGGCCACTTCCTAGGGGGAGGCTCTTTGCCTGACTCTGGGACTAGGTAGATTAATCCCTCTACTGTGTGACACATGTGACATCCAAATCTCCTTTTGATAAAACCCACCCCAATGTGTCTGTTTCCTCTGATGGACTCTATGGGCCAGAGGGCAGGGACCTGTGTCCATCTTAGCCACCACTATCCTTTACCGCTTAACTTAGATCCCATCCCCACCCCATGCCCCCTGCTTGACAAATTCCTATCCATCCTTCAAATTTCAGCTAGCTATGACTTTTTGAGGGACAGCATTCCCTCAGCAGCCACACTAGCAGCCATGTTCCTTTATACAGCCCCAAGTGAACATCTCTCATAGCTCTTATCACAAAGTAAAGTGAGTGGTTTTAAAATGTGTCTCCCCCACTAGATTTTCTATCTTGCTCTTCTTTGCCCCAACACCTAAAGCCATGCTCATCACAAGATTCCCCAAGTTCAACCCATAAATTTTCTGATGAAAATTCCTAAAACTGCATGCAAAGTTATACTTGCATGTGCATTTTTCTGGGGTAAATGCTTTTGTTAGATTTTCAAAGAGGTCCTAAGACATGAAAAAGGTGAAGAACCTTTCCCTGGGAGCTGAAGGAGCTATCTTATCTTCAAAGCAACACTGCCAACCCAGCCTTCTAGTACACAAAACTATCCCCGCTAGAATATAAGCTCCAAGAGGGCAAGGATCCCCGTTTGGCTCATTAATGTATCCCAAGTGCCTAAATGGTGTCTGGCGCATAGGTCTAGAATGACTGAAGCACAATCTCTGACAACTGTTAACACTTGCGTAGACTGTACACGTACAGGTTCTACTGCCACGTAGCAACTTCCCTCTAAATGTAGTGGCTTAAAACAACATTTATAATCTCAGTTTTTCTAGGTCCAGAATCAGGCTGCAGCCTACCTACATACTCCTCTCAAGGTCTCTCACAAGACTGCGAAGTGACTTTGGAAGGATTTAATTCTAAGCTCACCCACATGGCTGTTGGCAGGATTCAATTCCATGCTGGTTGTTGGCTGCCCTGAGTTCCTTATGACGTGGACCTCTCCATAGGGCAGCTGAACATAGCAACTGGCTTCATCAGAGTAAATGAGCAAGAACCAGAGAGGGAGAGAGACATAATAGACCAACTTTACAGTCTTGTGTAAATTAACCTTGGAAGTGGCATCCCATCACCTTTGCTGTGATGTCAGAAGCCTGAAGGTCCAGCCCACACTCCAGGGAAGGGGATAATGAGAGGGCATGAGTACCACTGGGGGTCATTGTAGGAGGTCATCTACAATACATTTACAACACGTTTTCTCACACAGCATCGGGCTCATGTGGATGCCCAGAACAGAAGGAGCAGTCTACGAGTCAAGGAGATGATGACAATGAAGGAAGAAATGAGCGATGGAATAGTCAGTGGACTGGTGAGCCTCTGCGCATTCTGCAGCAGACTGCTGCCAAGCCAGGGTGCAGGCTGTGGTCAGCTCTTCTAAGTTTTCAAAAGAAGCCAGAGTATGGATTTTTATAAGGCAATTCTAATTTGTAAAAATTGTGCTTGTCAAACAAAACAAAACAAAACCATATCTGAAGAAGGGGGTGCGAGGGTAGTTCAGTGGTAGAATTCTCGCCTGCCATGTGGGAGACCTGTGTTCGATTCCTGGCCCATGCACGTCCCCCAAAAAACAAGAAAGCAAACAAACGAACAAAAACCAAACCAAGCCCCCCAAAATAAAATTCAACAAATGGTGCTGCAATAACGTGACACTCACATGGAAAAAGACTGAACTGTGACCCTGCCATACAGCATACAAAAAACAAACACAAAACCCACATCTGAAGACTGATAGTTAATGTCTCCTCCCTATGGTGGAAAGGCCCTAACCCATTCTGATTTGTAATACCCTTTCTTTGTGTGTCCCGTTTCTCCTATTCCACCCTTTGCACTTGCTCATTGAGGGCAGAGATCTAGCTAATTCACTTTGGGAATTTTTCAGAGCTCTTTGCATGTCCCAAGCCAACAACAAATATTATGGAATTAAATATGAAGTTAATTATGGAGTTAATATTGCTGACACATATCTATCTCATCAGGAACTGTTCTCCCCAATAACAGAAGCATGCTTAAAAGTGGGGGCAGGGGTCTCAGCTGGAATCCTGGCTCTGCTACTTGCTTGCTACAGGCCCTCAGGTGAGTTATTAACTTTCCAGAGACCCAGCTTCTTCGCCTGTAAAATCAGAATAATCACACCTACCTCACAGGAAAGTTGTCAGAAATAACTGAAATAAAATACTTAGGGCACTTAGCAGTTTAGCACACTGTAATAACTTAGTAATTCAGTTATTCTCACTCACTTCATGCCCTTCTCTTATCATTGGCTCCCTTAATCCATTATTTACTATCACCTACCACCATCCACTCGGCTGGCAGCAAGGGTGAGCCTCTAAAATGCAGATGTCATTGTCACTGCCAGGCTGAAATCCTTCAACAGTTTGCTGATGCCCTGGATAGGAGAAAGTCCACACCCCTTAACACAGATCAGCAGGCCTGCCCAGCCTTCCAGACCCATCTCTCGCCACTACCTCCTTTCACACTCAGCACTCAGCCACATCTTTTGCTGGATCCTCTTCTTTCCCTTCCCACCTCCCCTTCTTCTAGGTATGATATTCCAACTACAGGGTGAGAATTCTTGATATTCTTTGCTAAACCTGAGGGCAGGTACAAGTTCAGGTACAACATCTGTTTTCCTCACCATTACTGGCTCCCCAGCACAGTGCCTGGCAGAGTAGGCAGATAAATCCTAGTGGAATTGTCCACAGCAGCCCTGATCCTATGGGCAGACAGCGCCACCTGTTGATCCAAACTTGCATTTCAGTACCTTGGAAGGCTCCTAGGCCCTCCACCCAGAGAGCCAGGACAATGGTTAAGAAGTTTTCCAAGGGTCTATCTGGCTGCCTCATACCAAACTTGGCAATAATAAAAAGATATAACATTAAGTGCTCAACGTGTGCCAGGCACTCTCCTGAGTACTTTAATTACTAACACAATTTTTACAACCACCCAATGAAGGTGGACCTTTATCACCATTTATAGGCAAGCAATGAGTGGTTAAATGCCTTGCCTAAGATGAATAGGTAGAAAATCTCAGACCAGACACAAATCCCAGCAGGCTGACTTGAATCTGTGCTTTTAAGCCTGAAATTCACTGCCTCGATTCTGTCTCCTTTAGTGACCTGCTGTAGTGACTTCCCAGACCCCTTCCTTTACCATGAGGGTACAGCCAATACAGGGGCTTTGACTGGTGATGTCTTCATTTGAAATCCCATCTGGGTGACCCACACACATTCTGAAAGCTGCACAATCCTTCCAGGTACACCTCAGGGCAGAAATTTAGACTCAGCCCCTCCTCAGAGAGACAGTTAAGTGTAGTCATCAGCCCTGGTCTCCAGGTTCTTGCTCCACCTGTGTGACCTCCAGTCAGCG
Source organism: Tamandua tetradactyla (assembly GCF_023851605.1). Taxonomy (NCBI): domain Eukaryota; kingdom Metazoa; phylum Chordata; class Mammalia; order Pilosa; family Myrmecophagidae; genus Tamandua; species Tamandua tetradactyla. The sequence continues at coordinate 20,064,659 of NC_135335.1, read as the reverse complement.
ACTACCTCTGAGCCTCTACTTCCCAACAGGACCTTTAGTCCAGATGGGACGATTCGACTGGAACGATAGGTAAAGAGCACATGCTCCAGATCAGGTGAACACTCAAAAGTGGTTATCACTCAAACCCTTCCCTGGCTTTGGGCCTAGGCAGGCTCAATCACGTCACATACTTCCTGATATTGCCCTTTAGAACCAAGAGGCTGATTTCTTAAATCTCACCTACTTTTTATCTTTGCCTCTAAATCATTCCTTTATATCATTTGTGAAAATGCCTACCTGCCTGTTCCCACGGAATTTCAGGTTGTTTTTTTAATATAGCTAACACTTATTGAACACTTCCTATGCCCGTCATTATTCCAAATGCTTTACACATATTAACTCATTTAACCCTCAAAAAGCCGAATGAGGTAGACAACATTATCCCCATTTCAGGAGGAAGCTCAAGTCCAGAGGAGTGACATGCTCAGGGTACAAACCTAAGCTGTCATACTAGTCTGTACTCTTAATACTTTGTTAAACTCCCTCTGCCGGCAGATGCTATGTCTGCTTTCTTTCCTCCAGAGTGCCAAGCACACTGCTTTGCACATAGTAAGTGTCAAACTTATTTTAATATATATAGATATATATACACACATACACACAATTTTAATTCCAGTGTGACAGATACCCCTTCTTCAACCAGGAAAGAGCTTTACCACACTCCAGGCTCCTGGAGACCATCCAGAGAGAGCCAAGGCCTGGCACAGTCTTCACAGATGGCACCCAATGGGGGGCACTTTTATTAGGAAGTGGGAAGGGGCAGGATGCAGCCCAGGGTGTGTATGTCTGGAGCCTCACACGGGCCCAGAGCTCTGCTGCACCCTCTTCATCAGCTCTTCATCCTGCATAGATAACTCTGTCAACTTTTTGCCCATCCGCTCATGGATGTCCAGGTACTTGGAGACACACCGGTCCAGGCATACAGATTCGCCCTTGGACAGTTCTGCTTCCTTGTAATGGGGAGGCACACACTTCCGGTGGCAGGCACTGGTCATTCTGCAGGGAAAGACAGACAAGTTCAGGTCAGTAGCATTCTGTGGCATCCCAGGGACCCTCGACTGTTCCTGCTAGCTATAAAGATTTCACTGCTTCCAAGAAGGCAGTGTAAATTGTATCTGCACCCCAACCAGCTTGGAAGGCCCTTGTGAGTAAGAATTCTGTCTGAGTCCTTATAGATGACTAATGAAATAGAAACCATTAATTAAGTACTGGCTATGTGCCAGGCATCAGGATTAATTCTTTAAATGGATCCTCTTATGCAGGTCTTACAACAAGCCTATGAGATAGGCATTATCTTTTCCCATTTCACAGATGAGGAAATTAAGGCACAAAGAGGCTCAGTAATTTGCTGAGGATGACATAAAGCTGGGCAGTCTGACTTCACAGCCCACATTTTAAAACCATTCTGACATATAGCCTCCAAGATGAACCAAGCATTCGGGGGAATGGATAGCAGAGAGCTACAGCTGATAAAAACAGCAAACAATTTATTGACTTCTTCCTCTGTGCTGGGCTTGATGCTAAAAGGTTATCAAACATTTTTACATTTAATATTTACCATGTCTCTACGAGGTAGATACTATTATTATCTACATCTTATCGCTGAAGACACGATCATCAAAGAGCCCAAGAAATTATCCAAGGCTATACTATTAGATTAGTGGAATCAGGGTTTGTTTCCATATTTACAAAGTGGTTATGAGCCCTAACTCTGGAGTCAGACTGAGGTATTAGTCCTACTAGTGACCAGCCTGTGGAAGTTAATTAACCTCTAGATGCCTCAAATTCTTTATCTTATAAAATTAACCCACTGGATTATTTTGAATATTAAAAAAGATAATGGGTGTAAAATGCTCAGCAAATGTCTGACATGGAGTAAGAGTTTAAGAAAGGCTAACCACTAAATGGCCATCTGCTATGCATCAAGAGGCAAACACTCAACTGTTCTTGGAACCCGCTCAGAACCTGGAATGGAGCTTCTCTCACGGCTCGACTCCTTCCTCTTCAATTTCATCCCAACCTAAAAGTCTGATTTGTTCTGGTGACGCCATAGTGAGTCTCCATTAGTAGTTCAACATGGGAGGAGTCGGGATGGGTAAGCACCGGCCTCTGGCTTCCCTTGATTTCCCTCGATCGAGGAAAGCATTTTTTAGAAGTCCTCCGCCCCTGCCCTGGGAAAGACTGACCAAGGCTCATCCCCCAAGACTTAGGGTGGTGCCGGGCCGGCTGCTGTTACCTGTTGTACATATCAGCCATCATCTCCACCTCCAGCTCCGCCGCCAGCTGCTGGGCCCTGAGTGGATCCATCTCAATCCGGGCACCGTGGAGGGGATCTCCTTCTGGCCTCCCTGTCCTGGGGGCAGACGTCACCTTCAGCACCCACCCTCCGTTCGTTCTCCTAACTCAGGAGCTACAAATCCGTCACCCCTGGAGGAGCCCACTGAGCTCAGTGAGCCCAATCACCTCATTCACAGGTGTGGAAACTGAGGCCCGAAGGGGAATACTGCCTAATCCAAGGTCACACAGCACACGAACGGCGGGGCCGTAAAACGAGCCCTAGCGCCCTGACGCCCAATCCCTCGGGGTCACCTCTATCCAGGAGAAGACCGAGAGCCCGGGGTGGAACATCACCCTAAGCCGAGGAACCGAACCTCAGGGGCCCTGGTTACTTGATCCCAAGTGGGACCGAAGCGCTCGGGCCCCCACACAAGGGCGGCCACTCAGAAATGGCTGCACCGTGATCAGGCCCACCTCGGGGTCAGGAGTCACAGGTCACTCACCTGGGCCTGGGATCGGTCAATATGCCCCCCGTGTCCCCAACTTCGGGTGAACGCTGGAAACTCACCAGGTTGCCGGGTCAGGCAAAACGGAAGCACGTGGATCGCTTCCGGGAGGGGAGTCCCACCTCCTCTTTGATCCGGACTAGCTTCCGGAATTGAGTACCAACGAGGCGGAGCCTGGAGGTCCGCTACCATAGAGAGGGAGCGGCGGGCCCCCGCCGAAGGCGAAGGCGCCTTGAAAGTGCTAGAGGGGACACCAAAAGACCATAGAGAGCTGGGCCGGGTGCAGAGCGCCCGCAGCCGGGTTGGAATTCAGGTGGGCTGTCGGGAAGAGATTTGAGTTTATTTGGTTCTCTAGGGAGGGACGAGGACGACGGAGCTCGGCCATCCTTGCCCCTACCGGGGAGAGCAGGCTCTTGACTGCAAGTCAGGCGTGGAGAAGGAAACACGGCCTTGGAGGGCGCGTTTAGGATTTTGCTGCACATTAAAATCACCTGGGGCGCTTTTAAAACTCCCTGTGCCCAGGTCGTGCCTCACACCCATTAAAACAATCTCTGGGAGCAAGATCCAGGCAGAGATACGCGAGGCATGGCTCCTTCTCGCCGAAGGCAGGTAAAGTGCACGTTTTATTTAGATCCCTCTGGGCCGTGGAGAGATGAGTAGGAGCAGTTTCGGCTGCTACCAGAGTTCATTGGTGCATTGGGATGAGGGAGAGGAGACTGGTGAACTCTTCATCTTTCCAGACTTACCGTAATCCTAGATCTACACACACACGCACACACACCTCCAAACACACCTTGGCCCTTGATTTTTCACATAATTTCCCAGAGAGTTAAATCCACAAAATGTAACTTAATGTCACAAGGTTACACGGCCCATGGGAGAATGTGGACTGTGTGAACAAACGTAAACTCAGCTCTTTGTCTTTAGCCTACGAGGTGCTGGACATTTTTGTAAAAATATTTTTTATTGAGAAGTCTTCACATACAGTCCATACATGGTGTATGACTAACGGGTCACAATATCATCACATAGATCACATAGTTGTGGATTCATCACCACAATCGTTTTCAGAACATTTGTGTCACCCCAGGAAACAAACAAAAACTCATACAGACCTTACCCCTTACCCCTGCCTCTCGTTGACAGCTAGTATTTCCATCCACCCGATTTATTTTAACTTTTGTCCCCCTAATGTTTATTTATTTTTTATCCATATATTTTTTACTCAACCGTCCATACTCTGGACAAAAGGAGCATCAGACACAAGGTTTCCACAACCACACAGTCCCATTGTAAAAGCTGTATCATTATATAATCATCTTCAAAAATCAAGGCTACTGGAACACAACTCGGCAGTTTCGGGTACTTCCTTCCATATGTGCTGGACATTTTATATGTATGGTCAACATAAACTTCCCCAGCTACCCACGACAGTCCTGATTTTAAAAAGTCTGTCTCATTACAGCTCTAAAGATTCAACCTTGTCAAACTCTGTGCCCTGATTCGTTTTCTTTCTTATTGAGGTATAACATTCGTACAGTAAAGTGTGTAAAATAGACTAATCTTAAGCTTGCTTAATTTTAAAATATGTATGCATCCATATAACCACCACCTGGATCAAGATATAAAATACTGGGTGGCGCGATGGTGGCTCAGCGGCAGAATTCTCACTTGCCATGCGGGAGACCCGGGTTCAGTTCCCCAGTGCCTGCCCATGTAAAAAAAATAAATAAAAGAGTAAGATATAAAATACTTCCAGCACCCCAAAAATGTTCTTTCCTGCTCCTTCCCAATCTATATATCCTTTCTCACGGTTAACCACTAGTCTATCACCATCAATTACTTTCAGTGTTCTCGGATTTCATATAAATGGCATCACACATTATTTCCTCTTTGTACCTGACTTCCTTAGTTCCCTGGCTTTGTCATGGTGCTAGAGTTATGTAAGGTTTAACCATTGGGGGAAGCTGGTTGAAGGGTGTACAGGATCTCTCTGTATTAGCCTTGCTACTACCTATGAACTTATAATTATCACAAAATAAAAAGCTAAAAAATTACAAAAAAAAAAGAGAATATAAAGACGTAGTCCATTGTAGATGCTCCATAAAAGGAAAGCATTGTTGTTACTGATGGCAATGGTTTTATTGCTATTATCACTATTTACTATGAAATCATATCTTTCCTTTCCTATACTTATACAGTTGATGATTTGGGGACCTGCAAGTAGGACTCTCCACTTGTCCCTGTGAAATTTCTTCTTGTAAAAGACAGCTTGTATTCTGGAGGTTATTCTTATGCATTATATAGATATCCCTTTTCAGTTTATGTTGTATTGGAGTGGCTGGGGGGAAGTACCTGAAACTGGAGAGCTGTGTTCCAGTAGCCCTGATTCTTGAAGTTGATTTTATAATGATATGGCTTTTACAGTGTGACTGTGTGATTGTGAAAAACCTTGTGTCTGATGCTCATTGTGTCTAGGGTATGGACAGATGAGTAAAAAATATGGATAAAAAGTAAGCAAATAATGGGGGGACAAAGGTTAAAATGAATTGGGTAGATGGAAATACTAGTGGTCACTGAGAAGGAGTGGTAAGGGGTGTGGAGTGTATGAGTTTTTCCTTTTTTCTTTTTTATTTCTTTCTCTGGAGTGATACAAATGTTCAAAAAATTATCGTGGTGATGAATACACAACTATGTGATGATACTGTGAGCTACTGACTGTACACCATGTAATAAATATGTGTTTGTTAAGAATGTTTGTATGTTAAGTTTTATCAATAGAAATTTAAAAAATAAAAATATAGCTTATAGCCCTAGCCTGAAAAGATCTCTTTGGATCCCAGCTATATCATCTAAAACTGCTGACCTCTGTCAGCACCATGGGGAAGTTCTGGCTCAGCCCTAGGTTCTACCCCTTCCCACCCTCACAGAGGGGAGTTGTCTATTTGTCACTCACCAGGAGTCAGTATTTTCCTCTTGGATGGGGAACTGTATTCCCAGAGTAAAGGATGTAGGCTTATCACCCATGGTGTCCATCTGAACCACTCACAAGAGATGTACAGAATACAATGTCAGCCTTGGTGTCCTCCCCCCGAGATGAGCAGGCAGAGAGGGGATAAGAATGGAATGGCCTGGATGGAGTCCAAGATCGTAGCTTAGTGAGGTGTGGAATTTAGTCCGTCCTCCAGAGCAGCTAGTAAATAGCCAGGAACAGGACAGAACAACTGCTGGGGCTGCATCAGTGGCCGAACACACAGCATACACCAGTCTGGACAAGCTGGACCAGCTGCGATCCCGCCCAGAACCGTAAGGTCCCCAAGCTGCATAGGCCAGCGCCCCTAACCCACAGGCTACTTTCCAGAGGGCAAAGGAAAGAGACTTTACTAACAGCAGGGTCTGAGCTCAAGCAAGCTCCCACTGTGGAATTAATTAACAAATTCTGACTACTAAAAATAGGCCCCCAGGGGCAGTGTGATGGTGGCTCAGTGACAGAAGTCTCACCTGCCATGCCAGAGACCTGAGTTCATTTCCCAGTGCCTGCCCATGCAAAAAGCGGAACAAAAAAATAGGCCCCCAGCTCAGCTAAACTTCAAATAAAAGCTAAGGTTACTAGTTTTTCCCCTGGCACTGATGGAGAGCTGATGAAAAAAAAAAAAGAGGTTTTTGGATCAGACATCACAAAATACTTGAAAAGGTCTGGACCCTAAAAAAAAAAAAAAAGAGGGGACACGTAGGACCTGGAGATACATAGAGCAATGTACAAACTTAAGCTCTTGATTAACAAACCTGAGGAACAGGGGTCCTGCTCTGAAAAGGATTTTTTTTTTTTTTTTTACAACTGTAAGTCTTCTAGGCTCCAACTGCCCTCGGCAAGGACAGAATTGAGCTTGTCTGAGAGACAAAGAGGCTGGTCAGGAAAAAGGAGGTAATTCCCTGGAGCCTGTGCCTTCCCCAGGAGAGGAGTAGGGTCCAGCTCATGTGGAATCCCTCCCTCAAGGAATTCAGACTGCAGGGACTAGAAAACTGAAGTAATTAAAGCCATCCTACAACCTCTCGTCTGTCTTATCCCAGCAGAGAGAGTCTGCTGAAGTTAAAGGCACCACATCACTTTATGCTGGTGAGACCCACAGGTAGACAAGCACCACATACTAGGCAGGATAGGAAAAATGCAGAGTCCAGAGGCTTCATAGGAAAACCTTGCAACCTGCTGGGTCTTACCCACAGGGAAAACTGATGCAGGTGACTCTTTCCTCTGGAGAGGAGGCCAGTCTGGGAAATCTGACTGGAGTCTATAATACCTGAGTAGACCCTCCTAAGGAAAAAAAAAAAAGGCACCATATGGGCAGGGCAAGGAACAAGAAAACTGAGAAATTCTGATTCATTAAACAAAACCTATGCTAGAGGTCTAGAATAAGCTAAACTGAATGTCAAAGAACAGATAGAAAACAAAGCCATCCAGCAAGAAAATGCTAGGTAAAAGAGTGAAAACAATCTCTAGAATAAATTAATTAAGGAAATTAAATGCCTAGTGCCAGCAAAAAAATAATGAATCATACTAGGAAAATTGAAGATGTGGCCCAGTCAAAGGAACAAATCAACAATTTAAATGAGATATAGGAGCTGAAACAATTAATTCAGGATGTTCAAAGAGACATGGAAAATCTCATCAAAAATCAAATCAACAAATTGAGGGAGGATCTAAAGAAGGTGAGGGATGAACAAAAAGGAGAAATCGAAAGTCTGACAAAACAAATCACAGATCTTATGGGAATGAAAGGCGCAGTAAAAGAGATAAAAAAAAAATGGAAACCAACAATGTTAGATTTCAAGAGGCAGAAGATAAGATTAGTGAACTGGAGGATGGGACATCTGAAATCCAACAAGCAAAAGAAAATATAGGGAAAAGAATGGAAAAATATGAGCGGGGACTCAGGGAATTGTATGACAACACAAAATGTATGAATATAAGTGTTGTGGGTGTCCCAGAAGGAGAAGATAAGGGAAAAGGAGGAGAAAGACTAATGGAGGAAATTATCACTGAAAATTTCCCAACTCTTATGAAAGACTTAAAATTACAGACCCAAGAAGTACCCCAAACAGAATAGATCTAAATAGATATCCTCCAAGATGCTTACTAATTAGAATGTCAGATGTCAAAGAGAGAGAGAGAATTTTAAAAGCAGCAAGATAAAAGCAATCCATCACATACAAGGGAAGTCGAATAAGACTATGCATAGATTTCTCAGAAGAAACCATGGAGGCGAGAAGACAGTAGTATGATATATTTAAGATTATAAAAGAGAAAAACTGTCAACCAAGAATGATATATCCAGAAAAATTGTCCTGCAAAAATGAGGGGGAAATCAAAACATTTTCAGACAAAAAAAAAAAATCACTGAGAGAGTTTGTGATCAAGAAACTGGCTCTGAAAGAACTACTAAAGGGAGCACTAGAGACAGATAGGAAAAGATAGCAGAGAGGGGTGTGGAGAAGAGTGTAGAAATGAAGACTATCAGTAAAGGTTAAAAAAAAAAAAAAAGAAAAATTGGATATGACATATAAAATCCAAAAGGCAAAATGTAGAGGAAAGTACTGCCCTTACAGTAATAGCACTAAATGTTAATGGATTAAATTCCCCAATCAAAAAATATAGACTGCATTAAAAAACAGGACCTATCTATAGGCTGTCTACAGAAGACACATTTTAGACTCAAGGACAAACATAGGTTGAAAGTGAAAGGTTGGGAAAAGATATTTCATACAAACAACAATCAGAAAAGAGCAGAAGTAGCTATACTAATATCCAACAAATTAGACTTCAAATATAAAACAATTAAAAGAGTCAAAGAAGGACACCATGTATTAATAAAAGGGACAATTCAACACAAGAAGATATAACAATCATAAATATTTATGCATTGAGCCAGAGTGCTCCAAAATACATGCGGCAAACACTGAAAAGAGAAATAGACACTTCTACCATAATAGTTGGAGACTTCAATTCCCTGCTCTTATCAATGGGCAGGACATCTAGACAGGGGCTCAATTTAAAAAGAGAGAATTTGAATAGTACAATAAACGAACTAGACTTAACATGACACCCCACAACAGCAGGATACACCTTTTTCCTCAAGTGCTCATGTATCATTCTCAAGGACAGAACATATGCTGGGTCACAAAGCAAGTCTCAATAAATTTTAAAAGATTGAAATCATACAAAACACTTTCTTGGACCATAAAGGAATGAAGATGGAAATAAATAACAAGCAGAGGGCCAGAAAATTCACAAGTATGTGGAGGCTCAACAACACACTCTTAAACAACCAGTGGGTCAAGGAAGAAATTACAAGAGAAATCAGTAAATATCTCAAGGCAAATGAAAATGAAAGCACAACGTATCAAAATTTATGGGATGCAGCAAAGGCAGTGCTAAGAGGGAAATTTATTGTGCTATATGCCTATATCAAAAAAGAAGAAAGAGCAAAAATCAAGGAATTAATTGTTCACTTAGAAGAACTAGAGAAAGAACAGCAAGCTAATTCCAAAGCAAGCAAAAGGAAAGGAATAAACAGAAACTAGGGCAGAAATAAATGAAATTGAGAACATCAACAAAACCAGAATTGGTTCTATGAGAAATCAATAAAATTGTTGGACCCTTAGCAAGGTTAAGAAGAAAGAAGAAGAGAGAGGATGCAAATAAATAAGTTCAGAAATAGAAGAGGAGACATAACCACTGACCCCTCAGAAATAAAGGAGCTAACAAGAGGATACTGTGAACAACTTTATGCTAATAAACTAGACAACATAGATGAACTGGACAACTTCCTAGAAAGGCATGAACAACTAACATTGACTTGAGAAGAAATAGATGACTTCAACAAACTAATCACAAGTAAAGAAATTGAATCAATTTCTTGAAGCTCCCAAAAATGAAGAGTCCAGGACCAGATGGCTTCACATGTGAATTCTACCAAACATTCAGGAAACAATTAGTACCAATCCTGCTCAAACTCTTCAAAAAAATTGAAGAGGAGAGACGTCTACCTTACTCATTCTATGAAGACAGCATCACCCTCATATGAAAGCCAGACAGATACTACAAGAAAAGAAGACCAATCCTAATGTATATAGATGCAAAAATCTTCAACAAAATTCTTGCAAGTTGAATCCAGCAGCACATTAAAAGAATTATACACCATGACCAAGTAGGATTCATCCTAGGTGTGCAAGGATGGTTCCACATAAGAAGATCAATTAATGCAGTACACCATAACCGCAAATCAAAGCAGAAAAACTACATGATCATCTAGATTGGTGCAGAAAAAGGCATTTCACAAAATTCAACATCCTTTCTTGTTGAAAACACTTCAAAGGAAATGAATAGAAGGGAACTTCCTGAACATGATAAAGGGAATATATGAAAAACCCACAGCTAACATCATCCTCAGTGGGGAAAAACTGAAAACTTTCCCCCCTAAGATCAGGAACAAAACAAGGATGTCCACTGTAACCATTATTATTCAGCATTGTGTTGGAAGTTCTAGCCAGAGTAATTAGACAAGAAAAAGAAATACAAGGCATCAAAATTGGAAAGGAAGAAATAAAACTCTCACTGTTTGCAGATGATATGATACTGTATATCGAAAAGCCCTAAAAATCCACAGCAAAACTACTAGTGCTAATAAATGAGTACAGCAAAGTGGCAGGTTACAAGATCAACAGTCAAAAATTTGTAGTGTTTCTATATGCTAGTAATGATCAATCTGAGGGGGAAATCAAGAAAAAAGTTCCATTTACAATTGCAACCAAAAGAATAAAATATTTAGGAATAAATTTAACTAAGGATACAAAAGACCTATAGAAAGAAAACTATAAGAAATTGCTTAACAACAACAAAAAAAAATCACAGAAGACCTAAATAAATGGAAGGGCATACCATGTTCATGGATTGGAAGACTAAATATAGTTAAGATGTCAATTCTACCTGAGTTGATTTATAGATTCAATGCAATACCAATTAAAATCCCAAAAACTTACTTTGCAGAAATAGAAAAAAAAAAACAATAATCAAATTCATCTGTAAGGGCAGGAACCCCTAATAGCTAAAAATATCCTGAGAAAGAAAAATGAAGTCGAGGTCTCACATTACCTGGCTTTAAGGCGTATTACGATGCTACAGTTGCCGAAAATGCATGGTACTGGCATAAAGATAGATATACTGACCAATGGAATCGAATAGAGTGTTCAGATATAGACCTTCTCATCTATGGGCAATTGATCTTTGATAAGGCAGTCAAGCCAACTCACCCAGGACAAAATAATCTCTTCAATAAATGGTGCTTGGAGAACTGGATATCCACTTGCAAAAGAATGAAAGAGGATCCATATCTCATACCCTATGCAAAAAATAACTCAAAATGGATCGAAGACAATAAAACTTTTAGAAGAAAATGTAGGGAAATATCTTATAAAACTTGTAATAGGAGGCGGTTTTTAGATCTTACACCCAAAGCACAAGAATTGAAGAAAGAAATAGATAAATGGGAACTCCTCAAAATTAAGCACCTTTGTGCATCAAAGAACTTTGTCAAGAAAGTAAAAGGACAGCCTACATAATGGGAGACAATATTTGGAAACGACATATCAGATAAGGGTCTAGTTTCCAGAATATATAAAGGAATTGTTCAACTCAACAACAAAAAGACAGACAACCCAATTAAAAAATGTGCAAAAGACGTGAACAAGCACTTCTCAGAAGAGGAAATACAAATGGCTAAAACGCACATGAAAAGGTTCTCAACTTCCCTGGCTATTAGGGAAATGCAAATCAAAACCACAATGAGATATCATCTCACACCCACCAGAATGGCCATTATCAATAAAACAGAAAACAACAAGTGCTGGAGAGGATGTGGAGAAGGAGGCAAACTTATCCATTGTTGGTGGGGATGTAAAATGGTACAACCACTGTGGAGGGCAGTTTGGCGGTTCCTCAGGAAGCTAAGTATAGAATTGCCATATGATCCAGCAATACCATTGCTAGGTATCTACTCAGAGGACACGAGGGCAAGGACACAAACATACATTTGCACACCAGTGTTTATAGCAGCATTATTTACAATTGCCAAAAGACAGAAATAGCCCAAATGTTCATCAACAGACAAGTGGCTAAATAAGCTGTGGTATATACATATGATGGAATATGTAAGACAAAATAAAGTTATGAAGCATGTAACAACTTGGATGGACCTTGATAACATTATACTGAGTGAGATTATCCAGAAACAAAAGGACAAATACTATATGGTCTCACTGTTATGAACTAACATTAATGAATGAACTTGGAGAATTTCAATTAAGAACAGACACCATCAGGAGATAGAAATAGGGTAGAGATTGGGTAACGAGCTGAAGGGATACAGATTGTGCAACAGAACTGATTGTAAAAATTTAGAAATGGATAGCACAATACTACCTAACTGTAATACAATAATGTTAGAACACTGAATGAAGCTGAATGTGAGAATGATAGAGGGAGGAGGGCTGGGGACACATATGAAACCAGAAGGAAAGATAGACAATAAAGACTGAGATGGTATAATCTAGGAATGCCTAGAGTGTACAATGATAGTGACTAAATGTACAAATTAAAAAATGTTTTTGTATGAGGAAGAACAAAGGAATGTTAATATTGCAGGATGTTGAAAATAGATGGTCATTCATATTTTTAAAATTCAACTTCTGTGTGAGACTGAAGCAAAAAATGTTTATTTGGCACAAAATTTATATTTTGACTAGTGCATTTCCTAATATAACTTATATGGACAGGTTAAGTGAACACCATACATGGTGTTCCTTGAATGGAACCTTGAATAGGGCATGAGATTTTGTAGGTTTGTCCAGTGTGATGCCCTGATAAATCCCAGAGTGATTTGAGCAGTGAATAAAAAAGTATTTGCAAAGTCCCCTTGCGGAAATGGCGAGAAAGGGGGAAAATTCAACTTCCCCATTTGGAGAAGGCCTGATATACTCTCAAGCAGTGTGGACAACCAAATCAAGGGCTGAGCCCTCAGTCTTGGGGTTTGTTCATATGAAACTTATCCCCGCAAAGGATAGGCTAAGCCTGCTTAAAATTAGGCCTAACCTCTCTCTCCAGTCAACACAGCAAGCAATCTCACCACCCTCCCCCTGTCTACGTGGGACATGACTACCGGGGGTGTGGCTCTTCCTGGCAGCATGGAACAGAAATCCCAGAATGAGCTGAGACCCAGCATCAAGGGATTGAGAAAACCTTCTCGACCAAAAGGGGGAAGAGGGAAATGAGACTAAGTGTCAATGGCTAAGAGATTCCAAACAGAGTCGCGATGTTATCCTGGAGGTTATTCTTAGGCATTAAGTAGATATCACCTTGTTATCCAAGATGTAATGGAGAGGCTGGAGGGAACTGCCTGAAAATGTAGAGCTGTGTTGCAGTAGCCACGTTTCTTGATGATGATTGTATGATGATATAGCTTTCCCAATGTTACTGTGTGATTGTGAAAACCTTGTGTCTGATGCTCCTTTTATCTACCTTGTCAACAAACAAGTAGAACATATGGAATAAAAATTAATAATGGGGGAACAAATGTTAAAATAGATTTAGTTTGCAATGCTAGTGATCAATGAAAGGGATCAGTAAGGGGTATGGCCCTGTAAAAAATTTTTTTTTCTGTTTGTTATATTTTTCTGTTGTCTTTTTATTTCTTTTTCTGAATTGATGCTAATGTTCTTGGAAATGATCATGATGCTGAATATGCAACTATGTGATGATATTGTGAATTGCTGAGTGTATGTGTTGGGAATGTTTGTTTCTTGTAATTTTTTAAATTAATAAAATAAAAAAAAAATTAGGCCTAAGAGTCACCCCCAGAGAATCTCTTTTGTTGCTCAGATGTGGCTTATCTCTCTCTTAGCCAACATGGCAGGCAAACTCACTGCCCTTCCCCTCTCTACATGGGACATGACTCCCAGGTATGTAAACCTCCCTGGCAATGTGGGACTGAAGTCCTAGAATAAGCTGGGACTCAGCATTAAGGGATTGAGAAAACCTTCTCGACCAAAAGGGGGAAGAGTGAAATGAGACAAAATAAAGTGTCAGTGGCTAAGAGATTTCAAACAGTCGGGAGGTTATCCTGGAGGTTATTCTTATGCATTATATAGATATCCCCTTTTTAGTTTAAGGTGTACTAGAGAGGCTGGAGGGAAGTGTCTGAAACTGTAGAGCTGTGTTCCAGTAGCCATATTTCTTGAAGATGATTGAATAATGATATAGCTTTCACAATGTGACTGTGTGATTGTGAAAACCTTGTGTCTGATGCTCCTTTTATCTATGGTATGGACAGATGAGTAAAACATATGGATTAAAAATAGATAAATAATAGGGGGAACAAATGTTAACATAAATTGTATAGACTGAAATACTACTGATCAATGAAAGGGAGTAGTAAAGGGTATTAAAAAAACAGGGGAACAAAGGCTAAAGTATATTGGGTAGATGGAACTACTAGTGGTCAATGAGAGGGAGGCATAAGGGGTATGTGTTCTAGTTTGCTAGCTGTCAGAATGCAATACACCAGAAACGGAATGGCTTTTAAAAAGGGGAAATTAATGAGTTGCTAGTTTACAGTTTTAAGGCTGAGGAAATGTCCCAATTAAAACAAGTCTATAGAAATGTCCAATCAAAGGCATCCAGGGAAAGATACCTTGGATCAAGAAGGCCGATGATGTTCAGGGTTTCTCTCTCCAGTGTAAGGGCACATGGTGAACACAGCCCGAGTTTCTCTCTCATCTGGAAAGGCACATGGTGAACACAGTCAGAGTTTCTCTCTCATTTGGAAAGGCATGTGGCAGACACAGCGTCCTCTGCTAGCTTTCTCTCCTGGCTTCCTTTCACAAAGCTCCCTGGGAGGCATTTTCCTTCTTCGCCTCCAAAGGTCGCTGGCTGGTGGACTCTGCTTCTCGTGGCTATGTCATTCTCTGCTCTCTCAGAATCTCCCATTTTCCAAAATGTTTCCTCTTTTATAGGACTCCAGTAAACCAATCAAGACCCACCCAATAAGTGGAGACATGTCATCACCTAATCCAGTTTAACAACCACTTTTGATTAGTTTACATCTCCGGGGAGATGATCTAATTACAGATTCAAACATATGGTATTGAATAGGGATTATTCTTCCTTTACGAAATTGGATTTTGATTAAAACATGGCTTTTCTGGGGTCCGTACATCCTTTCAAACCAGCACAGTACGTATGAGTTTTTTCTTTTTTCTTTTTATTCCTTTTTCTGGAGTGATGGAAATGTTCTAAGAAATAATCATGGTGATGAATATACAACTATATGATGATGATTTGAGTCATTGATTATATACCAAGAATGGAATGTTCATATGTTAAGAATGTTCGTGTTTGTATGTTGTTAGGTTTTGTCAATAAAATTATATATTTTAAAAAGAGCATTATAAGGGAAGTAAAATTTCCAAATGATTTTTATAAATCAAATAAAATATTAATGCTAAAAAAATAAATAATGGAATGGCCTGAGTCACTCTATTAGCTTGAAGAGAAAGCTGGCACATCATGGGCTCTACTCTTACTGTATTACCACTTCTCGCCTCCACTGCTGACACCTGGTCCAAACCAACATCATCTTAAACCTGGGTTATTGCAGGAGCCTCAACCATCTCCTGCTTCTGTCCATGCTTCTCCTTCAGTCTGTTCTCGAAACAGCATCCAGGGTGAGCTTGTTCAAATTGAAGTTAGATTATGTCACTTCTGCACTTGAAACGCTCTGATGGCTTCCCATCTCAAGCCAAAGCCTTTGCAATGGCCTCTGAGCCCCTCCCTAACCCAATCCCACTGCCTTGTCTCTCCCACTGTTCTCCTGCCTGCTTACCCTGCTCCAGCCACCCTTGCCTCCTGCCCAGTTACCAGGCACCCAAGTACGCTCCCACCTTTCCCACTTGCTGGTCCCCTCTGCTTGGAATGCTCTTTCCTCCATATCTGCCTGCCTGACTCCTTCACTTCCTGCAGCTTTTTACTCCAATGTCACCTTCTTAGTGATACCTTCCTTAGCTACTCGATTTCAGTATATCTACACCACCGTACCCCCAAAAAAGAACGTCCCTCAGGCTTCCTTGTTTAATTTTTCTCCATAAAACCTATCGCACTCTTAATAAGTATTTTATTTATTGACTTGTATACTATCTGCCCCTACTAAAATGTAAGCTCCATGAACACAGGGAGTTTTTATGTGGTTTTGTCTGTTTTCTGTTTCCCCTGCTGGATATCCGGCATATACTCAGTACAAAGTGTATTTAGAGCCTACTGTGTACTTTAGCTCAAAATAGAACCTGAGAGTTTTACATTTTCTAGACTCCAAACCCAGTAACCTATCAGCTTGCCCCATCACTCTTCTCCTCTTCGCCCCGCCTCCCACCTCCAAACCTCTCCGTCTAGTGTGTGCTCTTGAGACACCCACCCCCCCACCACCACCACTATGTCTGGCAGCTGCCCTGCTCACCCCCTTCTCAGCCCTCCCTTCTGCAGCTGCTTTTGTCTCAAGAAGAGTAAAAGGGACTATTTAAAGGATCCTGGGGTGGGGGGTGGGGTGGGGGTGGGGGGCTCCCATGAAGGGAGCAGAGGAAAAGGGCTGGGGACCATTTCCCAGATGGCCCCTGTAGATGACGGTCAGGGTCCCCAGTGCCAAGTGAGTCCACTACAGGGAAAGGTGACTGCAGGACGGATGCCCCAGGGGTCAGGGCCAAGAGGCGCAGCCGTGATTGAAAGGTGCCACCTGTCAGATCTTCCTGGGAAATCCGATCCTCCCAGCCCAGGGGAAAGAGTTGTACGGACAGGGTAGTAAACAATACTCTTGGGCTTCCTGGGATGGGGGAGGGGGGAGGGGTGGGGGCGGGACGAAGGAGCTGGGGGCTAGAGGCCTCCGGGGCTTAAAGGCAGCCTGGGAGGGAGGCAGCCCAGCCGGAAAAGGAGACAGTTCCCAAGCCCCCAGGCAGAGGTCCCACAGGTAGGAGACGCCCTGCGCCCTTTTCTCAGCGTCCCCTCTCCATTTGCCAACCCCCGCTCCCACCTTCCAAGAACCAGAGCGTCCAAGTAGGGCCCCTAAGTTGGGGAAAGAAGTTCAGGCTCCTTCCTGGTTCTATCCACCACTCTCATCTAGCTCTTTTTAGATCCTCAGTCCTGGGGAGCTGGACCCCCTTAAGACTCCCTCTTCAGGGTAGCCTGAGGAATGTAAGGAGGGGACCTTGGGAATCTGACCAGTGCAGTTGGGTTGAGAGACGGGTTCTCTAAACCTCTGGGGGATGGACCCAGCAAGGGAGGGTCCCTGGCTGGAGCTGGGGGACGATGGAAGCCTCAGGAATGCTGGAAGCCAGAGAAGGTGGCAGTGGGTTCAATAGAACCACAAGGCATGGCCTGGATGACTTGGGGCTTGGAACTCAAGGTTCCGGGATTCTTTTCTTCCAGGTCTGCCAACAGAAATGGGAGGGAGGAGAAGCTATCTGCAATGCTGCTTTGCTCACAAAATAGGGATGGTACTGAGGCTTCCCCGGGAAGGAAGGGAGGAAGGAAAGTAGGGAGTAAGAAAGGAAGGAGAGGGGGATGGAGAAAGTTTCACGAAAGGCCTAATGGGCACTTACAAGAAAGAGAGCTGAACTCCTCCCCCATCACTGACTGCCCTTTCCCCACACACACACCCTCCCCACCTCCACCCCCTCCCCAAGTGGAGAACCCCGCACTCTGGACTCCGGCCTTTGAGGGGACACTGGGGTGAAGAGCTGGTCCTTTGAGGGGACACTGGGGTGAAGAGCTGGTCGTGGCAGCATTTTTTTTTAAATTGCTAACAATTTGAGAACATTTTATTCCCTTTCTAACCCCACCATAATTAATACATTAAATAACACTGATAGATAGTTACTCTGTACAGTACACTTATAAACCATTATTTTTTTCCTGGATACATTTTATCTGCCCCATAATACACAATAGAGCCGGTATCTTGAAAGGGCGAAACAGTTACGGAGCAGCATTTTTGGTGTGGGTACTGGGCTGGGAGTCTGGTGTCCTGGGTTCTAGGTGCACTTTGGTTGTTTAATTGTCCTAGGATTTTGGTCAAGGAACCCAGACTTCTTTTTTTTTTTTTTTTGCATGGGCAGGCACCGGGAATTGAACCCAGGTCTCCGGCAGGCAAGTGAGAACTCTGCCTGCTGAGCCACCGTGACCCACCCGAACCCCGGACTTCTTGAGCCCCAGATTCCTAATCTGTCACATGGGGCAAATAACACCCATTGCAAAGAGTCCGAGCAGGGAATGACCCGGGCGAAAGCAGGCACAGTGGTGTACACGGCAAACCACTGTGGAGGGATTCGTGGTTGGGCTGGTGGCATCATCAGGGTTTCTCTGCATTCCGAGTTTATTCACTCCTTATCTATTTATGATGACCTCGGAGGGGGGCAACATGAGGGGTGAGCACGCAGGATGACTGAGTGTGTGTGTGTGTGTGTGTGTGTGTGTGTGTGTACCTGCCCCTTACCCTCTACCACTGTGAGGGTGTGATATATACGGTGGACAGAAATTTCGGAGAGAGAAGGATGGTTCGAGAATCCAGTGGTGCTTTAGTCAAACACTGCCACGCTTTGAGCTGTGAAAAAGGTTTGTCGTCAGCTTACTGACATTCAGTTCTGTGCCTTGTCTCAGCAACAAAATGTCCTCGAGGCTGATTGGGACCTTATCCCGGTACAGGGACCCAGAATTTCCTCTGTGCCAAGTGCTCCTCTAAATATGCCCTATGCATTAGCTTCCCTAATCCCCCGTCAGTCTCATGGGGTGGGACTTTTTTTGTTGTTGCATGAGCATGCTTGGGGAATTGAACCCGGGTCTCCGGCCTGGCAGGCTATTTTTATCACCATTTTATAAGTGCAGAAATCAAAATACAGAGAGTTCAGGTAACTTGTCCCAGGTCCCACGGTTAGTGAAGAGTGGGAACTGAGAATTTACAGCAGGCGCATGGTAAGGCTCCAGAATCAATGATTTCTACCACTGCTCTCCCACCTGCTGAGCAAGAGGGCAGGGTAGAAAAGGAAAGGAGAGAATGTGGGTTATGGAGAGCTGCATCTCCCCTACTCTCTTCTGCCGAATGGGGTGTAGCTCAGAAGGGGAGGAGACACACACACACACACACACACACACACACAGACACACCCCGCCCAGGGAAGAACAAAAATAAAACAGGAGAACACAAAGGGAGAGAAGTGGATGGTCAAGTGGTTAAGCAGATTTTGGAAAAACTTGAGTCAAGCAAACTTAAGCAGTTTCCTTTACTATAAAGTTTCTAAAACTCCTATTAAACACTCAGGAGTTTGTAAATTTCTAAGAGAGGAAGAAGTACACCGTTTCTGGACAAACTTGGCCAGAGAACACTATTCCTCCTTACTAATGTCTTGTGAAAGATGACTTTTCAATAGAATGAGGGTTGGAAAACGTGATCTAGAGCTAATCCTGATATCCCTGGGGGAAACTGAGGCCCAGAGAGGCAAAGGCACTTACTTTGGTCAGGTCTCAGAGTGAGTGAGCAGGAGATGCTGGTGAAAGCCGGCTCCAAAGCCTCCTGGCTGCCCATGGATGAGCGTTCCACTTCCCCGGCTGATTTTATTTTCTCTTACTTTAACACGCTACTGGCCGGAGGGGTGGAGTTAAAGGTCAATGTGAACACCTTCATAAACCCCAGACAGTTTTGTAGGAAATGGTAGAAGGACAAAAATGCAGGGACCCTGAGACATTGGTCTGGGGCAGTAAGACCTGAGTGGGCGACAGGAGCTGAGCCCTTCCCTGTGTTTGCCTGTTTACCTGCCTCCCTTGCTCTGTCCCAATTGCCCAGGTGGCCTGGTTATGCTCACCAAGACAGACGGCACTACCAAGGGCAGGAGGTATTTTTAGCCTATGATGAGAGTGTCCACTATACTTCTAGCCTGAGTCACAGCCTGAACCCTATTTGGGGATTGTTTTCTTCGTAGCCATACCTCCCAAGCTGAGTCTGCACCCTCCCATCTCCCCCCGCACACACCTGTTTTTGTAGATCCTACAGTATATACAGTATTGGAATAGGAAACCCCAAGTTAAACTGTCAGGATCACCCTCAGGATCACCCTTCCCCTTCCTCTGGGCAGGTGGAGGGTCAGGTTTCCCTGCAGAGGTTAGGGAGAGTGCGTTTCCATTCTTCACCAAAGGAAACTCTTCCCTGCCCAGGCCCATTGTTTCGGAGAACCACAGGCTGGCAGAGCTGGCAGAGGCCCAGAGACCAGTTGGCTCAGGGCTTCCCCACATTTCAGGTGTTTTTATGCCACCTCCACGGTTTAACTACATCTGTACCACCTGCACTCTAATTTCCTGAATGTTTTCCCTTGAATTAACTTATTTTTAAATTCAGTAAATATATTTTTAAAAGACACTTTGTATCACTATTGGAAATGGAAACTCAGTATCACTTGCCAGAAATAGAAGGTAACTGTAAAAATAAATATAATGGAAACAAAGCAGTGTTACTAAAATTCTCTCTAGATACTCCTGCCTGCTTTAGGCTCTGAGCCTGAGGCTCCCTCTCTCCATCAAGGGGGTCGAGCAGAAATTGCTCCATAGGTGTGACAGGCATGCTTGTATCAAAACTCTGACCTCCTAGTTGGCCTAATCCAAAGGAAAGCAAAATCACTGACAAGGCATTATGTGGCCCAAGGTTCCTTAAAGCCATGGCCACAGCTGAAAGCGGTCCTTGAGGTATACACTCTGCAACAACAAGCTGTCCAAGCTTTGGGAAGCAAGGCTCAATGCCTTCATTCTGCCACTTTTGGAAAAGTGGATGGCTCAGGTCCCAGGTGCAAGTGGTACAGCAACCAAGACTGAAGGCCAGTGCCCTCTGTGGGGAGAGCCTCATGCAGGCATCCGTCAGGCACAAACAGACCTGCTTGTCTTCTCTTTTCAGAAATGGAGCAGAAGGAAGGGAAACCCTCCGAGGATGGGAACACAGTCTCCCCAACCACAGAGCCCCCTGGAACGCTGGGAGGTGGAGACTCTGCAGAGGAGGTCAAGGGCACAGCTGGGAAGGCCATCAAAGAGGGGCCACCAGATAGGACAGGAAAGCAGGAAGATGCTCCAGCTGAAGATGGCATTTCAGATGAACTCCAGGACAAAGCAAATGGGTTCGATGAGGCCAAGGTGGAATCCAAAGGGGAGGCTGGTGGGAAAGATGAGACCAAGGCTGAGCTTAAAGAGGATGGTGGTAAGGAGAAGACCACACCAGCCTCCCAGGAGAAGACTGACAGGAAAGAAGAGACCGCCTCCGAAGCCAAGGAAGTGGAGGGGAAAGAAGAGACCACATTGGCCTCTGATGAGCCAAAGGCTGAGCTTGGCTCTAGGGAGAAAGCTGAGGTGAATGACAAGACCAGTGCTGAACCCAAGGAGAAGACTGGTGTGGAAGAGGCCGAGCCTGGATCTCAACTGGCCATTGCGAGAGATGAGGCCAAAGTTGAACCTAAGGAGGCTGATGGGACAGCAGAGGCTGAAAGCGATGCAAAAGAGGAGGTGGTGAGTGAGGCAGAGGAGAGGAAGTAGACGTTCCCCTCAAGGGTCTAGGGGGAGGGATGTCTCCTTATTTCCTTGAGAAAGTCCAGTCCTTCCCTCTTGGCATCAAGAGCTGGGTGGAGGAGGTGGGGACCAGGGACACAGCATTGTGACCCCAGGTGCCTTGTCGCACTTTCTGAAGATACCACGAAGCACTGGGAAGGTACTTGTGCATCTGTGACCCCATAAAGATCATATGCTTTCCAGGAGGCAGGAGGTACCAAAGAAGAGCAGGACCAGGAGGTAGAGAGAGCACCAGAGCCAGGGGAAGGGGTGATTCCCAGCTCCCCTGAGGAGTGGCCTGAGAGTCCCTCAGAGGAGGGCCACAGCCTGAGCCCAGGTGAGTGAGAGCCCAGGGGTGCACAGGAAGGATGTGGAAGGACAGGGGACGCAGGGAGCATGTCACAGGCAGCCCCAGTCTCCCTCCCACCTGTTCCTTTGCTCCAGATGAGGTGGGTCCAGACACCGCAGATTCCGGAGAGACCAGTCCTTCTGCCAGGTAATGCCAACCTCCAGGGTTCCAGCTCCAACTCCCCCGGCTACCTGCTCCCCTCAAAGTCTACTATCCCTGCAGCCTAGGCTTCCCCCAGCCCCTGATCTTGAGATATCCCTAGATTCCTAGCACTCAGGCCCCTGTCCCAGAGTCCAGGAAACCCAAGGAGGTACAGGTAGAAGGGAGAGTAGGGTACCTGGTGCTCTCCACTTCACCACCCCTGACAGCTCTTCACAGGAGCTCCTTATCTTGCAGCTCAGCATGTTTTCATGGTAGCAGCAGCATCTGTATGAGCATGATCAAGAAGCCTGAGTTTGGGCTCTAGTGCTGCCCCTTGCCAGCTGTGTGACCTTGACCATGTCACTTAACGTCTTCTCATCTGTGAAATGGGCCCAGTCGTTGCACCTCCATCATAGGATTACTGTGAGGCCTAAATGATGTAATCACGTGTGCAAAGCTCCAAGCATAGTGCCTGGTGCCTGGGAGGTGCCGGATAAAGTAATGCATAACTTGGGTTGTTAGGGTACTTTTCCTTTATACTGAGCTGAAATCCATCTTCTTGTCACTTACTGTCTTAGGGAAAGTGAACCAGTAGCCATTCAGTGAACACTCACACACTGTGTGGCAGGTACATGCTGGGTGCTTCACATTCACCTTCTCTGCCAGGCCACAAAACCCCTGGCTGGCTGTTCTTGTCCCCATTTTACAGATGAGGAAGCTGAGGCTCAGAGATGTGATGTGACTGTCCCAAGATCACACAGCAAATAAAAGGCAAAGCCAGGATTCAAACTCAGGTTGGACGGGGACTTGTCTTAGTTCTGCCCCCATATCCACACCATACTCCTGGAGGTTAAACTGACCCTCATTATTCCTCTGCCACCCACTCCCAGGACCAGGCACAGAATAAATGTGAGCCCAGGGCAGGCAGCACAATCATGCATACCCCTTTAGCCTGCCGGCCCCACCCCCACCTCCCTGCTCCATGCAGCGGCTGCTCCTAGCCTCTCACCCTTCTCCATGTAGTGAGCCTTCCCCCAGCGATGTGGCCCAGAGTCCCACGGAGCCCCCGTCCTCCGAGGAGAAGAAGAAGGAGAAGCCTCCAGAGCGGAGAGTGTCCGCCCCTGCCCGGCCCCGGGGACCCCGTGCACAGAACCGCAAAGCCATCGTGGACAAGTTTGGCGGGTAGGATGAAAGGCATGGAACGGGGTGGGGGTGGTGGGAAAATGGGGGGTGTCTCCGTTTGGGAACCATGTCGCGGCTGAGAGGGTGGGGGAGGGAGGGTGAGTGGCGAGGCCCGAAGCGGCCTCCTAACCTCTCCAACGTGGCCGTCTCCACGCCTCGGCTCACAGGGCAGCCTCGGGTCCCACGGCCCTGTTCCGGAACCCTACAGCAGCTGGGGCAGCCATCGGCGGCGTCAAGAACATGCTTTTGGAGTGGTGTAAGGCCATGACCAGAAAATACGAGGTGGGCAGAGACAGGGGCGCGTGGGCGACGTGGAGGAGTGAGAGCTGGGGGTGGGGTGGGGGGACAGGGACTCCTTCCCTAGGATGGCAGTGCTGGTGAGGGTCCGAGGTGGTGCACCAGGGGATGGAAGGCTCATCTGGATGGCCTAGAAGCCAGCTCCTCTAGGCCAGAGGTTTGCGAGGCCTCGCAGTGACCCCTCCCGCCCGCCTTGGCCCGCAGCATGTGGACATCCAGAACTTCTCCTCGAGCTGGAGCAGCGGCATGGCCTTCTGCGCCCTCATCCACAAATTCTTCCCGGACGCCTTCGACTACAATGAACTGGACCCCAAGCAGCGCCGGCACAACTTCACCCTGGCCTTCTCCACTGCAGAGTAAGCCACGGCCGGGGCGGGTGGGAGCTCCGGGGCTGCCTTCGCCGGGCGCTGGGGTCACAGGGGTGGGAGAGTGGCGCACTCACGCGGAGGCACTGGCGGCTCATTCATTTCTGCAACGAATGGAGCGCCAGGCATGGCTGCAGGCCCCGGGGGATAGAGCAATGGGTGAAACGGACAAAAATCCCTGCTAGCTTGTGGCTCACGTTCTAAAGGGAGAGACAGAATCGTAGCCCCCCTCCCCCTATACCCCAGATCTGCAATATAATGCCAGGTGCTATCAAGAAAAGTAAGGTAGGGTCTGGGATGGAGGAGAGGCGGGCCTGCTGTGTTAGAGGGAGGTGCAGGGATTTGGGGTCATATTCTGACTCTGCTGTTCATTAGCTGTGTGATCTTGACCAGGCTGCTTTACCTCTCTGAGCCTCCACATTCTGATCTCTAAAATGGAGATGATGTTTCCTCATATATAGGGTTAAGAAAGCCCCTATAGATTCCAGCAAACTAATCAAGACCCACCTGGAATGGGTGGTGTCACATCTCCATCTAATGGAAAGTTAATATCCACAATTGGATTGCAGAACATGTTTGCAGAGATAATCTAATCAAGTTTCCAGCATACAATGCTGGATAGGGATTAATAGAAATGGCTGCCTCCACAAGTAAATCAAGATTAAAACGTGGCTTTTCTAGGGTGCATAATCCTTTCAAACCGGCACAATGCCCCATTAATCACAGAGAAAAAGTTAAATGAAGATGTTCATGGATTGAGAAGTCAATTTCTGTGAAATATGTCAGTTGATAAATTAAGGGGTTGCAGACTTAAGAGAAGTGAAAAGAAACAATAAAAAGTAAAGCCTGCGTAACAAAGTTAATCCATAACTTTTCATTTATATTGCTAGGCAGAAACAGTTTCCTTCCACTAATCTATATGCAATCAAATCCTTGACTAAAGTCAATTAAAATAAATACAAGGATATTTAAAAATTAAAAAAAGAAAGCCTGTATAACAAATACCTAACCCCTAACAGGCACTTTTAAAAACTTAGCTGATGGGTGGGCCACAGTGGCTCAGCAGGTAGCATTCTCGCCTGCCATGCCGGAGACCCGGGTTCAATTCCTGGTGCCTGCCCATGCAAAAAAAAAAAAAAAAAAACCTTAGCTGCTGTTATTAGATGGCAATGAATGGCATTGGTTATTATGATTAATGATTATTCGTGTTAAAGCCTGAAGGGTGCGATGTTGCTGAGGCCCTCCTAGTCTGGTGTCTGGAGCTGGTGGCTGGCTGGAGAAAGAAGTGGTAGTAGAAAGGAGGCATGTGAGGGAGAATGTGGGGTCCACCCTTCCTTCCAGATCTCTGGTCCAAGGAAGTAGCCCAGGAGGCAAAGACATGGTTGCCAGGGGATGGTGGCAGAGGGGATGCCTTTAGCCAGACACCTCCATCTCTACCCACTGCGGAGCTTTCCCAGAGGGAAGCAGGTCCCCTGGCAGCCTTCAGCTCATCCCAGGCACATGCCTGCTGTTTTAGTTTGCAAAAGCTGCCAGAATGCAATATACCAGAAATGGAATGGCTTTTAAAAAGGGGAATTTGTTAAGTTGCAAGTTTACAGTTCTAAGGCCGTGAAAATGTCCAAGTTAAGGCAAGGCTTAAAAATGTCCAAACTAAGGCATCCATAGAAAGATACCTTCGCTCAAGAAAGCCAATGACGTTTGGGCTTTCTAACTCAGCTGGAAAGGCACACGGCAATATCTGCTAGCTTTCTCTCCAGGCTTCTTCAGTGGCTTTCCTGAGAGCACTTTCTGCAGCTCCTGAGGTGTCTGGCTATGTGGGTTCTGGTGGTTTTAAGCTTTTTCCAAATCGGTTCCCTCTTAAAGGGCTCCAGTAAACAACCCCACCTTGAGTGAGTGGAGACACATCTCCATGGAAACCATCTAATCGAAAGTTAGCACCCACAATTGAGTGGGTCACATCTCCATGGAAGCAATAAAAAACATCCCACCCAGCAATATTGAATGAGGATTAAAGGGTGTGGTTTTTCTGGGGTACACAACAGATTCAAACCAGCATACCTTCTTTCCAGCTGCTGGGATGGACCCAGGGAGGGGCTTGCGAGCCGCCTGGCAGAGGCAAGGCTGTGCAAAAGGAGCCACAAGTGAGGCCCCGCTGGGGTCCCCCAGTGCACAGCTGAGCACATCTCTAAAGCCCTGGCGGTGGGGATTAAGTCAGGGGACATTAGGAGCACCGTGGTCTAGGGTCTCCAGTCCAGGCCTGGCCCCCCAGTGTGCAGGGAGTCGGGGTCCAACTTCCATCCCCTCTCCAGGCCTCTCATCAGCAAAACGAGGGTTGAAGTTGACCTGTGCTTTTCAAACAGCTCTTTTCCTCAGCAGACATCCTCAAACAAAATGCATGAAATGAATGCCCACTGTATAAAAAAAAATATTCAACGGGGAGCTCAGCCCCCACCCGCCTTCTCAAGAAGGTCCCTGAGGCTTGTCCCTGGGGCCCTAGGACAAGAAGGAAGGCATTTAAAACCCATCAGACTCGATGATCCGGAAGGTCCCTTCCAGGGTGCGGGTTGAGGGTAAGGGGGCTCAGGAGCACCACGTCCTACTGTCAGCAACACTTTTAAGGATGACAAGCCAGGTGACAAGAGTCCCAGGTGCCCAGCGTTGCACTCAGGACTTTACCTGGCTCATCGCATTCCATCCTCACCATAGCCCTATCATGCAGATGACATGCAGAGAGGCTGTGACTTCCTAGGTCCCATGGAGGTCTGCAGCAGACCTGGGGTTTGGAAGCAAAGCTCCCGGACAGGACTTGGAGCTCTGCGGGAATAGTATGAGGGTTTGCACCTCCACCCTGGCCATCAGTCTGTGGGACATGGGGCACTGTCCTCCTTCAGCTGCCTTGCCTCTGGTTCCAGCCCTTGGAGAGCCACAGGAAGGCGGAAGGAATGCTCAGGCCATACAGGTCGGCGGGCGACATGAGGCAGGGAAAGGGAGGAGGTGACTGCGGGTGCTTGGGTTGCAGAATGGAGAATGGAAGCCAAGGAACCTGACCCTTCCTTCCCTTCTCGCTGGCCCTCGACAGCTCATGTAATCGCTCTGGAAGACCTCAGATCAGAGGGACTGGTGTGAAGATTAAGTGTGAAAAATCAGGGGGGCCCTCTGTTAGAGCCTACTGTACTCCCCTGCCCCCGTTTCCAGAACTCTCCTCTGATTCCTCTAGGGTCCTGGGGAAGAGGAAGAACAGGCAGTGCCAGAGACTCTCTGGGCTTGGCCAACTGTGCTGCTGGCAGGAGCCCTCCCCACTCCCCAGGCTCTATGGGACAGGAGATTTTGCCTCTCCCATGTAGAGGAATGACACAACCCCTGCCCCTCAAAAAAAAAAAACTGAAATTGCTGAACTGGCCACTGGGTGCTTGTTCCACTCTTCGAAATCCTCCAGCCCAATCCTTGGGCTACTTGCAACCCAGTTGTTTTGGCCCCAGAGGAAGATTTCCATTGGGGCCCTGGTTTCTTCCACTCCAAGCTTCAGAGTAAGGGGGCAAGAGGCAGCAGGCAGGCGTGGGGTCCCAAAGGGCAGCTGGGAGGACTTAGGGGACTTGCTCCCAAGTTTATGCAGTTCCTCAAACACACCAACCACTCCTGCCTCAGGGCCTTTGCACGGGCCTTTCTCTCTGCCTGGAACCCTCTTCTGAGGCATGCACATGAGCCTGTCTCCAAAGAGGCCTTCCCTGAACACCCTGCTAAAAAGACAGGAGCCCCCACTCTTTAACACAGGGGCATACCCTGGCACTCCCTCTCTCCCTTCCCCGCCTTATTTTTCTCCATCACATCTCTCACCAGCTCAAATATCATGTTTCATGTTTTGTTTCTTCCAGTCTTCTCCCATGGGAATGTCAGTGCATGAGGGTGAGGAAGTTTGGGTTTTGTTCACTGCTGAATTCCCAGGGCCTACAAGAGTGCCTGGCACATAGTAGGCCTTCAATAAATATGTGTGTGCTGAGTGAATGAAAGAAATCCTGGATCTGTTGTGCAGCCTGCCAGCCCTCCGGCTAAGACTAGATTTCTGTCCTTTAAATTCTTCCTGAGGGGCCTGACCTAGCAGGGGCTCCCTGAAGCCAGAGGACAGATACACCTGCGAGTGGAAGCTGGGTTTGAGTTTTGACTCTCAGGACCTCAGTTACGTCCTCTGGCCCCAGTGATCTCCCAACTCCGACATGCATGATTCTACGGGCTTCGTCCACCCCTTTCCTGAGCTCTGACATCCTTCACCTCTGGCCCTCTGCTCTCCCACCCCTCAGAAAACTGGCTGACTGTGCTCAGCTGCTGGAGGTGGATGACATGGTGCGCCTGGCGGTGCCTGACTCCAAATGCGTCTACACCTACATCCAGGAGCTATACCGCAGCCTCGTGCAGAAGGGACTCGTGAAGACGAAGAAGAAATGAGGAGCTGACCATCCCTGTGGGCAGAGCACGGCGGAGTGCCCGGCTGACCCATGGCCCATGGCCCCGAGACTTTCTGCTCCAGGAAAGAAGAAAGCTTGGTGCTTGGGGAAGGGGCAGTGGTGCTGGTCTCAAATGCATTAAAAGTACTTATGTAAAATCTTATCTGTCCCTCAGTGCTCCCTCCATACCCTGCCCGGAGACCTGTCTCAGTGTGGGAATAAATCCCGATTGGAAGAGCTGGTTTCCTTGGCCATCATCTGGCTCACTCCTAATACTGTGCAAGGTATTTGGGCAAGGACAATAGCCCAATACTGGGGTGAGACAGATCAGGTCTCACCACCAACCGGCTGTGAACTACCACTAACTAGTTAACCTCTCTGAGGCTCGGTTTCACAGTTGCAGCCTCACAGAGGTGTTGTGAGGATTACTTAAGATAACGAAATAATAGGCCAAATGAGCTCAATAAGCGGTAGCCGAAAAGGAAACACAAATCTTACAGGTCAAGACTCGGTGGTGCTTTCCCTAATTCCACCTCCCATGCTTCTCCCCGACTGGGAGAACTCCAGGGCAGGAGTTGGAGTAGAAGATTCTCAAAAATCTCACCGGAACTGGGCTTGTGGGGCCTGGAAGGATTTTCTAGACCCAAAGGTAATGCACAATCTGACTCTTAAAAGCCTGAGGCTTTGCAGTACCTTTCAACAACTGCAACCAGGAGAATTATTCCTTCGGATGACAGTAATTCCTCCAATTGCAGCCAAAGTTTTGGTTTGCTTTTGTTTTTCCACTTCTCATTAAATGAACCCTTGAGCTGATTATGATTCTTTCTAACAATCCTGCCTGGCTTTTTGGAGCACGCGTACTGATGAGAAATTCTCAGGAAGGGAAAAAAGCAAACAACAACAAAAAAGGACCAGCATGGCGCAGTGAAGGAGGTATAGAGACTGCAGGGATAGGTGGTGTAGACCCAGACAATTCACTGTCCTTAGCTGCCTCACCTATACAATGGAGATGTTCCCCAGGGAACCCTTTGGAAGTCTCTCTGGCCAAGTGTGAAGTCCATCTATCATGGCCAGCTTTCCGCACGGTATTTGGGGGATATGTGAAGCTTGAGACCAGGTAAGCCAAGGAAAGCAGGGCCATGCCTTTTGGTAGATGGCAGCTAAATCCCCAGCCTCCCCTTCTGTTGAGACCCCCTCAATAAGACTCAGCCAGACTCCAGAATTCATCTGTAGTTTTAATGGCTGGGTGATCCCATGAGCTTTGTGGTTCGCCTGGACAGGACAATGGAGAGGACACTCCGCACTGCCTGAGGTCAGCCCACAGGAGCTGACAACATCAAGGGTTAGCCAGTGGTTTTCAAAACAGGCAGCAGATTTCCGGGATGGTGGTTAGAATCGACAGTTTCTGTTTCATCGGTGGAAAATAAAGGGTTTAGCACCTAAATCTGTACATACCTATCAGTAGTTTGGCCGATTTCAATCACTCGATCGACAAATTGCTCCATCATAGATCATTCCCTCCACCTGCTCCCATGGCTTCCCCGAGGACTCTAGCCCTTTGTGATACTAGGATTTCCCCATCGTACAATTCTGGAGGGTAGGCTGGTAGCTCTGCCAACTTCAACTCCCCTGGCTCGGTAGGAGGGACAGGGGATTGGGGAGGGGCACACCTGTGGCCAGGTGAACCTGGGCTCTGTGGCTAAAGATTAAACCACCACTGCCCCAGGGCTTAACGTCTTCCATGGATGCCTTTGGGGCCCATTTCCCAAGCACGTGCAAATAACGCATGTGCACATGCAGAAGACTGCCTCACCCCCAGGCTCATCCAGGGACCACAGCTCCCCAACCCCCAGGATTCTTGTTTCCTGGGTTAAGAACTTCTGAGCTTGGAGGGATGGCGGGAAGATGGAGGCTTCACACAACCACAGACATCCCTGCCTCTCCCCTCTGAAACACACACACACACACACACACACACACACACACAGTAATGGCTAAGAAGCTAGGGGAACGGGTCGTAAAGGGGCTCTGGCCTCCAGTCCATAAGAAGTGTCATCTGCCATGCAGAGAAGACCTAGTCCAGGGAGGGACAAGAAACCAGAGTTAGGAGGGCCGGTCTAGTCCAAACCGGAGTGTGAACTCTTCAGCATTCTTCTTGAACAGCTCTGGGTCTTGCGTCAGCATGTCAGCAAGTTCCACCCGCAGGGGCTGCCCCAGCTCCGGTTTATTCACCAGCATGTGGAGAGCCTCCAAGACTGGGGAGAGAGACCAGACCAGAACATTAGGGCACAGGGAAGCATCCTGGGCAGGGAGGCAATGCCACCCACTCCCAGATCCCTGGAGACTCCTTCCCACTCCTTGAAGGACCCAAGAAAGGTTCCCTCTAATGGGATAGCTCTACAGCCAAATCCAACACCCCTCCCATTACTTGGCTGGGGATGCCCAAAGCCTTACTTATGTCAGTGATTCCCAGACTGTGGTTTCAGAGAAGCTGTCTACAATAGGGAAAGGTGAGATAAGTGGGGTTTCTAGGTTCCACTCCCATTTCAGCAAGAATGGCTGTTTTTCTCTGTTTTATATTAGGATTCCAAGTAAATTTTTATTTAGGAAAAAGGGTTCTGTGGCTAAAGTTGGAAAAACACTACTAAGTGGAAAAACACTATTAAGAGCCCCCTTGGCTCTTAATCTTTCACAGATGCATCTGGGGACCCAGTGGTATAGCCAGTGGCCCATTTCCTAGCTATCAGTATATACGCATATGCACAAACATGTTAAGACTGCTTCACAGGGGAACAAAGGTTAAAATAAATTGGATAGATGGAAATACTAATGGTCAATGAGAGGGGCGGGTGTTCTAGTTTGCTAGCTGCCGGAATGCAACTCGCCAGAAATGGATTGGCTTTTAATAAAAGGGGATTTATTTCATTAGTTCTTCAGAGGAAAGGCAGCTAACTTTCCACTGAGGTTCTTTCTTATGTGGGAACGCACAGATGGTCTCTGCTGGCCTTCTCTCCAGGCCTCTGGGTTCCAACAACTTTCCCTGGGGTGGGTTCTTTCTGCATCTCCAAAGGCCTGGGCTGAGCTGCGAGTGCTGAGATGAAGAATGCTGAGCTGCTTGGGCTGTGCTACGTTGAGCTCTCTCATTTAAGCACCAGCCAAGTGAATCAAACATCATTCATTACAGCAGGCACACCTCCTAGCTGACCACAGATGTAATGAGCAACAGGTGAGGTTCACGTATCATTGGCTCATGTCCACAGCAACATAACTAGGTACCTTCACCTGGCCAAGTTGACAACTCTATCTAATTACCACAAGGGGTAATGGGTATGGTATGTATGAGTTTTTTCTTTTTATTTCTTTTTCTGGAGTGATGCAAATGTTCTAAAAAATGATCACGAAGATGAATGTACTACTATGTGATGCCATGGTGAGCTGTTGATTATACACCATAAATGGAATGTTTATATGTTAAGAATGCTCGTGTTTGTATGTTGTTTTGGTTTGTCAATAAAAATTTAAAATAAATAAAAAATTTAAAAGACTGCTTCACAGACACCCAGAGGCTCATCCAAGGACCAGCCACTCCCCTACCCCTGAGCATCATTATATTCTGGATTAGGAACCTCTGAGCTGAGAGGGAGCATGAGAAGATGGTGGAATATGAAGCTCCAGGAATTGAACTGGCAGGAGCTATCTAAGGCAACTATTTCAAAACTCTGGGCTCTAGTGGAACACTGTGCATTATCCAGAGAAGACTTGGATGAAGAGGCTGGCAAATTATGGTAAATATTGGTGAATTTCACCCCCTATGCAGCAGCTACCATCCCCCAGCCACACGGCAGGCAGCAGTGGGGACTGAAGACTGGGCTCTGGGTGTGTCTTGCTGGTGCCAGGGTGGGTTATATGGACCTAGGACTCCAAAATCTGGGGGGGGGGTGTATCTGATCACGGATCACTGCTTGATCGGCTACTTCAGATGGCTGGGAGCTGACTCTAAGGATGGCCATTGTTCCAACTCCCCTCAGACAGATGTGGGAGAAGAGTCTTAAAAAGGCAGTGTCTTTTTTCCTTCTTTTCTCTTTCTATTCCCCATTTGGGAATAAAATAGTTCAGAAAAGTCACAAGTTGACAGCTCCAGTCCTCAACACACTCACACACACACATCTACCAACCCCATAGCAGTGGGAGAACTAGATTTCCAGAGTTATAACAGAATACTAAGAATGCCCCACTCTCAACAAAAATTACAAAACACACAAAGAAACAGGAAAAAATTATCTGTCAGAAACCATCACAGGATAAAAATTATTTGTCAGAAACCATCACAGGATAAAAATTATTTGTCAGAAACCATCCCTTCCAGAAGCTCAGACACTAGAACTCTTAGTCAAAGATTTTAAAACAACTGTCTTAAATATAATCAAAAAGTTAAAGGGATCCATTACACAGAACTAAAGGAAATCAGGAAAATGTTGTCTGAACAAAAGTAAAAGATGAAAATTATAAAATGGAACCAACCAGAAATTTTGGAGCTGCAAAGTACAGTAATTGAAATGAAAAACTCATTAAATGGGTTCATCAGCAGATCTGAACAGGCAGAAGAAACGATCGGTGAACTTGAAGACAAGGCAGCTGAAATTATCCAGTGTAAGAATCAGAAAGAAAAAATCAATGAAGAAAAGTGAACAGAGCTGAGGGATCTGTGGGGCACCATCAAGAGTACCAATATATACACTAATGGAGTCCACAAAGGATGAGATAGCAAAAGGGGCAGAAAAAGTATTTGGAGAAATAATGGCCGAAAATTTCCCAAATCAGATGAAAGAAATGAATGTACACATCTAAGAAGCTCAACGGGCTCCAAGCAGGACAGTCTCTAAGGATCTCCACCAAGACAATTATAGTGAAACCGTCCAAGTTCAAAGAAAAAGAGAAGATTTTGAAAGCAGCAAAAGAGAAGCAACTTGTCACATATAAGGGATACCCAATAAGATTAAACAGTGGATTTATCATCAGAAATCATGGAGGCCAGAAGACAGTGGAACAGTATATTTAAAGTCCTTAAAAAAAAAACCCATTAACGAAGTATTCTACATCCAACAAAAATATCTTTCAGAAATGAAGGAGAACGGTGAACAGGTGGTGCAGTGGTAGAATGCCTGCCTTCCACATGGGAGACCCTGGTTCAATTCATGGACCATGCGTCCTCCTCAAAATAAGAAGATAAGAGGTTAAAATGAAGGAGAAATGGGTGCTACAACCATGGCTCAGTGGCAGAATTCTCGCCTGCCATACCTGAGACCCAGGTTCAATTCCTGGGGCGTGGCCCTGCCAAAAAGAATAAATAAAAGGAAAAATGAAGGAGAAAAAAATTTTTAGATGAAGGGGGAAATTAAGACATTTGTAGATAAGCAAAAGCTGAAAGAATTCATTATCAGCAGGTCTTCCGTACAAGAAATACTAAAGGGAATCCTCCAGGCTGAAATAAAAGGACAGGAAACAGTAACTTGAAGCAAGAAGAAGAGGTAAAGAACATTGATAAAGGTATAAATACAAAATCCTGTATAATTTACTTTTGGTTTGTAACTGCTGCCCCCTCCCATACACACACAAACACACACCCATGACTTAACAGGCAAATGTGTAAAATAACATTTCAAATCTATGAATCTATGTTAATGATCATACAATATATAAAGCCATAATCTGAAACAATAACAATAGAAAAGGGAGGAATGGAGATACACAGGATCAGAGAGTTCACAGAACTACTGAAACTAGACTGGTACTGGTCAAAGCAAGTTGTCATTAGTTTAAGATCTTAATTATAATTACAAATGTAACCACTAAGCAAATAACTTTTAAAATATAAAGAAAAGGAAAAAAGAAGGGAACCAGAATAGCACGCAACAACACAAAAAGCATCTGAATACCCAACAAAAAGGCAACAAAGGAGTAATTATGGAACAAAAAACATTCAAGACATACAGAAAACAAACAACTAACTGGCAAAAGTAAATCCTTCCTTCTCACTAATTACCTTAAATATCAATGAATTAAACTCCCCCATTAAAAGGCAGAGATCGGCAGACTGGATGAAAAAGCATTATCCATCTATATGCTGTCTACAAAAGGCTCACTTCAGGTATGAAGACACAAAGAAGTTGGAAGTAAAAGGGTGGAAAGAGGTATTCCACGTGTTTTAGTTTGCTAAGGTGCTGCAATGCAGTGTACCTGAGATGGACTGGCCTTTATAAAGGGGAGTTCTTTTGTTACAAATTTACTAATTTGGGAAGGCACATAGCAACATCTGCTGGGCTTCTTTCCTGACTTCTGAGTTTCAAACAGCTTTCCCTGGGATGGTTCCTTTCTGCATCTCCAAACATCTGGGTCTGAGCCATCTCTGAGCTCTGAGCTGGGTTGTGCTGAGCTGAAGCAGAGAGACAGATGCAGAAAGGAACGGCCCCGGGGAAAGGCACTTGAATGTAGAAGCTGGGAAAGAGACCCAGGAGATGCAAGCCCAGCAGATGTCCTTGTGTGCCTTCCCAAATTAGTAAATTTGTAACTAAATAAATCCCCTTTATAAAAGCCAATCCATCTCAGATGTATTGCATTCCTATAGCCTTAGCAAACTAAAACACCACCCAAACAATAATCAAAAGAAAGCTGGAGTGGCTATATTATTGTCAGACAAAATAGACTTTAAGTGGGAAACAAATTACAAGAGACAAAGAAGGATATAATACATTGGTAAAAAATTCAACCCAGCAAGAAGATAAAAGGATTATAAATATGCATTCCTCACAACAGAGCCCCCAAATAAATGAAGGCAAAATTGATAGAATTGAATGGAGAAATAGATAAATCCACAATAGTAGCTGGAGATTTTGATATCTGATAGAACAGCTAAGCAGTTGATCCATAAACAAACAGAGGACTTGAACAACATTATTAATCAATTAGACTTAAAGGGCATATTTAGAACACTCCACTCAACAACAGAATACATATTCTTCCAAAGTGCACAGGGAACATTTTTCAAGATAGACCATATGTTAGACCACAAATTAAATCTTAATAAATTTCTTTTTCTTTTTTGGGGGGTGGTGGTGCATAGTCTGGGAAATCGAACCCTGGTCTCCTGCATGCAAAGCGAGCATTCTATCACTGAACCATTCATGCACCTTAAATCTTAATAAATTTTAAAATACTGAAATCATACAAACTGTCTTCTTAGCCCATGATGGAATAAGGCTAGAAATCAATAACAGAAGGAAAACAAGAAAATGTACAAACGTGGAAGTTAAACAACACACGATTAAATAAGCAATGGATCAAAGAAGAAATGACAAGAGAAATTAGGAAATATCTTGAGACCAATGAAAATGAAAACAACAAACCAAAGCTTATGAGGAGCAGTGAAGGCAGTGCTTAGAGGGAAATTTATGGCTCTAAATGCCTACATTAAAAAGAAGGAAGAAAGGGGTGCAAGAGTAGTTCAGGGGTAGAAGTCTTGCCTGCCATGCAGGAGTCCTGGGTTTGATTCCCAGTCCATGTACTTCCCCCCCAAAAAACAAGCAAAAAGCAAATTAACACTTCGGGGAATGGTGAAAACGGGGAGAAATGCAACTTCTCCAAGTTGAATTCTTGATATTCTCACAAGCAGTGTGGACAACCAAAGCTATAGGCTGAGCCCCCAGTCTTGGGGTTTGTTCATATGAAACTTAACCCCACAAAGGTCAGGTCAAGTCTACTTAAAATTTAGTCCTGACTTCCGGAGAAGATGGCGGCTTAGTAAGACGTGCAGATCTTAGTTTCTCCTCCAGGACAGCTACTAGGGGAGTAGAAATGATACAGAACAGCTCCCAAAGCCACGACAGAGATAAAAAAGACAGCGTACCCCATCCTGGAATGGCTGGCTGGCTGAGAGAACCCGCTCTGGTGAGATCGCCGAGGGGCGCGGGCTTCACCGGGTGGGGCGGCAAGCGGCCAGAGTCACTCCCTTCCCCCTTCCCGGGCCGGCTGGGAGAATTGGACAGGCGGTCCCCTCAAACCGCGGCGGCTGGCGCCCACACCACGCGTGGCCCCCCGGACCAACTGAGAGAATTGGATCGGAAATCCCCAGGCCGCGGAGAACGGTGACGGGGGGGGGGCCTTCCAAACCCGTGACTCCCCGGGAACGTGCACTCTCCCGGGCGGGCCGCTGCGGCTGGCACCCTCCCGCCACGCTTGGTGCCCTGGGCCGACTAGGAAATTCGGACGGGCGCTTTCCCGGGCTGCGGCGGCCAGCGACCCTCCCCGCGTTCGGACCCCGGGCCGGCTCGCACTCTTCCAAGCCGCTTCGGCTAGCGAACCTCCCGGACGGCGAGAGTTTTCCAAAGTTAAAGGACCCACAGCACCTTTTACTGGTGGGACCTGCAGACAAAAGTGTGCCACGAGCGCCACCTACTGGGCAGGATAAGAAAAACAGAACCCAGAGATTTCACAGAAAAATCTGACAATCTTGTTGGGTCTGACACCCAGGGAAATCTGACTAAATGCCCAGACGCCAGCAGCAGAAGATGACTGTCCACGCTCAGAAGATTGAGAATATGGCCCAGTCAAAGGAACAAACCAATAGTTCAAATGAGATACAAGAGCTGAGACAACTAATGCTGAATATACGAACAGAAATGGAAAACTTCTTCAAAAATGAAATCGATAAATTGAGGGAGGACATGAAGAGGACATGGGCTGAACATAAAGAAGAAATAGAAAAACTGAAAAAACAAATCGCAGAACTTAA
Source organism: Tamandua tetradactyla (assembly GCF_023851605.1). Lineage (NCBI taxonomy): Eukaryota > Metazoa > Chordata > Mammalia > Pilosa > Myrmecophagidae > Tamandua > Tamandua tetradactyla. Next base: position 20,027,606 of record NC_135335.1, on the reverse strand, counting down.
GGAAGTGAAGGATAAAGTAGAAAAGACGGAAAAAACAATGGATACCTACAATGATAGATTTAAAGAGACAGAAGATAGAATTAGTGATTTGGAGGATGGAACATCTGAATTCCAAAAAGAAACAGAAACTATCGGGAAAAGAATGGAAAAATTTGAACAGGGTATCAGGGAACTCAAGGACAATATGAACCGCACAAATACACGTGTTGTGGGTGTCCCAGAAGGAGAAGAGAAGGGAAAAGGAGGAGAAAAACTAATGGAAGAAATTATCACTGAAAATTTCCCAACTCTTATGAAAGACCTAAAATTACAGATCCAAGAAGTGCAGCGCACGCCAAAGAGATTAGACACAAATAGGCGTTCTCCAAGACACTTACTAGTTAGAATGTCAGAGGTCAAAGAGAAAGAGAGGATCTTGAAAGCAGCAAGAGAAAAACAATCCATCACATACAAGGGAAACCCAATAAGACTATGTGTAGATTTCTCAGCAGAAACCATGGAAGCTAGAAGACAGTGGGATGATATATTTAAATTACTAAAAGAGAAAAACTGCCAACCAAGACTCCTATATCCAGCAAAATTATCCTTCAAAAATGAGGGAGAAATTAAAACATTCTCAGACAAAAAGTCACTGAGAGAATTTGTGACCAAGAGACCAGCTCTGCAAGAAATACTAAAGGGAGCACTAGAGTCAGATACAAAAAGACAGAAGAGAGAGGTATGGAGAAGAGTGTAAAAAGAAGAAAATCAGATATGATATATATAATACAAAAGGAAAATGTTAGAGGAAAATATTATCCAAACAGTAATAACACTAAATGTCAATGGACTGAATTCCCCAATCAAAAGACATAGATTGGCAGAATGGATTAAAAAACAGGATCCTTCTATATGCTGTCTACAGGAAACACATTTTAGACCCAAAGATAAACATAGGTTGAAAGTGAAAGGTTGGGAAAAGATATTTCATGCAAATAACAACCAGAAAAGAGCAGGAGTGGCTATACTAATATCCAACAAATTAGACTTCAAATGTGAAACAGTTAAATGAGACAAAGAAGGACACTATATACTAATAAAAGGAACAATTAAACAAGAAGACATAACAATCATAAATATTTACGCACCGAACCAGAATGCCCCAAAATACGTGAGGAATACACTGCAAACACTGAAAAGGGAAATAGACTCATATACCATAATAGTTGGAGACTTCAATTCACCACTCTCATCAATGGACAGAACATCTAGACAGAGGATCAATAAAGAAATAGAGAATCTGAATATTATTATAAATGAGCTAGACTTAACAGACATTTATAGGACATTACATCCCACAACAGCAGGATACACCTTTTTCTCAAGTGCTCATGGATCATTCTCAAAGATAGACCATATGCTGGGTCACAAAGCAAGTCTTAACAAATTTAAAAAGATTGAAATCATACACAACACTTTCTCGGATCATAAAGGAATGAAGTTGGAAATCAATAATAGGCGGAGTGCCAGAAAATTCACAAATACGTGGAGGCTCAACAACACACTCCTAAACAACGAGTGGGTCAAAGAAGAAATTGCTAGAGAAATTAGCAAATACCTCGAGGCGAATGAAAATGAAAACACAACATATCAAAACTTATGGGACGCAGCAAAGGCAGTGCTAAGAGGGAAATTTATTGCCCTAAATGCCTATATCAGAAAAGAAAAAAAGGCAAAAATGCAGGAATTAACTGTCCACTTGGAAGAACTGGAGAAAGAACAGCAAACTAATCCCAAAGCAAGCAAAAGGAAAGAAATAACAAAGATTAGAGCAGAAATAAATGAAATTGAAAACATGAAAACAATAGAGAAAATCAATAAGGCCAGAAGTTGGTTCTATGAGAAAATCAACAAGATTGATGGGCCCTTAGCAAGATTGACAAAAAGAAGAAGAGAGAGGATGCAAATAGATAATATCAGAAATGGAAGAGGAGACATAACTACTGACCTCACAGAAATAAAGGAGGTAATAACAGGATACTATGAACAACTTTACGCTAATAAATACAACAATTTAGAGGAAATGGACGGGTTCCTGGAAAGACATGAACAACCAACTTTGACTCAAGAAGAAATAGATGACCTCAACAAACCAATCACAAGTAAAGAAATTGAATCAGTCATTCAAAAGCTTCCTAAAAAGAAAAGTCCAGGACCAGACGGCTTCACATCTGAATTCTATCAAACATTCCAGAAAGAATTAGTACCAACTCTCCTCAAACTCTTCAAAAAAATCGAAGTGAAGGGAAAACTACCTAATTCATTCTATGAAGCCAACATCACCCTCATACCAAAACCAGGCAAAGATATTACAAAAAAAGAAAACTACAGACCAATCTCTCTAATGAATACAGATGCAAAAATCCTCAATAAAATTCTAGCAAATCGTATCCAACAACACATTAAAAGAATTATACATCATGACCAAGTAGGATTCATCCCAGGTATGCAAGGATGGTTCAACATAAGAAAATCAATTAATGTAATACACCATATCAACAAATCAAAGCAGAAAAATCACATGATCATCTCAATTGATGCAGAGAAGGCATTTGACAAGATTCAACATCCTTTCCTGTTGAAAACACTTCAAAGGATAGGAATACAAGGGGACTTCCTTAAAATGATAGAGGGAATATATGAAAAACCCACAGCTAATACCATCCTCAATGGGGAAAAATTGAAAACTTTCCCCCTAAGATCAGGAACAAGACAAGGATGTCCACTATCACCACTATTATTCAACATTGTGTTGGAGGTTCGAGCCAGAGCAATTAGACAAGAAAAAGAAATACAAGGCATCAAAATTGGAAAGGAAGAAGTAAAACTATCACTGTTTGCAGACGATATGATACTATACGTTGAAAACCCGGAAAAATCCACAACAAAACTACTAGAGCTAATAAATGAGTACAGCAAAGTAGCAGGTTACAAGATCAACATTCAAAAATCTGTAGCATTTCTATACACTAGCAATGAACAAGCGGAGGGGGAAATCAAGAAACGAATCCCATTTACAATTGCAACTAAAAGAATAAAATACCTAGGAATAAATTTAACTAAAGAGACAAAAAACCTATATAAAGAAAACTACAAAAAAGTGCTAAAAGAAATCACAGAAGACCTAAATAGATGGAAGGGCATACCGTGTTCATGGATTGGAAGACTAAATATAGTTAAGATGTCAATCCTACCTAAATTGATTTACAGATTCAATGCAATACCAATCAAAATCCCAACAACTTATTTTTCAGAAATAGAAAAACCAATAAGCAAATTTATCTGGAAGGGCAGGGTGCCCCGAATTGCTAAAAACATCTTGAGGAAAAAAAAACGAAGCTGGAGGTCTTGCACTGCCTGACTTTAAGGCATATTATGAAGCCACAGTGGTCAAAACAGCATGGTATTGGCATAAAGATAGATATATCGACCAATGGAATCGAATAGAGTGCTCAGATATAGACCCTCTCATCTATGGACATTTGATCTTTGATAAGGCAGTCAAGCCAACTCACCTGGGACAGAACAGTCTCTTCAATAAATGGTGCCTAGAGAACTGGATATCCATATGCAAAAGAATGAAAGAAGACCCATATCTCACACCCTATACAAAAGTTAACTCAAAATGGATCAAAGATCTAAACATTGAGGAAAATGTAGGGAGATATCTTATGAATCTTACAATTGGAGGCGGTTTTATGGACCTTAAACCTAAAGCAAGAGCACTGAAGAAGGAAATAAATAAATGGGAACTCCTCAAAATTAAACACTTTTGTGCATCAAAGAACTTCATCAAGAAAGTAGAAAGACAGCCTACACAATGGGAGACAATATTTGGAAACGACATATCAGATAAAGGTCTAGTATCCAGAATTTATAATGAGATTGTTCAACTCAACAACAAAAAAGACAGCCAACCCAATTACAAAATGGGAAAAAGACTTGAATAGACACCTCTCAGAGGAGGAAATACAAATGGCCAAAAGGCACATGAAGAGATGCTCAATGTCCCTGGCCATTAGAGAAATGCAAATCAAAACCACAATGAGATATCATCTCACACCCACCAGAATGGCCATTATCAACAAAACAGAAAATGACAAGTGCTGGAGAGGATGCGGAGAAAGAGGCACACTTATCCACTGTTGGTGGGAATGTCAAATGGTGCAACCACTGTGGAAGGCAGTTTGGCGGTTCCTCAAAAAGCTGAATGTAGAATTGCCATACGACTCAGCAATACCATTGCTGGGAATCTACTCAAAGGAATTAAGGGCAAAAACTCAAACGGACATTTGCACACCAATGTTTATAGCAGCGTTATTTACAATTGCAAAGAGATGGAAACAGCCAAAATGTCCATCAACAGACGAGTGGCTAAACAAACTGTAGTATATACATACGATGGAATATTATGCAGCTTTAAGGCAGGATAAACTTATGAAGCATGTAATAACATGGATGGACCTAGAGAACATTATGCTGAGTGAGTCTAGCCAAAAACTAAAAGACAAATACTGTATGGTCCCAATGATGTGAATCGACACTCGAGAATAAACTTGGAATATGTCATTGGTAACAGAGTTCAGCAGGAGTTAGAAACAGGGTAAGATAATGGGTAATTGGAGCTGATGGGATACAGACTGTGCAACAGGACTAGATACAAAAACTCAAAAATGGACAGCACAATAATACCTAATTGTAAAGTAATCATATTAAAACACTGAATGAAGCTGCATCCGAGCTATAGGTTTTTGTTTTGTTTTGTTTTGTTCTTACTATTATTACTTTTATTTTTTTTCTCTATATTAACATTCTATATCTTTTTCGGTGATATTGCTAGTTCTTCTAAACCGATGCAAATGTACTAAGAAACGATGATCATGCATCTATGTGATGATGTTAAGAATTACTGATTGCATATGTAGAATGGTATGATTTCTAAAAAAAAAAAAAAAAAAATGGACAGCACAATACTACCTAATTGTAATGTAATTATGTTAAAACACTGAATGAAGCTGCATCTGAGCTATAGTTTTTTTTCTTATATATTTTTGTATTTTTTATTTTTATTTTTTCTCTATATTATCATTTTATTTCTTTTTGTGTTGTCTTGCTATTTCTTTTTCTAAATCGATGCATATGTACTAAGAAATGATGATCATACATCTATGTGATGATATTAAGAATTACTGATTGCATATGTAGAATGGAATGATTTCTAAATGTTGTGTTAGTTAATTTTTTTTAATTAATTAAAAAAAAAATTTAGTCCTAAGAGTCACCCCCAAGAGAGCCTCTTTTGTTGCTCAGATGTGGCCTCTCTCCAGCCAACACAACAAGCAATCTCACCGCCCTCCCCCGTCTGTGTGGGACATGATTCCCAGGGGTGTGGACCTTCCTGGCAACGTGGGACAGAAATCCTAGAATGAGCTGAGACCCAGCATCAAGGAATTGAGAAAACCTTCTCAACCAAAAGGGGGAAGAGTGAAATGAGACAAAGTGTCAATGGCTGAGAGATTCCAAACAGAGTGGAGAGGTTGTCCTGGAGGTTATTCGTATGCATTAAGTAGATATCATCTTGTTAGTCAAGATGTAATGGAGAGGCTGGAGGGAACTGCCTGAAAATGTAGAGCTGTGTTCCAGTAGCCATGTTTCTGGAAGATGACTGTATAATGATATAGCTTTCACAATGTGACTGTGTGATTGTGAAAACCTTGTTTCTGATGCTCCTTTTATCAACCTTGTCAAGAAACGAGTAGAACATATGGAATAAAAATAAATAATAGGGGGAACAAATGTTAAAATAAATTTAGTTTGAAATGCTAGTGATAAATGAAAGTGAGGGGTAAGGTATGTATAATTGGTATGTATAATCTTTTTTTTCTGTTATTGTTTTATTTTTTTCTGTTGTCTTTTTATTTCTTTTTCTGAATTGATGAAAATGTTCTAAGAAATGATGAATATGCAACTATGTGATGATATTGAGAATTACTGAATATATATGTAGAACAGAATTATATGTTAATGTTTAATGTTTTTGTTCTTAATTTTTTAAATTAATAAATAAATTTTTAAAAAGCAAATTAACAAAAAACACAACAAACAAAAATCCAACAAATGGTGCTGCAATAACAGGATACTCACATGGAAAAATAATGAAATGTGACCCTGCCATACAGCATAAAAAAAAAAAGAAGAAAGATCACAAATCAATAACCTGATTTCACACCTAAAGAAAGTAGAACAAGAGAACAAACTAAAACCTACATTAGTAAAAGGAAGAGAAGGGTAAAGAATAGCGCTGAGATAAATGAAATAGAGAATGGAGAAACAATTGAGAGAATCAATAAAACCAAAAGTTGTTTTTTTTAAAAGATCAATAAAATCAACAAACCTTTGGCCAGGCTGACTAAGTAAAATGACATAACTACTAAAATTAGGAACAAAAGTGGGGACATTACTACTGAAATGCTACAACATGGATGAATTTTGAAGCCACCCTATCGAATGAAGTAAGAAGGATACAAAGGGACAAACACTATATGATTTTTCTTATATGAGCAAATGTACAGAGACAGAAAGCAGAGCAGTGGTTACCAGGGGCAGGGGGGGATGGAGAATTATTGCTAAATGAGTATGAGTTTTGGTTTGGGATAATGAAAATAGCCTGGAAATAGTGGTGAAATTATAGAATTCTCAGTGGACTCAATGTCAAAGAATTGGTTACAATGATTTTATGTCTATTTTACCATAATTAAAAATAAATTAATTTTTTTTAAAAAAGAACTTCTGAGCTGATCTAGAGGCATGATGGATAATACACAGTTAAACTCGAAGGCTCAAGGGCTAGCTGTATGCGGCTGTTTACATTTTTTTTTAATTAGTTAAAATGAAATACAATTAAAAACTCAGATCCTTGGTCACACCAGCTGCATTTCAGGGGTTCAGGAGCCATACGGAGCGAGGGACCATGGCATTAGACGGTGGAACTCTAGGGCATTTCCATCACTGTAGAAAGTTCTGTGGCTATTGCTGATCTAGAATCAGCTGGTCTGGCTGGAATCCTAGTTCTGCCACTCCCCAGCTGGGTCAATTAAGCAATTGTGTCACCTCTAATATGCCTCGGGGTCCTCACATGTAAAACACGACCTCGTGGGGCAGCTGGGAGGACTCTATGGCATCGGCAAGTGACCCTCTTAGCACGGTGCCCAAAATGCTCAATTAAGTGATGATTACCATCACAATGAGGTCAGTCCTCTTGTACTGGACTGAATTGTGAGTGTCCCTCCAAATTCACATCCACCCTGAACCCAGCAAGAAGATATAACGATTATAAATATGCATTCCTCCAGATGTGACCTTATTTGGAAATAGGGTCCTTGCAGACGTAATCAGTTAACTTCAGATGATGTCAAAATGACTTAAGGTGGGCCTTAAATCCAATGATGGGGGCGCCCTCAGAGGGAAATGTGGACACAGAGACAAACACAGAAGTAAGACAGCCATGTGAAAACGGAGGCAGAGATTGGAGTTACACTGCCGCAAGCCAAGGAATGCCTGTGGCCACCAGAAGCTACAAGAGGTTAAAAAAAAGGACCTTCTCCCAGAGGATTCAGAGAGAGAGTAAGGCGCTGCCAAAAACTTGATTTCAGACTTCTGGCCTCTAGAACTGTGTGAGAATAAATTTCTTTGGTTTTAAGCCACCCAGTTAATGGCAATTTGTTACGGCAGCCCTAGGAAATGAATACGCTCTTTGTCACTGAGGCCCAGGAAGGAACAATTACTTGCCCAAGAACCAAGATGATGTAGCCGGTCTTCTCATCTCAAGACCTTTCCCTCACCAGCTGAGCTCCCTCTCTTTCTCTCCCCAGTGAACCACGGCAAAGTTCCTCTGTCACAAAATCCTAGAATGAGCTGAGACTCAGCACCAAGGGATTGAGAAAACCTTCTTGACCGAAAGGGGGAAGAGGGAAATGAGACTAAGTGTCAATGGCTAAGAGATTCCAAACAGAGTCGAGAGGTTATCCTGGAGGTTATTCTTATGCATTAAGCAGATATCACCTTGTTATTCAAGATGTAATGGAGAGGCTGGAGGGAACTGCCTGAAAATGTGGAGCTGTGTTCCAGTAGCCATGTTTCTTGAGGATGATTGAATAATAATATAGTTTTCACAATGTGACTGCGTGATTGTGAAAACCTTGTGTCTGATGCTCCTTTTATCTACCTTGTCAACAGATGAGTAGAACATATGGAATAAAAATAAATAATAGGGGGAACAAATACTGAAATAAATTTAGTTTGAAATGCTAGTGATCAATGAAAGCGAGGGGTAAGGGGTATGGTATGTATAATTTTTTTTTTCTGTTTTCGTTTTATTTCTTTTTTCTGTTGTCTTTTTATTTCTTTTCCTGAATGGATGCAAATGTTCTAAGAAATGATGAATATGCAACTATGTGATGCTATTATGAATTATTGATTATATATGTAGAACGGAATGATCATATGTTAATGTTTTTGTTCGTTTGTTGTTAAATTTTTTAAAAATTAATAAATAAATAAATTATTCTAAAAAAAAAAGTTCCTCTGTCACAACTGCCCAGGTGTAGGAAGAGAGGGAGGAGCAGGTCGGCCACCCAAGGATCTCGGCAGGCATCCTATCTGATGACTGCCTCAGCTGAGACCCACAGTTTTTGTCTCCTCTCTTTTGGGGCATTCCTCTACCCCGCATCAGCCCAGGAAACCCCCATCCAGTCTTGGCCCCAGCCCTTTGGGCGAGGCCCAGCCCCACCTTGGCAGGTCTTGGTGCAGGGTTTCCAATTCTCGTTGCTGATGATGGGCAGGCACACCTGGCCGTTCTCGTCCACATTGGGGTGGTAGATCTTGGTTGTGAATTTCACCGTGGGGGGCTTGAAGGGATAATCTGCGGGGAAGCTGATGCACAGGCTGAAGGCCTTAAGGTTGTAGGGTGGTTGGTCCTGGGAAGAGAGAAGGGGTCACGTTTCGATGGAGGTGTGGCCGCTCTGAGAAGACCAGCTTTCTCCTAGAGCCCTCATCTGGTTTTCCTCCCCCGGCCCCCACCCCAAGGTTCCAGACATCCTTGGCACTACTCTTGGGAAGAATCACAAGCAGAGGGTACAGCTGGGATTCGAATTCATTCAGCAATTGACCACGGACGAGTGGAAGGGTGGAATCACAGAAGAACACATAAAGTCTGATCCTGGGTTTTGCTGTGTGACTAGGGGCAAGCTGCCTCCCTTCTCTGGGTCTTGAAAAATGAGTAAGGTTCACTAGACGAGTTCTACGGACCACCCCAGCTTTAAAGTCTCTGAGAACTATGGAGAAGGAGAAGGAGAGAACGTCCTCTCCATGGAAAGGTTAGGAAGCACAAGAGAGCATCGTCACTGGGGTCGCGGATAAAGAAAATGAAGAATCATCAGAACTCAGGGGCTGCAATGTCTGCAGAAGACCCTCCCAAATTAGAAGACTGAAGACTTTCCTAAGCACCTACTCTGTGCCCCCCTGTGCTAAGGATTTGTCATGTATTAGCCCATGCAGCAGAGTTACACAGATGCCAGAGCCAGCTTCCTGGGTGTGAATCGTGGCTCTGCCACTCACTAGCTGTGTGACCCTTGGCAAGTAACCCAACCTCTCTGTGCTTCAGTATGGGGAAAACAATAGACTTGCTTCTTCACGGGATTTACGTAAAGATTAAACAAGTTAATTTATGCCACAGGCAAGCACTTCATGTCTGTCAGCTATTATGATAAGTGTTATTAAAGCTGCCAACTCTTAGTATCTCCATTTTCAGATGAGGAAACCCAAGTTCAGTGCATGTAAGTAACTCACCCAGAAAGTGGCAGTGCTGGGATGTGTACCCAGTGCTGTTGTCTCACCATCTCCACATATGACCCCTACCTTATAGTCCTGGAAGGCAGGAACCCCAGAACTTGGGGTTTGTTTTGTATTACAAAACTACAGGAATCTAAACAGTGTGGTACTAGCACACGGACAGACTTATAGACCAATGGACTCTTACTAAGTGTTCAAAAATCAACCATCTTGGCATCCATGTTTCCATTGCTCTGTCAGTCTCACAAAATACTCTGAAATGACATATGTCACGGGACAACAGAAGCCCTACTAAGCTGCACAGAATTCTGAATGGCTGCCTCTGGGCTCTGCAGAGCATATTATATTGATTGTCAGCATGTTCCATGGGACGAGATACAGTGGCACCTGGGCCACCGTTCCAGTTTGAAAGCTGCTTAAACGCAATATACTAGAAGTGAAATGGCTTTCAAAAACCAGAATTTGTTAAGTTGCTAGTTGACAGTTCTAAGACTATGAAAATGTTCACATTAAAGCAAGGTTATAGAAATGTCCGATCTAAGGCATCCAGGGAAAGATACCTTGGTTCAAAAGGCTGATGAAGTTCAAGGTTTCTCTCTCAACTGGAAAGGCAAATAGTAAACATGGTGACCTCTGCTAGCTTCCTCTCCAGGCTTCCTGTTTCATGAAGCTCCCTGGGGCACGTTTTCCTTCTTCATCTCCAAAGGTCTCTGGCTGCATGGGCTCTCGTGGTTCTCGGGCTCTCGCTGCTCTCTCCAAAAATGTTCCCTCTTTTAAAGGATTCCAGTAAACTAATCAAGACCCACCTGGAATGGATGGAGTCACATCTCCCTCTAATCAAAATTTAATACCCACAATTGGGTGTGTCACATCTCCATGGAGATAATCTAATCAAGTTTCAACCTACAGTACTGAATAGCGATTAAAAGAAACGGCTGCTTCCATGAGATGGATCCGGATTAAAACATGGTTTTTCTACGGTATATAATCCTTTCAAACAGACAACCACGTATATCCCTGATGAACATGCTATTTCAATTTTCTGCTTGCTAATTGATTTTAGCCTAGAGATATGATTAAAACTGTCTTTAGGAGAATTAATAGGAGACTTGTACATAAGCTATACATCCAGAAAGTACTTAAAATTATAACCTCTAATTTGTATAACCATTGTTTTTAGCTACAGATTTGAACAGAAAGTTTATAATCCAAATGTGTTCAACTATTTGCCTAAAAATGACAACTGAAAATTCAAATGTTAACTTTGTACTTGATGTCATTAAAAATGGATAGCAATTTCTCCAAACATAGAGACTGACTGATAGACTGTCTAAAGGTTTACTGCAATAAACCACCCATAATAAATATTCTTAAAATATTTTAAATTCACAGATTCATGCAAAGATAGACAGGTGTTTCAAAAACAGAAAAATTATGCTAGTACGGAAATAAATGAAACCCTATCTTAGGCCTTAGCAACCAGAGAAAGTCTTTAGTATTCCACATTTGTTACTTTCCATTCAACTAACTAGTTTATTAAATCAGCCATAGATTTCATGAAGAAGTGGCTGATCTATAAGCATTTCCTTATTTTCTGACAGCATCATCTGTCTAGAAATTGAAGGAGATTTAAAAGTATGTTCTTAAGAAATGCATGTAAAGAAAAAAGAATAAAACTTGCTTTGAGACAAAGATTTTTTTAATTTTAAAAAGTCAAAGCCTATATTAAATCAGGAAATCAATAAGTCTGAGTTATACAAGCTTTCTATATACTTAAAATAAAAAATAAACTCTCAAACCTATGGTCATCTGCTTTTTGACAAGATGCAGGTACAATCAGTGGGAAGAATAGTCTCCGCAAAAAATGGTACTGGAAGAACTGGATAGCCATATGCAAAAAAAATTGAAGGCGGACCCCTACCTCACATCATAGACAAAAATAAACTCAAAATGCATCAAAGACATAATATAAGAACCAAAACTATAAAGCTCCCAGAATAAAACACAGGGAAACACCTTCAGAAACTTGTGTCAAGCCATGAGTTTTTAGACTTTATACCAAAAGCACAAACAACAAAAGAAAAAATTGATAAAAGGGTCTCATCAAAATTAAAAACTTTTGCATCAAAGAGCTTTATCAAGAAAGTAAAAAGGCAATTTACTGAGTGGGGGAAAATATTTGGAAAACATTAATCTAATAAAAGTTTAATATCCAGAATACATAAAGAACTCTTATAACTCAACAATAAAAAGACAAGTAGCCCAATTAAAAAATAAGCAAAAGACTTGAATAGACAGCAATCACAGAAATATCTACAGACGCAATAAAAACATGAAAAAATGCTGAACATCATTAGCAATTAGGGAAATGCAAATAAAAACCACAATGAAATAAAAGATAACCAAAAAAGAAAGGAAAAAAAAAACCACAATGAGACCCCATTTCACACCCACTAGAATGGCCATTATTAAAAATAAGTGTCGGCAAGGATGCTGAGAAATAAGAATGCTTGTACATTGTTGATGGGAATGTACAGCTACTATGGAAACTAGTTTGGTGATTCCCTGGAAGTTAACTATAGAATTACCATCTGACCCAGCAATCCCACTTCTAGGTATATAGCTATATACTCTGAAGGCAGGGTCTCAAACAGATACTTGCACACTGATGTTTATAGAAGCACAGTCATAATTGCCAAAATGTGGAGGCAACCCAAGTGCCCAACATCCAATGAATGGATAAAACATAGTATAGACATACAATGGAGTATTATATTATATATAATATATATTATATTTTATATATATAAAAGTTCTAATGGATGAACCTTGAAGAACCTTGAAAAAATGTTGAGTGAAACAAGTCAGATTCAAAACACGGGTAAATATCATATGATCGCACTTTAACAAAATAAGTGGAATATGCAAATTCATAAAGTCAAACTAGAATACAGGTTACCAGGAGCTGGGTGGGGTGGGGAATGGAGAATTAATGTTTAATTGGTACAGAGCTCCTGTTCGGGGTGATGGAAAAGCTTTGGCAATGGATGATGATGGCGGCACAACTCTGTGAAAAGTAATTAACACCACTGAATTGTATATTTGATAGTAGATAAAATGAGACATTTTAGGTTGTATATAAGTTGCCAGAAAAAACAACACAGAACTGTGCAACACAGAGTGAACCCTAATGTAAACTATGAGCTACAGTTAATAATTGTCTTACCAAATTGTGGCAAACGTACCTCACTAATGCAAAATGTTCATTTTAAATGGGAACTCTACTTTCTGTGTGATTTTTTCTGTAAACCTACAACTGCTCAATTAAAAAAAAAATAGCTGTTGAATGATGGAAAAAACAACTGAATATCCTTGTTCTTAGGAAATACACATGGAAGTATTATATGTTCAAGGAGCAAGATGTGTGCGATCTACTCTTAAATGTTTGGAAAATAAATAGACAGGCAGATAGGTAAATAGATTGATGGTTAGATGGTCAGAGAGACTGAAATGGCAAACACGGCAAAATGCTAAACTGGTGTGGGTATTCAGAGGTGGGGTATGTTGTACTTCTCTGTATGAGGTTTCTATTATTTTGGCAGCTGTCCTGCAAACATCAAATTATTTCAAAATAAATTATATTTTTTAAAAGAAGAAAACACATTTTGGTTTTGGGGGGAGCAAATTCTACCAACCATGGACACTTGGAGCCTACCCCCCTACCCTTTGACAAAAGTCCAGGAGATTTTCTCTTTTTTTCTTTTTGGTGTTGTTTGTGGAAGGGGTGCCAGTTTCTGTGATGGACTTGGTGGCTGCAGCTTGGAAGAAAGTACCTCCCACTAAGTCCAAAGGCCTTTTAGCCTCTTCATCAGTCTGCTTGGATCTCAGAAGCAATCCATTCAGATGGAGACCCCTCCGCCAAGGAGCATTTCCAGTGAAAGGACACTAAGGGAGAGACGGTCCCTGCCCAGCCCTAACCCTCCCCGCCCACCCGTGCCCATGGGCTAAGCCTCCCCCAGTCCAAAGCTGCGATCCCCATGGACACTCACGGGCAGGAGAAGCATGTGCCACACCAAGACATTGGCGTCATCGCTGAACAGGTCCCGCACATACCGGGGAGGTGTCTTCTGAAGGTCCTCCAGTTCCTGCAGGGGGGCACAGCGAATGGACAGTTGGCCTAGTCTTCCCTACTTCCGTCCCCTTCCCTGGCCCCAGCACAACATGACACAGTGGACAGCAGAAGCCAGCAAAAGTAGGCCCCTGTTTTGAGTATGTGTCAGGCCTGGCGCTAAGTACTTGGTGAGAATTCTTTGATTTCAGCCTCACCACAGCTCTGTAAGTATGAGGTGCAGGGAAGATGTACATAACTTCTCTCAGATATTACAACGTGGGATAAAGCTCTCTCAGGAACCCTTTCTCCTAAAACCAAGGTACTTCACCTGTACCTCTTGCCCTCTTCCTAGAAAATCACTAGGTCCCAACTCCCCCACCACCCACCCTTCCATTAGCATCTGCTGAGTGCCCCACAGGACATGAGTGGATGGTGCTTATGGCAGATTTATGCAGCAAAAACTCCACCTGAATACACCTGAGGAAGGAAAATGACTCAGGCAGACCACAGCAGAGGAGAACTCTACATGCCAAGCTGAGGAACATGGGGGCAAGGAGTGAATTTGCCCCCGAAATGTGACCCAATCATCTGGATATCCGTGAATTCTCTCAACAATCATTTACTGAGCATCCTCTACTGACACTCGTCTAAGACAGAGCCCAGTCCTCAAGAAGTTCCATGGAAGAATGCAGGAAACATGAATGTGATTACATGGTAACATGAAATGGGGAAGGAGAGATGAGGAAAGCTGGGAGGTATCACAGAGGCTGCACGTTGTGAGCTGGGTCCTGCAGATTAAATAGGAGTTTCATGCAGAGAAGAGGAAGGGTACCAGAGCAAAGGGACCAGTTAGGACAAATGTGTACACTGCACCCCATGGAAGGGTAATAGTTACTACAGGAAAAGAGTCCCATAGGTATATAAGTTTGGGAAACACTGGGCTAAACCAGTTTCTTTACTGCAGGGTTTCCCAGAGCCTTTATTGTGGGTTATGATGTGAGCCCTTCACATGCAATACCTCTCAAACATATTTAACCAAGGAACCTTTTTGGGGTCCATTCCGTGCAACTACAGAGACTTAAAAAAAAAAAGATGAAAATTAATCAAAAGCAGGTCTTATTTCTTTGGTATACCTAGTTGGTATAAACCAGCAGTTTTGTCCCCTGCCCTCCAGGGGCCATCTGCCAATGTCTGGACATATTTTTGATTGTTATAATGGGGGGGGGGTGCTACTGGCACCCTGTGTGCATAACGTCCTACAATACACAGGCCAGTCTACTCCGGTGAAAAATTATTTGGTCCAAATGTCAATACTGATGGGACTGAGACTGGCAGAGAGCTCCCAAACGCAGCCCAAAGTTGGGGAAGAGTCCTTTAACCCCGTGATCCGTCTGAATTTTCTCTGTCCCCCTCCCTTCTATCTTTTAGCCCATCCTCTGTCTCTCGTCATACCAACCAACTGCTCCTGGTGCCTTCTGCATAAACATCATTTATCTTTCACCCCAAACTAGAAGGAGAATTTGCTACTACAAGTTCTCATTGAGTGTCTTGAAGCTCAAGTTAAAAAAGAAAAGCTCTGGAATGGACATTTTCCTGACTTTAACTGGGAACATTCAGGAATTGATGTGTTATGAGTTCTGCCAAATTTTCCCAGAAAATGTTGCAACCAAGCTAGGACACACAATTTTTTCCTGAAGCCAGTTCAGAAAATCACCTGATTTACAGAAAGAGAAAATGAAAGTACAGAAGTCACTCAAAGAGCCGGCAGCTCAACTCCCAGCCCCATCACTTCCTTACCGGGTGATAGTGAACAAGCAACTTACTCTCTCTGAGCCTCATTTCCCCATCTGCAAAATGGGGTGCTATTGCTTATCCCACCTGCTGGCCGTGAGAATGAGAAGAAATAACCGACCTGAACTGCCAGTGTAACAAACACTGGTTCCCATCTCTTTAGCACTCGGCTGCAAGAATTCTCCAGCCAACCTCCAGCCTACCTTGGGAGTTCAGTTCTTCCAGGCTGAGCCTGCTCTCAGAGCCCCATTCAGACAGCATCTTCTCCAAGGTTCCCTCCTTTACCCCCTCAAGCCTGTCCCTCTACTCTAAGGACTAGAGGACACTTCTGAGAGACACAAAGGCTGTGGGATGGGCAGCCTTACTTCACCAGGATTGCTTTTCCTCCCCCATCTATCTACAGTCCAGTTCCCCACTCGAGCTGGCCTTCTCCAGCTCGTGCCCCGGCCCCCTATCCTTCCAGAACACATGGCAAATTGTGTACCTGATTAGAATGAAAGCTCAGCCAGAGCAAAGATTTGTGCCAGCTCCTTCACCTCTGCCTCCCATCCTCCGATGAGATGACCCATAAGAGGCATTCAACAACATTGGTGGAACGAATGAATGAATGCACACCACCATCTCCAGGAGACCTCCGAGGTCACCTTGGCATCTTTTCCTCCCGAGAAGGCTCGGGGAATGCGGCCCGAAACTCGGAGTCAACATCTTACGTTTCCTTGGACTTTAATAAGAAAGGTAACAACCTAGGGGCGGCCACAGGCTGTTACTCGAAGGCGAGGACCTTGTCCCCTTTTATTCTCTGCTCATAACCCTCTTTTTCCGCCAGAAGAGTGCATGACACCAGGAAGTCGCCAAGGAACCCTGGCTGCAATTGTTCCCTCAAGTTTCTGGCAGGGGAAGTGAAACTGAAAGCAGCATCGGGATAGCCTGCAGTGGGCTCGTTCGCACTCTCAGCAAAGCTCGGCGGGGGGGAGAGCGACAGCCCCGCTCCGCATGGCCCACCCCCCACCCCCACCTCTAGCCCCCTCTCGCAGACGCACTCCTCCACTGGGGAGGGAGGCGGGGATAGCAGATTCAGCCAACCCTGGTATCCAGACAAAAATGCACCGGGAGAGCCGGGGTAGGGAGAGAGAGAGCGCGGAGGGAACCGGGCGGCCGCGGGAAAAGGGGGTCATCCCGTTGGGCGTTACCTTCGCCACCCGCTTGCTCGCTGTCATCTCAGGACCGAGTGTGAGGCTCCGGCGGAGTCCAGCTGCACAGTGCACCGGCGGGCGGTCTGGAAGCGCGCGGCCGGGGTGGGGCGAACTCCTCCTCCCCGAGCCCCGCCCACGCTTCGCTCCACCCCCCCCTCCACCCCCGCCCCGCGCACCCACGCGGGGGCGGTGCGCGGACTCCGCGGAGCTGCGGGGAGGCTGCCGAGGGGGCGCACCCGGCCCCGGCGCGGCGGGCTCGGGTCCCGGGAACTCCCGCTCTTTGTCCGGCGGGCCTGGGAGCGCGCGGCGGGACCTTGTGTCCGGGTGTCGCTGGGGGTGCGGGGGTGGGGCGGCTCCGTGCACCGGGCAGCGGGGGCGCGGGGCTGGGGTCCGCCCAGCCGGGTGCGGGTCCCAGCTCCTCCGCCGGGGCCGGCGCCGGGAGCGCCTCTGCATCGACCTCTCAACCCCTACCCCCAATACACTCTCGTCCTGAGCAAAGACAAGGGTGGTCGCTGCGCAGGCCAGCTCCGCGGCAGGTCTCCGGACGGCCCCTGCCCATCAAAAGTCGCCGCCCCTGGCGAATGCCCGAACCCCCATGGACAAGTTGTGTCCCCTCTCCGAGTCCAGTGCCTTGTCCCTAAAAGTAGATGGGGGGCCGCGTAGACTAGGTGCCCTCCAAGGGCCCTTCCCCCAGCAGCCTTGGACTCTCACTTGCTGACCAGTAGCTGGCGGAGAAACTGCAAGGACGCTGCTCCCAGACACCATAAGGGGGCGCTGTTTGGCTCAGTTTTCTCTCGCTTTGGGGGTTGGGCCGTCCATTTATTTGGTCCTTTACTAGGCTTCATGTATATCGTAAGTGCCAATACATGTCGGTTTGGAAAACAGGTGGGTGGAGGGAACCCCGAGACAAACTTCAGGAGTTTCCCCCCAGAGGGAAGGCTGCCTCCCTTCTTTTCTTGCTGGTGCCTCCACAACTTCAGCCTACTATGCACCCCCATACTCAGCTAGGAGTCTCCTTCCCTTTATGCAAGCGCAGAGACCCCTTTCCCCAACCTGAAGCCGAGGCGTTCTGGAATAGTAAGCCCTGAGCACCTAATAGCGTCCGGGGGGAAGAATTTCCTAGAAGTGGTGACACGCAGAGATTTCTTGGGAGGAAATGAGCCCTGCTTCCTCACCCTCTCCCCACTTCTGCCCAGCTGTCCATCAAAGGGAGTCTGGTTGAATCAATTATGGTACAGCCACACAGAGGAATATTAGGCAGCCGTAAACAAGAATGAGGAGGCTGGTTATGTACTGCTAGAGAATGTCCTTAAAGATATATTTTAAGGGATGAAAACAAAGTATAGCAGGGTGTGAAAATTATATTACCATTTGTGTAAATAAAGGAAAGATAATCTTTGCGTGTGTATGCCTAGATGTGTGCTTCTGTGTGTATTTCCGGAAAGATACAAGGTACAGGCGCAGTGAAGGTTTCTTGGGATGGCAACCAGGGGACTTGCATAGGAATGCAAGGAAACTTTTTTACAATAAACCTGATTTCCTTTTAAATTTTTGAACAATGTGAATGGACTACCCTTTAGAAAATGAAAAATGTTTAAATTGAAAAATAAATATTCTTTTTAAAACTGAAACTTGTTGACATTCGAGTTTTTATTGCTAGCTTCTGTTTTAAAATGTGGCTTCTTTTTGCATTGTGACTGCGTGATTGCAAAAACCTTGTGTCTGATGCTCCTTTTATCTAGGGTATGGACAGATGAGTAAAAGATATGAACAAGAAAAGAAACAAAAACTAGGAGGAACAAAGGTTAAATTGAGTAGTTTGAAATACTAGTGCTTAATGAGAGGGAGGGATAAAGGGTATGGTATGTATAAGTGTTTCTTTTTTTGCTTTTATTTCTTTTGCTGGAGAGATACAAATGTTCAGAAAAATGATCATGGTAATGAATACACAACTTTGTGATGCTATTGCTAGCCATTGATTGTACACCACAGAATGTTTTATGTTGTTTACAATAAAAATATTAATAAAAAATGTGTTATGGTAATATGCAAAAAAAAAAAAAATGTGACTCTTGGCAATACAAAGCCCAGGGTCCCCATTGACTGCCCTTTTATACCAGGTATGCACGCCCTCTTTGCCGCAGTCCTCACCACTCCCTATTCATCCCCACCTGGCCAGCTTCACCCTCTCTTTTAGCTGCCTGGCTCCTGGAAGGAATGCCTGCTCTGAAGTTTCTCGCCCTTGCTAACTTCTTATCTCTCAAGAACTCTCCTCTCCTTTCTCCCCCAGGATCAGGATTTTTTGTTTTCCGGGATGATTCTGGCTTCGCAGATGTAGGCGTGAAGCTGTCCTAGGAGGTATGACAGCTCCTCTTCCCCACTCAGGATGTTCCAAGGACTTCACAGGGTGAGGTTGGGGAGAGAATGTTGGCATTGTCTATCCCTAGATGAGGCGGGAACTTCCTTTCAGAGGGGGCTGTCTGGGTCAGATAAAGGCTCAATGACAGAGCTAGAGTAAGTCTCAGAGACTACCTGAAAAACAGGCAGGAAATATATTAATACATGAAAAAAAAAACCACGTTTCATGCACCATAGACAGTAGACATCTTACCTGTGTGTTTATGTAACTAAACTTGAAGGGTACTGAGGTGACTGATAGAGTGGTGATCAGTTGGGGAGGAAAATGATTTTGTCAGTTTACAGCACACCCTTTCAGGCTATCCAGGCTATTTCATCTTCTTTGAGCTTTTGTACAACTTGGTGAGAAATAAAATCTTGTAGGCCCAACACGGAGTCACCCATGCTAAGCCTCACGTTAGCGAAACAGTAAACTTAAGCTACTTACTATTTCCTGTAAACGCTGGGCTTGCCCAGGAAACCAAATTTAAATACGGCAGATAAGTTATCGCCAGCTAATCGGTTCCTAGCAGCCACCTGCTCCTCACTTCATAAAAACACACCCTCCACCCCACCTAAAATGGAAACTTAATGCCAGCCAATCCAAATATTTCCTCCCTTGCTTCCTCGTCTGCCCAGTAAGAGTTTCTCCCTTCCATCTCCTGGGGCCAGCTGGGGGTGGGGAGTTTCCTTTTACTTTCTGAATGGGGTGCTGCTTGATTCACGAATAGCTCAAAAAGCTGTGGGATCCTAAACTGCATGAAAAGTTTTCCTTTTATCATCAGTAAATTTTAGCAACTGATAACAATGCAAAATAATTCTTGTAGACATGCAAATTCTTTTCTCTCCAGTACAGGTTTAACCGACTTCCTCTCTGTTTTAGTTGTTAAAGCTGCTGGCATGTGATATACCAGAAACAGGACAGCTTTTAAAAAGGGAATTTATTAAGTTGCAAGTTTACAGTTCTGATTCCTTGAAAATGCCCAAACTAAAGCATCTAAGGAAAGATGCCTTGACTCAAGAAAGGTCCAGAACACCTGTCAGCTGGGAAGGCACATGACAATGTCTGCTAGCTTTCTCTTCTTATTTCATAAGGCTTCCCTGGGGGTGTTTTCCTACTTCATTTCCAAAGATCTCTGGCTATGTGGGCTCTGTTGGCTCTCAAGCTTTTTCTAAAATGTTTCCCTCTTAAAGAGCTCCAGTAAACAGCCCCACCTTGAATGGGTGGAGACTTAGCTCCACAGAAGCCATCTAATCAAAAGTTACACCCATAATTGGGTGGGTCACACCTTCATGGGAATAATAAAAAAGATCCCACACAGCAATACCGAATGAGGATTAAAGAACATGGCTTTTCTGGGGCACAGGACAATTCCAAACCGGCACATTCCACTCTTTGGACCCCCAAAAAGCATGTTCTTCCCAAATGCAAAATACATTCATTCCATCACAATAGCACAAAGCCTTAAACCATTTCAGTAACAATAAACAAATGCAATATACAGAAACGGTACAAAATCTCATCAAAGTCAGCTATAGACCTGGTCTGTCTTAAGGCAAAACTCTCCTCTGTCTGTGGACCTGTAAAACTCAGAACAAGTTACCTGCTGCCAATGTACAAAGAAGGGGTATTCATAGGATACATATTTCCTTTTCCATAAGGAGAAATTGGAAGGAACACAGGGGTCACCATACCCAAACAGTTCTGAAACCTACAGGGCAAACTCCATTAGATTTCAAAGTCTGAGAGTCATTTATCCTCAGAACTTTAGAAAGCAGGAGCCCCACTCTTTCCAAGGGTCTGCTCAGCAGCTCTACCCTCTCCAAACGCTGGTGTGGGGTTTGCAGTCTTGAAGGACACTGGGGAGAGCACCTTTTTCTCAGCTCTGCCCTTTCCGAGCATTGAGGCAACAACCAGGCTCTCTGCCATCTCTGGGGCACACGTTCAACCCTTCCAGGATAATGGGGTGGCAGCCAGGCTCTCCCCAGTCCCCCAGGAATGTGCTCCACCCTCTCCAAGGTCTGGGAGACAACTCTTCCAGAGCATCCAGCGGGGAGACTCACCCTCTGCCTTTGGGGCAAACTCACCCTCTCCATGTGTATAGATGGGTCCACTCTCCTTGCCCGACATTTCTTGTCTTCAAACCTTAGCTTCCATGGTTCTGCCTCTGAGGCTACTTTTCCTTCAATTTGTCCCTTTTCTGTCCCTTTTAATCCAGACTGGCAGTGGTTCCATTTATGCAGATTCTGCAACACTTTTGTTGATTTTCTATGTCGTATGAAGAGAATGTGACTATCAGACAATAGGATTTTCCAGAGATCCTTCCTGGATAGTTCCAGCTCCAATCCTGGCTTGTCCTGAAATAGCTGGCTGTTTCTATGTTTGGTTAAATCCTCATGTGAGTCACTATTCCCTGGGGTCTCCCTTTCTGGAAGCCCAGAATTTTCCAGAATAACAATTTCAGCTTTCTTTGCACACAGGAGTTCAGTGCTCAACTTATCTCTTTCCTGTTGCATTTCACTATAAGCTGCAAGGAGAAAACATGCTGCACTTCCTGCATTTTATTTGGAAATGCATCCTTTCTGCTTAAGTCCTTATCAGTGGTATCTTTAGAGTCCACATTTCTCCCAACAGTCTCTTCAAAGCATTTTAGGCTTTCTCTATCAAGTTCCTCACAACTCTGCCAGAATCTTCCCTTTATTCATTTAACAAGCTGCTCTAACATGTTTGGTATATTCAGACTGCAGCAGCACCCCACTTCTCTGATACCAAAATCAGTTTTAGTTTGTTAAAGCTGTTGGAATGCAATATAATGGAAATGGAATGGCTTTTTTTTTTAATGTAGAAAAAAGCTATTTAATTCATTTAAAAATAACATATTAAGCCCAGTACATGATAAAATAAATAACATGTTTTTATGAAATATTTTTCCAAAAAAAGTTTTGTTTTGTTTTTTTTTTTGCAATATCTCTTTAAATATGCCTCGGTAGAAGATAGCTGGGTTTTCATATCTGCTTCTGCATTCCATTTCCTGCAGTAGTCCTGTTTACCAAGGGAACTTCTAAGTTGCAGGTTTACAATTTTAAGGCTGTGAAGATGTCCAAACTAAGGCATCCAGGGAAAGATACCTTGATTCAAGAAAGGGCCAATGGGTCCAGAACACCTCTGTCAGCTGGTAAGGCACATACTGATGGTGCTAGCTTTCTCTTCTCATTTCTTAACGCTTCCCTGGGAGTGTTTTCCTTCTGCATTTCCAAAGGTCTCTTGCTTTGTGGGCTCTGTTTGCCCGCAAGGTTTTTCCAAAATGGTACCCTTTAAAGGGCTCCAGTAAGCAACCCCACCTTGAATGGGTGGAGACACCTCTCCATGGAAACCATCTAATCAAAAGTTACCGCCCATAGTTGGATGGGCTACATCGCCAGGGAAACAATAAAAAAGTTCCCACCCAGCAATATTGAATGATGATTAAAGAGCATGGTTTTTCTGGGGCACATGACAGTTTCAAACTGACACACCCTCCCCAATCCCACTCTCTGAAATAAAGTTTTGCCTTTGTTTACATATTCACTTCAATATTCCTGATCTATAAATGTGTCTGCTTTTGGACACTCTTTTGAATTGATGATAACATCTGGTTCCCTCTCATCAGTTAATGAGTAGAAAAAAATCTTTAACACATGCTTACTTTATATCTGTATAAGAGTCAAGATTTTACCTTTTTCTGAAAATCATCTTTGCATGGTTATAGACTAAGCTGGAAGCATGCTTAAGAAATTAAAAGAGTGGTTATTAGTGTGGGAAGGGAAACTGGGTATCTCTAGGAATGAAGCAGGAAGGAAACCTACTTTTCACATCTTGTACTTTTAGAATTTCATATTAGGCTAATGACTATCCCCTCAAAACTATAAGCAAATATAATTTTTAAAGACAAAAATAATTGAAGAGTAAGAAAAAAACTTAGTAATTAAGAACGTAGGATCACGGCATCAAGAAACTGAGAAAGCCTTCTTGACCAAAATGGGGAAGAGAGAAATAAAATAAAGTTTTAGTGGCTAAGAAATTTCAAACAGAGCCGAGAGGTTACACTGGTGGTTATTCTTATGCATTTTATAGACATCCCTTCTAAGTTTATAGTGTATTGGAGTGGCTAGAGGGAAGTACCTGAAATTGTTGGGCTGTATTTCAGTAACCTTGATTCTTGGAGACAATTGTATGAATATATAATGTTTACAATATGACTGTGTGATTGTGGGAACTTTGTGTCTGATGCTTCTTTTATCCAGGGTATGGACATGTGAGTAAAAACTATGGATAAAAATAAATAAATAAATAATAGGGGAAGAAGGGATAAAATAAACTGAGTGGATGGAAACACTAGTGGTCAATGAGAGGGAGGGGTTAAGTATATGGTATGTATGAGTTTTTTCTTTTTATTTCTTTTTCTGGAGTGATACAAATGCTCTAAAAAATGACCATGGGGATGAATACACAACTATGTGATGATATTGTGAGACACTGATTGTGCACCATGTAGAGAAAGTTTGTGTCTGAAGATTTTTCTCAACAAAATAATTTTTAAAAAAAGAACATGGAATCAGGGTCCATTAGACCTGAATTTAAAGTTCTGACATTTTCTTACCAACTGTCTTTGAGGAAGTTACTGAACCTTTCTAGGCTTTAGGTTCTTTAGCTGCAAAATAGAGATAATAATACTCTGTTCCTCAAAGTCATCGAGAAGATTGAATGAGATTTTAAATATGACGATTTGTAGTAGAGAGCCTGGTATACAGTAAGTGCTCATAACAAACTTGAACCACAACTTTATTGCTGTCACTGTCATCATCATCTTCTTCATCAAATCCAGCATTTCCCAAACTACGGGATGAGCCCATCAAAGGAGAATCAAACACTTTTAAGTGGAACTACCTAACCATAAATCACAAACTGAGAAAGCTTTTTCCTTTTCCAATTTCTTTCAGTCCTTCTTGATTTCTCAAGGATGAAGGATCAGTTTGGTGCTGGTCCATCTTTCATACCTAACACATGCTTATCTTTTTTTTAATAAGGAAGGAGGGGGCTTTGGTGCGGTGATTTCAGCAGGCAGAATCTGATGGAATTTAATAATATCATTCTGTTTTCATCGTGTTTCTTTCACAGTTACATTCTTTCCAGGGCTGCATTCGGACTCTCAGGTGCCTTGGCACTGTTGCCTTAGTAGGCCCCTTTCTTCATTAAAAAAATCATCATCATCATCACAATCATATTTTATGGCTACTTTGTTATAAATAAGGATATAATCTAAGCAGGATTCATTATTATTATTATATCATTTTTTTCTTCTGATTTTAAAATGAATTAAAATTAAGACACTTTTGTGGGCCTCTAAAAATATTATGGGCTTAAAGCCCTGTACTTGCTCGGCCATGGTTGGCTCTGTTCATGGCAAGTGCTACTGATTTTCCAGTCAGAGAAGAGACGTAAAATTTCCTTTCTATGTGTGCATTCAAGTAAACAAAATTGAGCCCGTTAAAAATATGAAAGTGAAAAATAATACAGGTGGGGCGAGAATATGGCAAAAATGAAAGTTCTTCATTTTACAGATGAGGAGACTGAGGTCCTTGTGGAACCAGGAACAGAATTCCTAACGCTCATCCCCCGTGCTCCCCCCACCCCCACCCCTACCCCTTCTTCCTGACACTTCAAGACATTTGTGCTGAGCCTGTCAGGGCCTGGGAATGGGAAAGGGTGGTCCCTTCCCAACTGGCTTTAGACCATCTCCACAAGGATGCGGGGTGGGGGTGGGGGGTCCCTGAGCTTGCCCGCCGCACAGCACAGGCCTTGGGGGTCAACTTCCCAAAGGACTCTACAAGGAAATGACTTCAAAATCCAGCATCATATGAGTAAAAAATATGGATTAAAAATAAATAAATAAATAATAGGAGAAACAAATGCTAAAATGAATTGAGTAGATCAAAATACCAGTAATCAATGAAAGGGAGTGGCGAGGGGTATGGAAAAAAAATGAGGGGAACGAAGGTTAAAATGTATTGGGTAGCTGGAAATACTAGTGGTCAATGAGAGGGATGGGTAAGGGGTATAGTATATATGAGTTTTTTCTTTTTATTTATTTTTCTTCAGTGATGCAAATATTTTAAGAAATGATCATGGTGATGAATTTACAACTATGTGATGATATTGTGAGTCACTGATTGTATACCAAGAATGGAATGTTCATATGTTAATAATTTTCATGTTTGTATGTTGTTATGTTCTGTCAATTAAAAAAAAAATGGCATCATAGGATTGAGAAAACCTTCCTGACCAAAACGGGGAAGAAAGAAATGAGACAAATTAAGGTTTCAGTGGCTGAGAGAGTCGGAGGTTATCCTGGAGGTTATTCTTCTGCATTATATAGATATTCCTTTTTATTTTTACTGTATTAGAATAGCTAGAAGGAAATACCTAAAACTGTTGAATTATATTCCAGTAGCCCTGATTCTTGAAAACAGTTGTATAACTATATAGCTTTTACAATATGACTGTGTGATTGTGAAGACCTTGTGGCTGATGCTCCCTTTATCTAGCGTATGGACAGATGAGTATAAAAATAAGAAAAAATAAATAGATAAATAATAGGAGAGGTAAGGGGTGAAAAAAAAAATTGGGTAGATTGCATTAGTGGTCAGTGAGAGGGAGGAGTGTTGGGTATGGGATGTATGGGGTTTTCCTTGTTTCTTTTTATTTCTTTTTCCAGAGTGACGCAGATGTCCTAAAAATGATCATGGTGATGAATACACAACTATACGATGATATTGTGAACCACCGATTATACACCGTGTATGGACTGTATGCGTGTGAAGATTTCTCAATAAAAATATTTAAAAGCAACAACAACAACAACTGGGCTTTGTTTTCATCAGAACACAGATTTTAACGGTTCGGAAAGGCTATCAAAAGATAAAGTTCCTGGACAGGGCAGCGGTGGCTCAGTGGCAGAGTTCTTACCTGCCATGCCAGAGACCCAGGTTCGATTTCCGGTGCCTGCCCATGCAAAAATAAAGTATATATATATATATATATATATATATAAACACCTATAAAGTTTCTTTAAGCCATGCTGCAACACTTTGTTAGAAAAGAAAATGAGGGACATTCTCCTGTGGTTCCTGTGAGATTTCAACAATTGATGATTCTTTGAACACCAAGGTCTTCATTCAATTGAAGCTCCAGTCAATCAGATTGACTCTTGATATATTCTTATCTGTTATCTGGTTTTAGGATCAGAATAACTGACTCCACCTTTCTATATATTGACTCATTAAAAAAAAAATCTTCTGGTTGATTTAATGACAAGTAGTTTGAGCCAGAAACCAATTTTGCAACAATATAATACTATCAGTTTGACAAATGAATTCAATCCAAAAAAGAAAATGAGGGAGCATTGAAGAGGACTAATTTAATTAGCATTCTGATTAGGGGGCTACTTCAAAGACCCAGAGACTGGCTCCTGTCACCCAGATAACCAGGTCCAATAGAAGGGCATGCCCCAGTGTGGAAAGAGCCACTCTCAGTATCCTCAGGGTTTCCATCCTCACATGGATAAGACGCGAAAGAGAAAGTCCAGAGGCTGAGCGAGAGAGCCAGAATCTCTCTCCAGTGAGTCAGCTTCCGGGGCCAGCTTCTCGGATGGTCAGCTAGCGTGGTGGTCAAAGATGGACATGTAGGCTCTGCAAATGCAGACAGAGGAAGGAGTTCTGTGAGCTATGGGCCTGGAGGAAGGAGCTTTTTCCACCAGTCTGGGCTGTTCCATGGCTTGAAGCAGGACCTGGAGAGGCCCAGGGAAGCCTCCGGCTAAATGAGTAGACTCAGCTGGGGTTTGAGTCCCAAACTAGCACTAAACTGAGGAAGTAAATAAAGAGATAAAGAGATAAAGTTAAGCAACGACAGAATATAGTTGAGTTGTATAGAAGGCATCATTGTGGCCCTATTTATAATACTTCATTTTTTTTTAGATCCTTTTTGTTTTGTAGTGCATATGTAATTGTAAGCAACTAACGCGAATGTCTAGATTAAAGTGATGTTTTAAAGGAAAGATGAGACTAATCCAGGGCTTGCAGTTGTAAGGGAGCATGGCTAAAGGATATGGGATGGGGGTGGGGACACAGCCTGTGCCTCAGCCCTGAATCTTTAATGTACGCAGGGTGCAGCTGTTTCTCTGGAATCTGGGGGAGGGCTTGCTCTCCCCCACTTCCTTGAAACAGCTTTATGTCTCTTCTCTTACCCTTATCAGTGTCTTAGAAGAGGTAACAGGCACCGCCAGCCTCCCAGAGGCAGCTGTGAGAATTGACGATAGGGATGGGTGTGTAGGAGAAAATAATTACTAGAAGGCACAGTTGGACAATTTAATCTGTGTCCTTGATGGCCAATGTGAAAGAACCTTGCTCATTTAATCATTTGGCAACTATTTCTGCTGCGTGCCAGGTGCATGGACCAGAAATGGAATCTGATCATCCCACCAGACAGGTGAGAATTACGACCGTGAAAACGACAGGGAATAACTTCCCTGAGCCCCCCAACTAGCCTCCAGCCACAGCAGAAGTCAGCAGGTGACACCAGTGTGCCATCAGTTCGCTTAAAACCCCTCTCCTCCTCTTTGTTCATGTTTGGTCTAGTTTGTTAGCTGCTGGAATGCAACACACCAGAGACGGGTTAGCTTTCAATAAAAGGGGACTTATTTAGTTAACATATAGTTCTTCAGAGGAAAGTCAGCTAACTTTCGACTGAGGTTCTTTCTTATGTGGGAAGGGACAAAGCAATCTCTGCTGGTCTTCTCTCCAGGCCTCTAGGTTCCAACGTCTTTCCCGAGGTGATTCCGTTCTGCATCTCCAAAGGCCTGGGCTGAGCTGCAAGTGCCGAGATGAGGTATGCTGAGCTGCTTGGGCTGTGCTACGTCTCATTTAAGCACCAACCAATTAACTCAGATATCATTCATTGCAGCAGGCACGCCTCCTAGCCGACTGCAGATGTAGTGAGCAACAGATGAGGTTCATTGGCTCATGTCCACAGCAACAGAACTAGGCATCTTCACCTGGCCAAGTTGACAACTGAATCTAACTACCACAATATTCTTCCTTTCACTTATTCAGCTGAGGCATGAAGCTGTATCCTAGACATGGAATTCTTAGGAAACCAGCAGATAGGAATCCCAACTTGTCCCTGACCACGTGAGGAACAATTTGCATTGGGTTGATTCCCATTTAATTCACCCATCCCCTCTCCCAGACATATACATTTTATCACTAATCATTAAACAATCACTGGAGTTTCTGAGCAGCTCATCCCATCCTTGTCAGGAGTCCCTGCTCTCAGAACTGTTGCCTTCTAGCTTGGGCAAGTTGTAGTCATTCATTCAGCAAACATTTATTGAGTATCTTCTCGCTGGTGAACGAGATAGACAGGTCTGTGCCCTTATGGGGCTCAGTCTAGTGGAAAAGACGAATATTAAATATATTGATTATCTCCTTGTGATGAATGTAGTGAAGACAACCAAAGAGTTACTATGGTAGAGAATAATGAGAAGGGTGTTTGAAAGGACCTCTCCAAGGAGGAGTGTCTTTAAATACTGAAACCTGACGAATGAGCCAGCCAGGCAGAGGGCTGGGGAAAGTGCAGTCCTGGTGCAGGGACCAGCAAGCAAAGAGCAGACAAAGTCTGGAAACCGTCAGAAGTCCAGGGCGACATGGAATAAGGGAGCTGAGTAGTACGAGAGGAGGTTAGAGAGGGAGGCAAAGGCAGCTTGAGCCCCCATCTCATGCCATGGGCTAAGCTAGACAGTTAGATTTTATTATAAGTGTAAAAGGAAAGCCTTTTAAGTGGCTTCTCATCAGAGTGTTCTCCCACGGGAAGCCAATTTATATTTTCAAAAGATCGTTCTGACTGTGGAATGCAGAATAGATTGGAAGGGGCAGAGTGAAAACATGGACACCCGTTGGGAAGCTATTGCAGTTGTACAGGTGAGAGATGATAGTGGCTTAGGCTGAAGGGGTGGCCCCAGGGATGGAGATAAATGAGTGAATGGATGATATATTCTGGAGATATTACTGCAAGGTCTGCTGATGGGCCGAGCATATGGACAAATCAGTCTTTCCTAGGCCCTCTGAATGAAAGACTAATCAGTCTTCTGTGACCTTCTACCAAAGC
The DNA here is from genome assembly GCF_023851605.1 of Tamandua tetradactyla. Lineage (NCBI taxonomy): Eukaryota > Metazoa > Chordata > Mammalia > Pilosa > Myrmecophagidae > Tamandua > Tamandua tetradactyla. The sequence continues at coordinate 19,998,025 of NC_135335.1, read as the reverse complement.
CGAGGTGGAAGTAGAAGGTACAAATTCGGAACAGGATCAAAGACTGAGCGCTCGCTTAGTGCATATACTAAAATTGGAATGATACAGAGAAGATTAGCATGGCCCCTGCACAAGGATGACAAGTAAATTCGCGAAGGATGGAAATGTCTTGCTAATGGGTGGTGGTGATGGCAACACAACATTTTGCACAGAAGACAGCACTGAAATATAAATTTATATTTAATCTGGATGTAATTAAAAGGGGGAATGTTAGATTGGATTTTTGGTAATAGAATAAAAATTACAAACAAAAATCCTTGGAGCTACACTGCACAGTAAACCCTAAGTTGTACCATAGACTAAAGTTAGTAGTACAATTACAAAGATATGTTATCATCAATTGTAACAAATGCCCCCCACACGTGTAAGGTGTTAAGAATAGGGTGGTATGTGGGAATCCTTTATTTTATGTCTGATTGTTCTGTAAACCCACAATTTCTCTAATAAAGAAAAAAAAAATCAAAGACCTGAAACTAACTGAATTCAAGGTACCTGGAGTCGAAAAGAAAATACAAAATCTAAGATATCTATGCCACTGATAAAACTAGGAATTGCCACATAAACAGAAGAAAGGCAAAACTAGGCATAAGAATTATTTTTAATGAGATTGAATTAAATTATAAATTATGTTTCTTAATAGCAATATCAAGTATTTAGGATTAAAACTAATAAAAACAGGTATAATGTTTCTATAGAGCAAACGATAAAACTGTATTGAGGGGTTAAAGTAATTCATAACATAGGGTTAGGGAAGACAGTGTCTATATTTTAGAACCACACATACTCTTTGAGACCAGTGGAAGAAAGATTTATTTGATCTGGAACTGAAATTTTCTGTAGTCTATAATCTAATTCAACCTCTGTATAGCTCATTTGAACAACTGAAACACAGGAAGCACAGAACAAGAAAGAGTTCTTTTCATCCTGTATAGATTATTGTAATGCCTGGAAACATCCTAGAGTATATTAAGCAGAAAATCAAAAAGTTCCCTGAGAGAGAGGAGGAAGACTATGGAACTATTAAACCTTACTATCAGGAATCCCCTGATACGGTGTCAAACTTTAGAGATACCCAAATCAATTGTATAACTAAATCAATCATGAGGGTTACTCTTGTGAAGCTTATGTAGGTAGCAGAAAAGCTTAGACTACCTATAGGCATGCCTAAGTGTTACTTCTGGAGGACCTCTGTTGTTGCTCAGATGTGGCCTCAGTCTCCCTAAGCTCAACTCTGCAAGTGAAATCATTGCCCTCCCCCACTACGTGGGACATGACATCCAGGGGTGAAAGTCTCCCTGGCGACGTGGGAGAGGACTCCCAGGGATGAATCCAGACCTGGCACCATGGGATCAACAATTCCATCCTGACGGAAAGGGGGAAAAGAAGTGTAATTAATAAAGTATCAGTGGCAGAGAAAGTTCAGAGTCACGAGGCTACTCTGGAGGTTGCTCTTATGCAAGCTTCAGGTAGACCTTGCTACCTATCATAACCTGCCAACCCCCAACCAGGACCATTCCAGCCAATCCCAGAGAACACCTAGGGCAATATATAAGATTCCACAAGGGTTCGATGCACTAGAGTAACTTTCCAGAAACCTGCAACCTCCAGATGAGTCCCTGGTCCAGATAAGTCCTGAAACCTAGCCCAGCCTCTCCAGAACATCAGATAGTTCCATCTCCCTACCCCATATTAGTGACAGACCTTTCCAATATCAAAAATTTAGAATTGCCATAGCCGAAACAACCCCACTGAGAAGTATGAAAAGATAAAAGGTGATGGCGGAATTATTCATAGAAGATAGGACTTAACAAATGAATATGAATGCTGAATCATTAAATTGATATCTTTTTTAGTCTCCAGTATTTTAGAGCAGCTAGAAGTAAACACCTAAAGTTGTGAAATTGTAACCCATGTCAAAGTCTGAAATATGTTCTACAACTAATTTGTGGCGCTGCACTTTGAAATTTATAGCGTTTTTGTATATATCTTATTGTTCATAAAAAGAAGGAAAAACAGTTGATTGTGATGATAAAAAAAGTATTTAAGTGCTCTAGCCTCCTATATTCTGGAGCAGCTAGAAAGAAAAATATGAGAGGATCGTATGGTAGCCCATGACAAACTCTGGGATCTGTCCTGTAACCACTTTTTGAAGAGTGCTTTGAAAATGATTACTTTCTATTTTTTTGCTTTGTATATATGTTATACTATACAATTGAAACAATTAAACAAATAACTATATTGAGAGGGGATGCAAGGGTAGTTCAGTGGTAGAAGAACCAACAAACAAGCAAAACAAACAAAAAACCAAACAAACAGACAAAAAATTCAACAAGTGGTGCTGCAATAACAGGATACTCACATGGAAAACTAACGAAATGGACCCTGCTATACAGCATACAAAAAAAAAAAAAAGAAAAAGCTATATTGAGAGACATTAAAAAAGAGAATTATACCATGTTCATGGATTAGAAGACTTACTACTGTAAAGATGTCAATTATCACACCCACCCTCAATAATCTATAAATGTAAAATAATAATAATCAGAACAGCAATAGGTTTTTTTTGTTGGTTTTATTTGTGGAGTCTGTTAAGCTGATACTAAAACATACACAGAAATGCAATGATCAAGAAGACAAAAACATTCTTCAAGAAGAATAAAGTGAAGGGCTTGCTCTACCAGATATCAAAGCTTATAAATGGTGACCTCACAATTTGGTATCCATATGGGGGAAAATGAAATTGCACCCCTACTTTACACCGCACCGAAAATATCAGTCTGGGTGGACTGAAAACCTAAATGTGAAACAAAAATGTCTGTATCATAATATAGGAGAATATGTTCTTAATCATGGGGTTGGAAAGGATTTATTGAATAAAAAAATCACAACAACTATAAAGAAGAAGTTTGATAAATTTGACCACATTGCAATTAAGAATTATTGTTCTTCAAAAAACAGTATTAACAAAAAAAGATTTAAAAAAAGACTATTAAGAGAGGGAGGGGTAAGGGGTATGGAGAGGGAGGGATAAGGAATATGGTATGTATGAGTTTTTTCTTTTTATTTCTTTTTCTGGAGTGATGCATATGTTTTAAAAAAATTATTGTGGTGATGAATACACAACTATGATGATATTGTGAGCCACAGTGTTCTAGTTTGCTAGCTGCCAGAATGCAATATACCAGGAACAGAATGGCTTTTAAAAGGGGGAATTTAATAAGTTGCTAGTTTACGGTTCTAAGGCCAAGAAAATGTCCCAATTAAAACAAGTCTATAGAAATGTTCAAACTAAGGCATCCAGGGAAATATACCTTAGTTCAAGAAGGCCGATGAAGTTCAGGGTTTCTCTCTCAAGTGAGAAGGCATGTGGTGAACATGGTCAGGGTTTTTCTCTCATCTGGAAAGGCACATGGTGAGCATGTTGTCTCCTGCTAGCCTTCTCTCCTGGCTTCCTGTTTCATGAAGCTCCCCAGGAGACATTTTCCTTCTTCATCTCCAAAGGTTGCTGGCTGGTAGACTCTGCTTCTCATGCCTGCATTGTTCTGCTCTCTCAGAATCTCTCTCATTCTCCAAAATGTTTCCTCTTTTATAGGATTCCATTGAACTAATCAAGATCTACCTGAATGGGTGGAGACACGTGCCCACCTAATCCATTTTAACAACCACTCTTGATCATTCAAGATCACATCAAGAAGATGGCAGCTTAGCAATGTGCATGTTTTAGTTCGTCCTCCAGAACAACTACTAAATAACCAGAAACAGTACAGAACAGCTCCTGGGGCCATGTCAGTGACCGGACACACAGCATACCCCAGTTTGGACCAGCTGGACCGGCTGCGAGCACCCCCAGAACCGTGAGTTCCCCAAGCCACGGTGGCCAGTGCCCCTCCCCAACAGGCTGCTTCCCAGAGGGGAAAGGAAAGAGACTTGGCCAGCAGCAGGGGCTGAGTCCAACCAAACACCAATTGTGAAATTAATTAACAAATTCTGACTACTAAAAATAGGCCCCCAGCTCAGGTGAACTTGGTCAAAGCAGAGGTTGCTCATTTTTGCCCCAGTGCCAAGAGAGCAGGGCTGACGGAAAAAGAAAAAAGGAAACAGGTTTTCATGACTGTGTTTCTTCAAAGGCTTGACTGCCTTTGGATACAGCAACAAGGCTTCTCAGGCTGCAACTGCCCCGGGAATAGGCAGAAACAAGCTCGTTTCAGGGCTTGTCTGGAGCCTGTGCCTTCCCCAGGGAAGGGGTGAAGCCCAACTCAGGTGGAATCCCTCCCTCAAGGAATTCAGACCCCAGGGCTTGGTAATTTGAAGCCACTAAAACCAGCCTACCACCTCTCCTCTGTCTCCACCACACCCCCAGCAGGGAGAGTCTGCCAAAGTTAAAGGTACTGCATCATCTTATGCTGGTGGGACCTGCAGGCAGACAAGTGCCTCATACTGGGCAGGATAAGGAAAACAGAGCCCAGAGACTTCACAGGAAAGTCTTTCAACCTGCTAGGTTTCACCTTCAGGGAAAACCGACACAGGTGACTCTTTCCTTCTGATAGGAGGCCAGTTTGGTCTGGGAAAATCTGGCTGGGATCTATAATACCTAAGCAGACCCTCCTAAGTGTGGGGGAGGAAAGGTACCATATAAGCAGAGCAAGACACAAGAAAACAAGAACTGAAAAATTCTCCTCTGTTAAAGAAAACCTAAGCTAGAGGTCCAGATAAAGCTGAACTGAATGTCAAAGAACAGATAGACAGCAAATTCATCCAGCAAAAAAACCCTAGGTAAAAGAAGGGAAAGCAATCTCCAGAATAAACTAATTAAGGTAATTAAATGCCTACATGCCAGCAAAAAATAACAAATCACACTAGGAAAATTGAAGATATGGCCCAGTCAAAGGAACAAACCAACAATTCAAATGAGATACAGGAGCTGAAACATTTAATTCAGAATATACAAACAGACATGGAAAACCTCATCAAAAACCAAATTAATGAATTGAGGGAGGATATAAAGAAGGCAAGGAATGAACAAAAAGAAGAAATCGAAAGTCTGAAAAAATAAATCACAGAACTTATGGGAATGAAAGGTACAGTAGAAGAGATGAAAAAAACAATGGAAACCTACAATGGTAGATTTCAAGAGGCAGAAGATAGGATCAGTGAACTGGAGGACGGAACATCTGAAATCCAACAAGAAAAAGAAACTATAGGGAAAAAAAATGGAAAAATATGATCAGGGACTCAGGGAATTGAAAGACAATATGAAGTGCATGAATATACGTGTTGTGGGTGTCCTAGAAGGAGAAGAGAAGGGAAAAGGAGGAGAGAAACTAATAGAGGAAATTTCACCAAAAATTTCCCAACTCTTATGAAAGACTTAAAATTACAGATCCAAGAAGTGCAGCGTACCCCAAAGAGAATAGATCCAAATAGACGTACTCCAAGACACTTACTAGTCAGAATGTCAGAGGTCAAAGAGAAAGAGAGAATCTTGAAAGCAGCAAGAGAAAAGCAATCCATCACATACAAGGGAAGCCCAATAAGACTATGGGTAGATTTCTCAGCAGCAACCATGAAGGCAAGAAGACAGTGGGATGATATATTTAAATTATTAAGAGAGAAAAACTGCCAACCAAGAATTCTATATCCAGCAAAATTGTCTTTCCAAAATAAGGAACAAATTAAAACATTTTCAGACAAAAAAATCACTGAGAGAATTTGTGACCAAGAGACCAGCTCTGCAAGAAATACTAATACTAGAGACAGATACAAAAAGACAGAAGAGAGAGGTGTGGAGAAGAGTGTAGAAAGGAAGACTATGAGTAAAGGTAAAAAGAAGGAAAATTAGATATGACATATAAAATCCAAAAGGCAAAATGGTAGAAGAAAGTACTAAGCATATAGTAATAACACTAAGTTTTAATGGATTAAACTCCCCAACCAAAAGATGTAGACTGGCAGAATGGATTAAAAAACAGGACCCATCTATATGCTGTCACTACTCAAAGAAGCAAGGACACAAACGGACATTTACACACCAGTGGTTATAGCAGCATTATTTACAATTACCAAGAGATGGAAACAGCCAAAATGCCCATCAACAGACAGGTGGCTAAACAAACTGTGGTATATACATACGATGGAATATTATACAGCTGTAAGACAGAATAAAGTTATGAAGTATGTAACAACATAGATGGACCTTAAGGACATTATGCTGAGTGAGATTAACCAAAAACAAAAGGACGAATACTGTATGGTCTCACTGATATGAACTGACATTAGTGAATAAACTTGGAATATTTCGTTGGTAACAGAGACCATCGGGAGATAGAAATAGGTAAGCTTTGGGTAATAGGAGCTAAAGGGATACAGATTGTGCAATAGGACTGAATATAAAAACTCAGAAATGGACAGCACAATACTACCTAACTGTAATACAATTATGTTAAAACACTGAATGAAGCTGAATGTGAGAATGACAGAAGGAGGAGGGCTGGGGGCATAAATGAAATCAGAAAGAAAGACGATAAAGATTGAGATGGTATAATCTAGGAATGCCTAGAGTGTATAATGATAGTGACTAAATGTACAAATTTAAAAAATGTTTTTGCATGAGGAAAAACAAAGGAATGTCATTACTGCAGGGTGCTGAAAATAGATGTGTGCTGGTTTGAAAGGAATTATGCCCCCTAAGAAAAGCCATGTTTTAATATAAATCCCATTTCATAAAGGTAGAATAATCTCTATTCAATACTGTATGTTTGAAACTGTAATGAGATTATCTCCCTGGATGATGTGATTTAGTCAAGAGTGGTTGTTAAACTGGATTCGGGGATGACATGTCTCCACCCATTTGAGTGGGTCTTGATTAGTTTCTGAAGTCCTATAAAAGAGGAGAATGAGAGATTCAGAGAGAGCAGAGAATGCTGCAGCACCACGAAGCGGAGAGTCCATTGGAGATGAAGAAGGAAAACGCCTCCCGGGGAGCTTCATGAAACCCGAAGCCAGGAGAGTAAGCTAGCAGATGATGCCGTATTCACCATGTGCCCTTCCAGTCGAGAGACAGAAGCCCTGTGTTCGCCATGTGCCTTCTCACTTGAGAGAGAAACCCTGAACTCCATCGGCCTTCTTGAACCAAGGTATCTTTCCCTGGATGCCTTTGATTGGACATTTCTAATTGGGACATTTTCTCGGCCTTAGAACTGTAAACTAGCAACTCATTAAATTCCCCCTTTTTAAAAGCCATTCCATTTCTGGTATATTGCATTCTGACAGCTAGCAAACTAGAACAAGATGGTAATTAATATTTTAAAATTTCAAGTTATGTGTGAGACTAAAGCAAAAAATGTTTATTTGGTATAAAATTTATATTCTGACTAGTGCATTTCCTAATATAACTTATGTAGATAGCTTGACTGAACAACGTAAGTACATGGAACCTTGGATAGGACATGAGATTTTGTTGGTTTGTCCAGAGTGATGCCCCAATGAATCCCAGGGTGATTTGATCAGTGAGTGGAAAAGTATTTGCAAAGTCCCCTTTGGGGAATGGTGAGAATGAGGGAAAATTCAACCTCCCCAAGTTGAATTCTTGATACTCTCACAAGCAGTGTGGACAACCAAAGCTATAGGCTGAGCCCCCAGTCTTGGGGTTTGTTCATATGAAACTTAACCCCACAAAGGATAGGTCAAGCCTACTTAAAATTAGGCCCAAGAGTCACCCCCAAGAGAACCTCTTTTGTTGCTCAGATGTGGCCTCTCTCTCTAGCCAACAGAATGAGCAGTCTTACCACCCTCCCCCTGTCTACATGGGATATGACTCCCAGGGGTGTGCACCTTCCTGGCAACGTGGGACAGAAATCCTAGAATGAGCTGAGACTCAGCATCAAGGGATTGAGAAAACCCCTAGATGAGCTGAGACCCAGCATGAAGGGATTGAGAAAACCTTCTTGACCAAAAGGGGGAAGAGTGAAATGAGACAAAATGTCAATGGCTGAGAGATTCCAAACAGTCGAGAGGTTGTCCTGGAGGTTATTCTTATGCATTAAGTAGATATCACCTTGTTATTCAAGATGTAATGGAGAGGTTGGAGGGAACTGCCTGAAAATGTAGAGCTGTGTTCCAGTAGCCATGTTTCTTGAAGATGATTGTATAATGAAATAGCTTTCACAATGTGACTGTGTAATTGTGAAAACCTTGTGTCTGATGCTCCTTTTATCTACCTTGTCAACAGACAAGTTGAACATATGGAATAAAAATAAATAATAGGGGGAACAAATGTTAAAATAAATTTAGTTTGAAATGCTAGTGATCAATGAAAGGGAGGGGTAAGGGGTATGGAATGTACATATTTTTTTTGTGCTTTCGTTTTATTTTTCTGTTGTCTTTTTATTTCTTTTTCTGAATTGATCATTTAAGAAATGATCATGATGATGATATGCAACTATGTGATGATATTGTGAATTGCTGATTATATATGTAGAACGGAATGATTATATGTTGGGAATGTTTGTGTTTCATTCTTGTAATATATATTTTTTTAATTTAAAAATTAATAATAAAAAAGATCACATCAAGATCATATTAAGGCTATAGGCTGAGCCCCCAGTCTTGGGGTTTGTTCATATGAAACTTAACCCCACAAAGGATAGGTCAAGTCTACTTAAAATTTAGGCCTAAGAGTCACCCCCAAGAGAGCCTCTTTTGTTGCTCAGATGTGGCCTCTCTCTCCAGCCAACACGACAACGAGCAGCCTCACCACCCTCCCCCTGTCTCCGTGGGACATGACTCCCAGGGGTGTGAACCTTCCTGGCAACGTGGGACAGAGATCCTGGACTGAGCTGAAACTTAGCATTAAGGTATTGAGAAAACCTTCTCAACCAAAAGGGGGAAGAGTGAAATGAGACAATGTGTCAATGGCTGAGAGATTTCAAACAGCTTGGAGAGGTTATCCTGGAGGTTATTCTTATGCATTAAGTAGATATCACCTTGTTATTCAAGATGTAATGGAGAGGCTGGAAGGAACTGTCTGAAAATGTAGAGCTGTGTTCCAGTAGCCATGTTTCTTGAGGATGATTGAATAATGATACAGCTTTCACAATGTGACTGTGTGATTGTGAAAACCTTGTGTCTGATGCTCCTTTTATCTACCTTGTCAACAAAGGAGTAGAACATATGGAATAAAAATAAATAATGGGGGGAATAAATGCTAAAATAAATTTAGTTTGAAATGCTAGTGATCAATGAAAGCGAGGGATAAGGGGTATGGTAGGTATAATCTTTTTTTTTCTTTCCTGTTTGTTTTATTTCTTTTTCTATTGTCTTTTTATTTCTTTTTCTGAATTAATGCAAATGTTCTAAGAAATGATGAATATGCAATTAAGTGATGATATTGTGAATTACTGATTATATATGTTGATGTTTTATTTCGTTTCTTAATTTTTTAATTAATAAATAATTTTTTTTAAAAAAGGATCACATTAAGATGTGACTCCCTAAGTCACATCTCCAGGGAGATGATCTAATTACAGCTTCAAACATATGATACTGAATAAGGATTAGAAGAAATGCTGCCTTTACAAAATGGGATTAGGATTAAAACATAGCTTTTCTAGGGTACATGCATCATTTCAAACCGGCACACACTGATTGTACACCATGTTATAGAATGAATGTGTGTGAAGATTTCTTAATGCAAATATTTTTTTTAAAGGCAGTATTAATAGAATGCAAAGTTAAGACACAGGGTAGAGTCATAAATGACGAAAGGTTTGTATCCAGAAAGAACTCCTAAATCAAAAGAAAAGGGCCAACAGAAATATGGGTAAATATTAGTTAAATAGACTAACAGCTTTGATAACCCCCAGATCTCAGTGCCCCAAACCAGTGGAAATTGTAGATGCTTATCTCTTGCTCATGCGAAATCCTAAATTGATTGTAGGAGGTTCTGCTCCACGAATTCATTCCAGCATTCAGGCTGTCACAGACGGTATGCTCTCTTCAACATGAGACCTCTGGAGTCATCCAGATATTGACATTCCTCCAGCAAATTAGTGAGAAAAGAGAGTTTCACAGCTGGGAGATTATTCCAGGTCAGATCTAGAAATTGCTCATCAGCATTGCATTAGCTCAATCTCAGTCCCTTGGCTCATGTAACTGCAAGGGAAGCAGAAAGAGGTAGTCTGCGTGACCAGGAGAAAAAGGGAATCATTTTGATGAACAGTTAATCAGTTTTTGTCACAAGGTATATCACACACACACAAATCGAAATGGACAATACACGTGAAAAATGCTTACTCTTGTTCTTAATCAGGGAAATAAAAATCAAGACCATAATGAGATACCACTAAATTGGTTAAAAGTTTAAATTATGGGTGGGCCGCGGTGGCTCAGCGGGCAAAGTGCTTGCCTGCTATGCCGGAGGACCTCGGTTCGATTCCCGGCCCCAGCCCATGTAACGAAAACGGAGAAACAAAATACAATAAAAACAAGAAAATGTTTAAAAGATGTTTCCCTTTCTTCCTCTCTTCCTTCCTTCTATCCTTCCTTCCTTCTCTCTGTCTTTCCTTTAAAAAAAAAAAAAAAAAAAAAAAAAAAAAAGTTTAAATTATGGCAACACTAGGGATTGGGGAGGATTTGATACAATAGCAACTTTTATACACTGCTGTGGGAATGTAAATTGGTAAAATCAAGTTTTGAAAATGGAAGAAAAGTTAAAGGTGCTCACATTTTGTGATTCAACAATGATTCTCCTAGGGGTGTGTATGTGTGTGTGTACACTATATACTAGAAAACTAGAGAAACAGGGTACAGACACAATATGCTCATAACAGCATTTTACAGAATAGCCTGAAACTGGAAGCAACTCAAATGTTAGCAAACTAGATAAAATTGTGGTATCGTAATATAATGGAATACTATACAGTTCATGGAGTCCATAGATAAATTTCAGCTTGCAATGATATGGATAAATCTTTCTTTTTTAACTTTTTTAAATTGTATAATACAACATATATACAAAGCAAAGGGGGAAAAAAGCAATAGTTTTCAAAGTTTGTTTCACTCTTTAACAAGTAGTTACAGGACAGATCCCAGAGTTTGTCATGGGCTACTACCCCATCATCTTGGATTTTTCCTTCTAGCTGCTGCAGAACATTGAAGGAATAAATATTTTTTTATCATCACAATTGACTTTTTTCCCTCTTTTTTGTGAAAAATAACATATATACAAAAAAGCAATAAATTTCAAAGCACAGCACAACAATTAGTTGCAGAACAGATTTCAGAGTTTGTATAGGTTACAATTCCACCATTTTAGGTTTTTACTTCTAGCTGCTTTAAGATACTGGAGACTAAAAGAAATATCAATATAATGATTTAGCAATCATACTTATTTGTTAAACCCTACCTTCTCTGTATAACTGTACCTTTGATCTCTTTCCCATCTTTAGGGGTGTTTGGACTATGGCCATTCTAACTTTTTCATGTTGGAAGGGTCTGTCAGTAATATAGGGTAGGGAGATGGAACTATCTGATGTTCTGGACAGGCTGGGCCGTCTAGGTTTCAGGACTTACCTTGTCCAGGGGTCCATCTGGAGGCTGCAGGTTTCTGGAAAGTTACCCTGGTGCATGGAACCCTTGCCGAATCCCCTATATTGCCCCAGGCATTCTTTAGGATTGGCTGGAATGGCTCTGGTTGGGGCCTGGCAAGTCACGATAGGTAGCGGTGTCTAGTTGAAGCTTGATATGGATAAATCTTAAAGGCATAATGTTGAGTGAGAAAAGCCAGATACCTAAAAATATAGACTATATGATTTCATCTATATAAATACCCAAATGGGCAATACTAATTGTATTGTTTAGGGATGGTGACATAGGTGGCAAATTTATAAAGAAAAGGAGGTGATTACTATAGCATTGGGATTGTGATTTCCTCTCGGGGAGTGGAGTTGTGAATAAGGAGGGAATGTGGAGGGCTTCTGGAAGGCCAATAAAATTCTATTTCTTTAATTGGCTGTTGATTACAGTTTTTTTTATATGATCGAAACACAAAGACTCTGGGCAACCATTCCAGATGCTTCTTGCATTGTGTATCTCATTAGAAAATGAAAGTATAAGACAAGGAAGACCTACCAGCATTCTCTGCTCAAGAAAAAAAAACCCACCCACTCTATCCTTCATATAAAATCCTATCCATGAGCAAACAGTTTATGATCACTCTAATGAGACCTAAAAGCCATGGCTTCTTTTGGAAAATTATGGGAAATAACTCATCACTATCCAAAAGTTGTTAGCAAGAATCCAAGCACAACTGCTACTGTTTTCAAGTATCTTTTCGATACTTTTTTCAAACCAATCTTATTTAATTCTCAAAATGAACATACAGAGTCAATAATACAATCCCCATATCACAGATGTTTGCAATTGTGACTGCCCAGAAAGATGTTCTCTTGGACAGTAAATAAGCAGAGAAGGAGGATTTGAGTCCCAGTCTGACACAAAGGCATATGCCCTTTCCCTCATTTGTACTGCATCTGCATTTCCCTATTTTGCACAAGTGTCTAGGGAATAAAAAAAGGAATAACCACTCTATCTGAAAAAAATTACAGCCTGTGGTAGGTAAATATTTGAATGATGAGGATTTCTATGGTTTGTAGGGCAAAGTAATTGCATTTCAGAAGTCGAAGCTAAGAAAAGTCCTTAGCTGGATAAACGACTTGTCTTTATGTCCAAATTGGGCAGGAGTAGGATGCCAGCTCCCTCTCACCTGTGAGATCGGGGCTGAGTGAGGGATGGGTCAGATGAGCTGGCTTTCCCAGGACTCAGACAGGCATTTTTACCCTCACGGGCAGTGCATGGAAGCAGAAACAGCAGGTCAAAACAAGAAATCACAATCTGAAAGGGATCAAATTCACAACTGAGTAAATAGTCCGCAACTGGATTTTCTATCCAAAGTGGCAACAGAGAGCTGGGGTCAAAGGTTAGAATTAGAAATGTGGCAGAGAAACCAAGAGAACTGCTGAGTAAGGAGTTTAGAAGTGGACAGGCAAGAGGGAGCCTTCTGGAACCAGCTTGCCGTTAAGGAGTCAGTTTGCAAATCAACCCAAATGTTGATCAGTGATCTAGCCACACCAAGGAATACCATGCAGCTGTAGAAAGAATGAGTAGAGCTAACTGTAAAGACATAGAACAATATCCATGATACTTTTAAGGAAGAAAAGAAATTACGGAAGATTAGTCATTTTACATGTGGGAGAAGACACATGCAATTTTTTTTTTTATTAATTAAAAAAATTAACTAACACAACATTTAGAAATCATTCCATTCTACATATACAATCAGTAATTCTTAAGACACATGCAATTTTATAAATTAAGAGGAGAGTCTGAACGGCTGCCCTTGGAATTGTTAACAGCAGTTGTATGTGGGGTAATTAATTTTAATTTTATAAGTGTCTGAATTGTTTGAACAGTTTTACAGAGTACATATATAGCTCTGGAAGAATAATTTAAATACAACAAGCAAACTCACCACCCTCCCCCTGCCTACGTGGGACATGACTCCCAGGGGTGCAGACCTTCCTGACAACATGGGACAGAAATCCTAGAATGAGCTGAGACTCAGCATCAAGGGATTGAGAAAAACCTTAGAATGAGCTGAGATTTAGCATCAAGGGACTGAGAAAACCTTCTCAACCAAAAGGGGGAAGAGTGAAATGAGACAGTGTCGATGGCTGTGAGATTCCAAACAGAGTCAAGAGGTTATCCTGGAGGTTATTCTTATGCATCAAGTAGATATCACCTTGTTATTCAAGATGTAATGGAGAGGCTGGAGGGAACTGCCTGAAAATGTAGAGTTGTGTTTCAGTGGCGATGTTTCTTGATGATGATTGAATAAAGATATAGCTGTCACAATGTGACTGTGTGATTGTGAAAACCTTGTGTCTGATGCTCCTTTTATCTACCTTGTCAACAGACGAGTAGAACATATGGAATAAAAATAAATAATAGGGGGAACAAATGTTAAAATAAATTCAGTTGAAATGCTATGATCAATGAAAGGGAGGGGTAAGGGGTATGGTATGTAAATTTTTTTTTCTTTTTCTGTTTTTGTTTTATTTTTCTGTTGTCTTTTTATTTCTTTTTCTGAATTGATGCAAATGTTCTAAGAAATTATCATGATGATGAATATGCAACTATGTGATGATATTGTGAATTACTGATTATATATGTAGAATGGAATGAGCATATATTAAGGATGTTTGCGTTTCTTTCTTGTAATTTTTTTTTTTTTTTTTTATTAATTAAAAAAAGAATTAACAAAACAATTAGAAATCATTTCAATCTACATGTACAATCAGTAATTCTTAATAACATCACATAGTTGCATATTCATCATTTCTTAGTACATTTGCATCGATTTAGAAAAAGAAATAAAAAGACAACAGAATAAGAATTAAAACAATAATAGAAAGAAGAAAAAAAAAACAAAAAAAACAAAAACAAAAAACCTATACCTCACATGCAGCTTCATTCAGTGTTTTAACATAATTGCATTAAAATTGGGTAGTATTGTGCTGTCCATTTCTGAGTTTTTATATCCAGTCCCGTTGTACAGTCTGTATCCCTTCATCTCCAATTATCCCTTCTCTTTTTTTTTTTTTAATTAACAGAAAAAAAGAAATTAACCCAACATTTAGAGATCATACCATTCTACACATGCAATCATTAATTCTTAACATCATCACATAGCTGCATGATCATCATTTCTTAGTACATTTGCATTGGTTTAGAAGAACTAGCAACATAACCGAAAAAGATATAGAATGTTAATATAGAGAAAAAAATAAAAGTAATAATAGTAAAATCAAAACAAAACAACACAAAACAAAACAAAAACCTATAGCTCAGATGCAGCTTCATTCAGTGTTTTAACATGATTACTTTACAATTAGGTATTATTGTGCTGTCCATTTTTGAGTTTTTGTATCTAGTCCTGTTGCACAGTCTGTATCCCTTCAGCTTCAATTACCCATTGTCTTACCCTGTTTCTAACTCCTGCTGAACTCTGTTACCAATGACATATTTCAAGTTTATTCTCGAATGTCCGTTCACATCAGTGGGACCATACAGTATTTGTCCTTTAGTTTTTGGCTGGATTCACTCAGCATAATATTCTCTAGGTCCATCCATGTTATTACATGGTTCATAAGTTTATCTTGTCTTAAAGCTGCATAATATTCCATCGTATGTATATACCACAGTTTGTTTAGCCACTCTTCTGTTGATGGAGATTTTGGCTGTTTCCATCTCTTTGCAATTGTAAATAATGCTGCTATAAACATTGGTGTGCAAATGTCCGTTTGTGTCTTTGCCCTTAAGTCCTTTGAGTAGATACCTAGCAATGGTATTGCTGGGTCGTATGGCAATTCTATATTCAGCTTTTTGAGGAACCGCCAAACTGCCTTCCACAGTGGTTGCACCCTTTGACATTCCCACCAACAGTGGATAAGTGTGCCTCTTTCTCCGCATCCTCTCCAGCACTTGTCATTTTCTGTTTTGTTGATAATGGCCATTCTGGTGGGTGTGAGATGATATCTCATTGTGGTTTTGATTTGCATTTCTCTAATGGCCAGGGACATTGAGCATCTCTTCATGTGCCTCTTGGCCATCCGTATTTCCTCTTCTGAGAGGTGTCTGTTCAAGTCTTTTTCCCATTTTGTAATTGGGTTGGCTGTCTTTTTGTTGTTGAGATGAACAATCTCTTTATAAATTCTGGATACTAGACCTTTATCTGATATATCATTTCCAAATATTGTCTCCCATTGTGAAGGCTGTCTTTCTACTTTCTTGATGAAGTTCTTTGATGCACAAAAGTGTTTAATTTTGAGGAGTTCCCATTTATTTATTTCCTTCTTCAGTGCTCTTGCTTTAGGTTTAAGGTCCATAAAACCGCCTCCAGTTGTAAGATCCATAAGATATCTCCCAACATTTTCCTCTAACTGTTTTATGGTCTTAGACCTAATGTTTAGATCTTTGATCCATTTTGAGTTAACTTTTGTATAGGGTGTGAGAGATGGGTCTTCTTTCATTCTTTTGCATATGGATATCCAGTTCTCTAGGCACCATTTATTGAAGAGACTGCTCTGTCCCAGGTGAGTTGGCTTGACTGCCTTATCAAAGATCAAATGTCCATAGATGAGAGGGTCTATATCTGAGCACTCTATTCGATTCCATTGGTCGATATATCTATCTTTATGCCAATACCATGCTGTTTTGACCACTGTGGCTTCATAATATGCCTTAAAGTCAGGCAGCGCGAGACCTCCAGCTTCGTTTTTTTTCCTCAAGATGTTTTTAGCAATTCGGGGCACCCTGCCCTTCCAGATAAATTTGCTTATTGGTTTTTCTATTTCTGAAAAATAAGTTGTTGGGATTTTGATTGGTATTGCATTGAATCTGTAAATCAATTTAGGTAGGATTGACATCTTAACTATATTTAGTCTTCCAATCCATGAACACGGTATGCCCTTCCATCTATTTAGGTCTTCTGTGATTTCTTTTAGCAGTTTTTTGTAGTTTTCTTTATATAGGTTTTTTGTCTCTTTAGTTAAATTTATTCCTAGGTATTTTATTCTTTTAGTTGCAATTGTGAATGGGATTCGTTTCTTGATTTCCCCCTCAGCTTGTTCCTTACTAGTGTATAGAAATGCTACAGATTTTTGAATGTTGATCTTGTAACCTGCTACTTTGCTGTACTCATTTATTAGCTCTAGTAGTTTTGTTGTGGATTTTTCCGGGTTTTCGACGTATAGTATCATATCGTCTGCAAACAGTGATAGTTTTACTTCTTCCTTTCCAATTTTGATGCCTTGTATTTCTTTTTCTTGTCTAATTGCTCTGGCTAGAACCTCCAACACAATGTTGAATAATAGTGGTGATAGTGGACATCCTTGTCTTGTTCCTGATCTTAGGGGGAAAGTTTTCAATTTTTCCCCATTGAGGATGATATTAGCTGTGGGTTTTTCATATATTCCCTCTATCATTTTAAGGAAGTTCCCTTGTATTCCTATCTTTTGAAGTGTTTTCAACAGGAAAGGATGTTGAATCTTGTCGAATGCCTTCTCTGCATCAATTGAGATGATCATGTGATTTTTCTGCTTTGCTTTGTTGATATGGTGTATTACATTAATTGATTTTCTTATGTTGAACCATCCTTGCATACCTGGGATGAATCCTACTTGGTCATGATGTATAATTCTTTTAATGTGTTGTTGGATACGATTTGCTAGAATTTTATTGAGGATTTTTGCATCTGTATTCATTAGAGAGATTGGTCTGTAGTTTTCTTTTTTTGTAATATCTTTGCCTGGTTTTGGTATGAGGGTGATGTTGGCTTCATAGAATGAATTAGGTAGTTTTCCCTCCACTTCGATTTTTTGGAAGAGTTTGAAGAGAATTGGTACTAATTCTTTCTGGAACGTTTGGTAGAATTCACATGTGAAGCCATCTGGTCCTGGACTTTTCTTTTTAGGAAGCTTTTGAATGACTAATTCAATTTCTTTACTTGTGATTGGTTTGTTGAGGTCATCTATGTCTTCTTGAGTCAAAGTTGGTTGTTCATGTCTTTCCAGGAACCCGTCCATTTCCTCTAAATTGTTGTATTTATTAGCGTAAAGTTGTTCATAGTATCCTGTTATTACCTCCTTTATTTCTGTGAGGTCAGTAGTTATGTCTCCTCTTCCATTTCTGATCTTATTTATTTGCATCCTCTCTCTTCTTCTTTTTGTCAATCTTGCTAAGGGCCCATCAATCTTATTGATTTTCTCATAGAACCAACTTCTGGCCTTATTGATTTTCTCTATTGTTTTCATGTTTTCAATTTCATTTATTTGTGCTCTAATCTTTGTTATTTCTTTCCTTTTGCTTGCTTTGGGGTTAGCTTGCTGTTCTTTCTCCAGTTCTTCCAAATGGATAGTTAATTCCTGAATTTTTGCCTTTTCTTCTTTTCTGATATAGGCATTTAGAGCAATAAATTTCCCTCTTAGCACTGCCTTTGCTGCGTCCCATAAGTTTTGATATGTTGTGTTTTCATTTTCATTCACCTCGAGGTATTTGCTAATTTCTCTTGCAATTTCTTCTTTGACCCAGTCGTTGTTTAGGAGTGTGTTGTTGAGCCTCCACGTATTTGTGAATTTTCTGGCACTCTGCCTATTATTGATTTCCAACATCATTCCTTTATGGTCCGAGAAAGTGTTGTGTAAGATTTCAATCTTTTTAAATTTGTTAAGACTTGCTTTGTGACCCAGCATATGGTCTATCTTTGAGAATGATCCATGAGCACTTGAGAAAAAGGTGTATCCTGCTGTTGTGGGATGTAATGTCCTATAAATGTCTATTAAGTCTAGTTCATTTATAGTAATATTCAGATTCTCTATTTCTTTGTTGATCCTCTGTCTAGATGTTCTGTCCCTTGATGAGAGTGGTGAGTTGAAGTCTCCAACTATTATGGTATATGAGTCTATTTCCCTTTTCAGTGTTTGCAGTATATTCCTCACGTATTTTGGGGCATTCTGATTTGGTGCGTAAATATTTATGATTGTTATGTCTTCTTGTTTAATTGTTCCTTTTATTAGTATATAGTGTCCTTCTTTGTCTCTTTTAACTGTTTTACATTTGAAGTCTAATTTGTTGGATATTAGTATAGCCACTCCTGCTCTTTTCTGGTTGTTATTTGCATGAAATATCTTTTCCCAACCTTTCACTTTCAACCTATGTTTATCTTTGGGTCTAAGATGTGTTTCCTGTAGACAG